>NC_084536.1:405000-742500 GCF_024500275.1 Phycodurus eques
AATATATCCGGGGACCTCAGTATCTGTCTGTTTACGCCCCGGTCAAATTCATCTCAATCGCGTTAAGACTAGCGGTCTCGTTGTGCCACTATTCCGACGCGGTCTGAGCAGGCGCGCATTTCGATCGACTTTCTGCCACCCAAAACTCATGTCCAAGGACACACACCTTGTTGCGCCGCAACGCCCGGCTTGGCGCAAACCGGTCTGCCAAACTGGCAAACGCGCAGTTAGCCTGTCGCTTGCACGAAAATCATGATACGCCAACATTAGCGTCCCGCCGCACATGCGGCGTCTATAAAATACATTCGTATATGTTCTTTAAAATGAATATTCGTGAGAAATTGCACTCACCTCTATGGGCCGACGTGGCGCAGTGGTCAGATCTACCTGTAGACGAAGCGGAAGAGAGAACAGAGGTCAGTGCATCGTCACACCAGCTCAGACTATGTGCAATGTCAGCACTTTCTTGACATTTGGTAGGATTACTTTTTGTAAAAGGAGAGGAAGTCCAGGCTGCTTGCATCTGTGTGTGCGTGCATGCATGCATACGGGAGTAGTTATTTTCCAAAGTGCACTCATCGTTGCCAAGCAGCAGGCTTCAAAGTCAAAGTGATTTGGAGCTCGTTTCTTACTATGCGACTAAGTCAACAAGACTTTCGGGCTTGCTTACAGTGAGGTGTGTGTGTGTGTGGGGGGGGGGAGAAAAAAAAAAAAAAAAAAAAAAAAAAAGATCAGGGCCGCATTCCTGCGCGGTGCTCCGAGATCTCTGGGAAAGTTGTGCAGGTGTTGAAGGCGGATGATGCTTTTCCCGAGTCATGCGAGCGAGCGACGCCCGTTATCAGCTCGACGAAGACGCCGGGCGCGCTCATCTTCCGGAGCTCCTCCTCGAGGGGAGAGTCCGACTCCGATGGGTATTCCGAGACCGTCCCAAACCGGTCCAAGTCAACAGCATCGCTGTTGTCTTCTTCCCCTGCTGGCCTCCAGCCGGCAACAAATAGCACACTTCGAAAAACAAAGTATCCTCAGTTGAAGTGTGAACGCCAAGTGTATGTAATAAGTATACTCTTATTTCTTTAATATGGATGTCAGACGTCTTCTCTCCATCAAGCAGTCCCAACTTCCATATTGTGGTTGACAGCAGGTCATGAACCTGGGAGCCTCAAGAGCCTAAGCCAAGTCTTTGCAGACTGAGCTATTCTGCCATTTAAAAAGGGACCATTCCACCATTTCTACTCCTGATAGGACTAGACTATACACCGATTTTATCGGTCCGATCGGTATCGGCCGACATTTAGCATTTTATGCTGATCGGCTTTGACATAATTCGTCGAGCCGATTAATGACGTCATTGATCGGCTCTGCAAAAGACATTTACTCCGCGTCGCAGCGTGCACAGTATATTTAAATCCAAAAGCTAGTTTATTTTTAGCCTTGGCACGCGTCTTTCGACGTAGAACTGTAAATATCTGACGGGCAATGAAGTTATTAAAAAATGTATATAATAAATGTCGGCAGTGTGGGACAGACAACACGTGATGCCCGCATCAGACTACAAGACAAATGTGCTCTATGTCAGACTACCCAAATCAAATCTTGTATTCAGATACCACCGCATGACGGAGGCCACCGATCAGAGGAAAAGGGGTGGTCTTAGCCAAATATGGACAAAGCGGATACAAGACTGGGTCAAACAGAAGTAGCTGTAGCTGTCAGAGGGGCCTTTTCTAGACACTCGTATGGTAAAGCCAAGGTGTTTTGGGAAAATGAAATTGACACTTTTATACCAAGTCCATGTTAAAGATGGAGGTCAAAATAGCCAAAATACGGGACCCTCAAACGCCCTAATGGCAGCTGACTCCCACCATGCTAACCACTAGTTAGCCTTAAGGCTAATATTAGGCAAAGTCAATCGCGTCTTAGCTAAAATAAGCCAAGATGTCAACTAAGGCGGTTAGCCTCGCGTCGCTAGCTTCTGCTATTCCGATGGCTACTCCTCCTGAAATATTCCAACGGGAGCACGTTCGAGGCAAATAAAGGCGGTAGCTCCTCGCGGTTGTAGTGGAAGCGTCGGGGGGGAAAAAGCGGGAGCAAAGGCCGATACCGTCCACATTCTCCAACGAAACATCTTGGACTTGTTTTTTTTTTTTTAAGGTCACAACTGTCCTGACCTTTGCCATCGTCACCTGCTTCGGCAGT
This sequence comes from Phycodurus eques, assembly GCF_024500275.1. NCBI lineage: Eukaryota > Metazoa > Chordata > Actinopteri > Syngnathiformes > Syngnathidae > Phycodurus > Phycodurus eques. The sequence continues at coordinate 407,197 of NC_084536.1, forward strand.
CTCACGTTTGGTGACAAAAAAAGGTTCGAACGCGTGGTTAAAAAAGTCAAACGATCGCCGTCACACCGCCCGAGCCGTCGAAAACCGTTCGCGGCGTTCCGCGCTGTCCCGATCGTCGGCTACATGCCGACTCGCAGTGCCAAAGGCAAAATCAAGCGGGGTGACGAATTCCTTTGTAACGCAAGCCATCGCACAATTAAATTTCCATTTTAAAAAGTGACTTTTGGACAGGCGGCACAGCGGACGACCCGCTTTTTTCCCCGGGTACTCCGGTTTCCTCCCACGTCCCAAAAACATCGATCGAAGACTCTGAATCGCCCGTAGGTGCGAACGCTTGTTCGGTTACGTGCGCCCTGCGATTGGCCGCCGACCAGTTGAGGGTGCGCCCCGCCTCTTGCCCGAAGTCAGCTGGGCTGGGCGCCAGCACGCCCGCGACCCGCTACGGAAGACGGATACAAATCTAATTCTGCTCCCTGCCTCCTGTTGTCCCTTACGGTTTAATACTTCGAGCAGGTATTCATCCCGCTCCGGTGCTGTTGTTAGTCTTGTTAAATTCAAGGGACAATCGAGTCGAACTGAGCTTGCCGACTCGCAGCGCCCGCAAGCGACTCCAAGTAACAAGTATTAAATACGGCCCGTTGTCACTCGGCGGCATATTACGTATAGCTTACGGTTATACTGTATTGAGTTGATGGGAAGACTTGACTGCGTACTCATCCTTGTTAGCATACGCATTGAATTCCTTTACCTGATATCCTAAACCCTAGCCTGTAGACTTAGAAACGTTCAACTATTTGCGTGTCAAATAAGCCTACCGAGTGAGTTTTTGGAAAGGCGCTCGATCGGCAGAGTTTCTGCAGAAGACCTTTTCGTTCCGCAAACACAAAGTCATCCGGATACTTTCCAGGTGAACCCGAGGCACCCTGACACAGCTCAAATGCGGGTTCAAAAATAAATCCAATCTGCAATGCGGTCTGCTGCCTTTTGGCTTGACTCGACACGACAGTCATCCCATGAAAGGGCCCCAAAACCACCAAAAAGCCAATCGAAGGGAGGGGCTTTCAGCAGGAGCGCAGTCAGGCAAACGATTTGGAGCTTTGCTGCACTTTGCAAGTCGGAACATCTCGACTCCTCGTGAACTTCTCGCAAACTCTTGCTTGTTTACACCGCAGTGCTTATCTTGCAGATATTCATCACAACTAACATAGCGGATGTGCCCGCTCGAGTGGAACCATCTGCCTTGTGCGAGATGATCGAAAAACAAGTTTGTAGTCGCTTGAAATGTCCCACCCTGAGAAAAGGCGCACTTGACGCGTCTTTGCGCACACTTTGGAGTCTTTTTCTCAGCGAGCTCAAAGCATGCCGCTTCCTTTCCGACTTTGCAGCCAAACGTGCGCACTAACTCGAGGAAAACAGAAGAAGAAGAAGCTCCTTACCTCCTGCAGGTAGCCCGTCAGGTGCAGCAAGATGGCCACGCTGGAGGCCACCTGGAGCAGCCCCATGACCGCCAGCGTGCCGAACAAGAGCGGCCGGTGCGAGTGCTCCGGGCCGGCCGCCGGCTGGAGGCGCTGGTGGCCGGCTTCCACGTCCACGGTTGTGCGCAGGTAGCCTCTGTATTCGCCGTGGGCGGCTGCCATGCTCCCCGTAACTACGTGCGGAGGGACTCGGTGGACGAGCTCAAGTCGAGCGGTGTGCGCGCGCGTGCGCGTGCGTCGGCGGTGAAGTGGGTGGGCCGAGGCACGCAGTGACGGACGGAATGCTCGAGTGAGTGAAACTCCGCCTGCTGCTGCTGCTGCGGCGGCGGCGGCGGCGGCCGCTACTAGTCCGCAGTCCGCAGTCCGGAGTCCGGAGTCCGGAGTCCAGACTCGAGATGGAGCTGAGAGAGAGAGAGTGAACGCGCTGCAGGTGGCGCGCCTGTCCTTATCACAACCGCAGGAACACGTGACCTGGCCCACCCACTCCCTCCACGCCCCCGCACGCACACTTTTGCAACTCGCTTGTTACGTCACCACATCCAATCTGATTTCAATTTACACTTGGCCACACACGCAAATTACAATTAAGAACAATCAGCATCAAATGTAATACTTTACAAAAATCATTTCATCATCGTACCACAATGTTTCCATCTTGTGGAAGTCAAGAACAAAGTTTGAGAAAATCAGGTTTCATTCACATGACAAAAGTCATTCTTGGAGTTATTTGTATAGTCTTTATTTACTAAGTATGAGTCTCACAAAAGTAAAGTTGTGTTTTGAGAGAAAAAGTTGGATTTTCTAAAAATTCAAAAGTGGAAATATTACAGGAATGAGGTTTGAGGGAAAATTGTAGTTTCTTTATTTCTTTATTTTTTTTTTTTTTTTACTTTATGATAATGAAGTCAGGTGTTTTTTTATGAGAAACAAAAAGTTAGTCATCTTTTTAGGGGGGGGAAAAGCTGTCACCTCCAGGAACCGTATTTGGTATTTAGTAACTTCGAAAGTCCGACATGGAAAAAATGGATGTCAATTTCTTTGATTGATTTCTCCCTGCTGAGCAAAGACAGGTAATCATTCAAAACAAAAACAACCCCAAAAATACCTCTAATTCCCACAAATAATTCTAAAGTAACAAAAAAAAATCAAAACAAATGAGTTCACGACGCTGTACATCGGGATCGTGGTAAACTGAGGACCCCTGCGTTTCCATGCTGAAAACAATTCCCCCCACCAGGATCATTCGAGAACGATACGCTTCGACATACAAATCCACAAGTCAGTGACTTTGCAAATTGCCAATGAGGGTAAATAAACATCATTACCGCAGGAGAAAAGTAACCGAGTGTAAAGCGATTTTAGCTAATCAGAAGGCGGAAGAAAATCATTTGAGGAAAAAAACAAAGCCAAGGACAACGGCGCTCGGCGGAGCGCAGACGTCTGCGGCGCTTCCGCTCCCGACGGCCGGCGTGAGGGCGCGCTAGGGTCGATCTCGGGCGGGCGACACCTCGAGCTGCTCCCCGGCCAATTTCGAGCCTTCGCTTTGGGAACGCGAGCCCCGGGAGAACGTGCAAACTCCGCAACCCGGATTCCAACCCCCAACCTCGGAACTGTGAGGCGGCCACGATGACCGCCGATGGCGCACCGTTCAAATTCAAACAAATTGCACGTAAGTAACCTGACACGTCGCAACAGCGGGCAGTAACAAGACAGAAAACAACAACGATATCGTGCATCAATAATACAAATTGCTTTGAGTTGGCCTCGGCTTTCTTGTTCGCAATTGTTTGGTTTATTTATCGATGGACACGCCTTCAGTGACGCATGTTCACACCGTTTTGCAGTAGGTTAGCTTCACGGTGGCAATTTGTGCGTGCCGTCAGGCTCACATTGCGATTGTGACTATGCGATCTGCGCCTCGACGCTCCACATTTGGAAGAGGTCTGATTGCGAGCGCAAAGTTCTTTTTCCATTTACGCTGCATTGACGCGTACCCAAAATTACAATAACGCAATTGTGTCACTCGAAGCGTGCGGTGTAAACCCAGTCTACGACAACAAGCGTACGGTATCTGCGGTGAACTGGAGATTGTTGCTGTCCACCAAAACTTGAAACTTGTCTTCAAACGTTTCCCCCCCAAAAACAAAAGTGCGTTTTGTTGCGTGGTTGATGACATTTGAAAAAGCTCACACATGCTTTTAGTGGCATCGTGTTTTTTGAAACACCCGCGTTGGCTTGGCCTTCGATCAGGTTTTCCAGGAACAATGTTATTATTTCGGGCAGAGGCCCTGACGAACCAAAGCGAGGTTCCAGACTCCCCCCACCTACAACCAACAAACGTCATTTAATATTTCATCAGACCACACAACCTCATTCTCCCACACATTTACAGTTCATAGGCATCCTGATTTGAATTAGCATTTTATTTGTGTTTTTTTTGGGGGGAGCCTTGTGACATCCCGCGCTTTGGTCCCGGCGCCGGACGCGGCGCAGTCGGGGGGTCGTCGATAACGGCGTGAGAACCCGTGTTGCTTGCAGATATTTCCTGCCAAAGTCGGCACCCGCGTGCCGCGTCGGAGAAGCGCGGCTAGCTGGCGGGCTACCGGGCGAGTTGTTCCGGTTTGCGTCGGGGTCGGTCGGTGAAACTTCATACGAGAAAACTGAAGCGCGGAACCGAACGTAGGAGACAGGGAAACGGGAGCTATCACCTTGTCGGGCCGACAGCGTTGGCTTTGATGATCTTTTGAAGCTTGGCGCTCCTCGTCCACCGAGCCCTGACGTTAAACCTGGCACGCTTACGTCAACGCTTTGCACTTGGGTCCGGCTCGAGGCTGAAGGTTTAGGGTTCGCGGGAAGTAGCGAATCTAACAATGTTTCGTAAACACTAAAGACAATTTTCAACGGAATCAACGGAACATCAAGGAAATGTCCTCTTCGGTGAACCTAAAGCGGGCGGTCCACATTTGAGCTCGTTTCCCTCCGTCCGTCCGGTCCAAGTCGGCTAAATGTGAAAGCTGTTGCATATTTGCGATCGCGAACCCCAGTGGCGGCCCGTGTATTCGGTACCTGGGCCTTCAGCCGGCCCAACGTAAGCCGCCTCTTGATACAACGGCGAGCGCGTCGCTATTAAACAAAGCGTCGATACTACGTCGAAATGCAACGACACGCAACTGTGGCGCATACATCACCTGGAGCCGTCTGGAATCGGCATTTATCTCATAACGCCACAAAAACATAACACTGAAATGACACTTACCAGAGGTGCTGATTATTACAACTGATCATAAAACCCATTTTTATTCTTTGGCTTTCAACTCAGCAGGAGATTGTGCACTGTTTTAGTGTTTTATAGTTTGAACGTTGCTAGTAATCTATTGTTTTAATTTGCCCTGTGTTTCACTGTACGTGGTTTCTTCTTATATAACTTACAGCATTTTGTGTGGAGCAGTGGGTGCTTTAAAGTGCTCTATAAATAAAGTTGAGTTGAGTAAATGGATTCGTGTGCGCAGATCGCTTGCGAGTCAAACTAGACTATGCCAAGGTTTGCGTTCACCGACCAATCAGAGGACGGAAAAAGGCTGATCTTACCGTCACATCTGCGAGGCAAATTTGAAATCTGATTGGGTAAAGAACCAGTCCCATTGCTAACGTAGCGGAAGCTATGTCCGCCGGAACCTCGGATTCCGAAGGCCCTCCAGTGCAGATCAGATTGACATGGCAACACGTAGAGGCTGAAATCTTATTGGACTAAAAAACTGAACATCCGCATACAAGTGAAATGCTATGAAACGAAGACAACAGACTGTTGGCAATGACTTCATTCAAATAGTAGAATGTCGGCTGGAAGTGTAAACGCTTGCGATTGCGACCGGGCCACCCCACCAACAAAGAAGACCCGACGGCCGTCGAAGGATGTAATACGAAAATGAACCATAGCAATTCTGTATAGCGTGGAACCTAACTTATGGAAACATGGAGGAGATTTAGTGTTTCGGATCAGTCTAATCTGCGTTTCCACAAACATCGAAGACGGTTCTCAGTCATTTGAGGGAACGCTGACGTTTCTTCTGGTGCGCCCGAAAAGTGTCACGGCACGCACCTCGTGAGCGGACTATGCGAGCGAGCGATGAGCTGAGTAGTTACAAATGATAAACCTTCTCCTGAAGAACACCCCCCACACACGTTTGAAAACAAGCCCCTATTTTTGGATCCTGCATTTTGGTTGACGGAGAGGCTGCATTCAAGAAGTTAGGGAGGGCAACAAATGTGTCTCGTCCTCACTCCCACATCCTCTGCGGTAACACGCTCACTGCAAGTCTTCCACGCAACACACCAAACCGCTCGGGGGATCGTCTTACTCCACGCTCCGAGCCGGCGCCTCCGTAGCAACCCCGTGCGCCGCCCGCTCGTTTACGCCCCCGACATCCCATCGCGCCGGCGCATCTCACGATCCCGCGGTTTAATCAAAAGCTGACTTTTGAGTCCGGGGGATATTCCGCTCAGTAGGAGGGTTAGGGTTTCCGTTCAACTCGCCGGGCTGGCTGGAACGAGCCAGCGACACGCTACGACTGACGCTGCAGCGGAAAACGGGCCGAGACATTCGAACGTGTACGTTCAGGTCACGACCTGTAGATGTTCTACAATGAAGTGAATCATGTCCAAAAAGTTTTTTCCAATTTATTTCAAAGGCTGACTCCCTTTTCTGAAGAAAAAGCAGCAGGGTAACCCTAACCTGAGCATGACAAATCATTTCTAGTCTTCAATGAACCCGACATACGGGTATTGGAAACACTGAAGACAATTTAAGTGTTGAATGAACTTAACTTGCGTGTTTTTACGAGCGAGTCGGACAATTTAGATCGAACGTGTTTTTGTAAACTTCAAAGACATTGTACAGTCTTCAGTCAACATCATTAAGGCCGTCGCACACCGAGCGCCAGGTTCGGCACCGGTGGCCAAAAATAGAATCACCGGTGAACGGTGTCCTAACATTGAAGATGGAACAGCCCATCAAAAATGCACGAGTGTTCAGAAAAAAACGAATAAGTGGTTTCCCGTTTTAAAATATAGTTGGTCAGTAAATTGGTCCATTGCCAACAGCCACTCAAAATATCTTACGCTTGCCTTATTCTCGCCCGTTTCCTCTTTGTGGCCATCCACTTCTTCCTTGACAATCGCACCATGTTTTTGCACTATAAGAGAGAGAGAGAGAGATGGTGGATGACATCTGCCTCACAGTTGTGAGGTTGCGGGTTAAAATCCGACCTCGGCGATGTGGAGTTTGCATGTTCTCCCCGTGCCTGCGTGGGTTTTCTCCGGGCACTCCGCTTTCCTCCCACATCCCAAAAACATGCGTGCTAGGTTGATGACGACTCTAAATTGCCCGTAGGTGTGAATGCGAGTGCGGATGGTTGTTTGTTTATGTGTGCCCTGCGATTGGCTGACGACCAGTTCAGGGTGTACCCTGCCTCTCACCCAGTGATAGCTGGGCTAAGCGCCAGCCTGCCCGCGATCCTAGTGCGGAGAAGCGGCTCAGAAAATGGATGGATATACACACACAAACCCACACACATACAGCGCCTGAGATAAGTATATAACACATCACCATTTTTCTCATTAAATATATTTCCAAGTGTGCTATTGTTATTAACATTTCACCAGATGTTGGGAACAACCTAGATAATCCATACATACAAAGAAAGTAGAACAAATAAGATCAGAAATTAAGATGTGTGTAATAATGTGAAGTGACACAGGGAAAAAGTATTGAACACGCCAACTGGTATTTATTTCATACTTTGTACAAAAGCCTTTGTTTGCAATGACAGCTTCAAGACGCCTCCTGTATGGGGAAACTAGTCGCACGCATTGCTCCGGTGTGATTTTGGCCCATTCCTCCACACGAGCAGTCTTCAAATGTTGAAGGTTCCTCGAGTTTCAGTTCTTTCCATAGATTTTCAATGGATTTAAGTCAGGTGATTGGCTGTGCCATTCTAGCAGCTTTATCTTTTTTTTCTTTGAAACCAATTGAGAGTTTCCTTGGCAGTGTGATTTGAATCATTATCCTGCCGAAATGTCCATCCTCGTTTCACTTTCATCATCCTCGTACATGGCAGCATATTTTTGTCGAGAATGTCTCGGTACATTTGCCCAGTCATCCTTCCTTCAATAAGGTGAACTTTAACCAGTACCATTTGCTGAAAAGCAGCCCCACAGCAACATATTCCCACCTCCGAACCCGACTGTTGGTATGGTGTTTTTAGGGTGCTGTGCATTATGACATCCAAACAGTTCCATTTTGCTCTCTTATGACCAGACAATATTCTCCCAGTATTTAACTGGCTTGTCCAAATGATGCTCAGCAAACTCTAACTGAGCTTTGCCATGATTTGTTCTTTTCAGCAATGGGGTCTTGTGTTGTGAGCGTGCATACTTAGTTGGCGATGGTCTTGGAAGGGCTCTCTGATCTTCCACATCATGACATGAGTCCAGATCGTTTTGCAGGCCATCAATTAGCGTTTTCTTTGTTTGAAAGGTATTTGTACAGGCTTCAAGAAGCCTAAGATTTGTGTTTGTGTTCACGTTAAAGGTTATTTTGTTATTCGTTTTCAAAAAGCATCGATGAAAAAGCAATTATCAATAAACCTGACCAAAATGATGTGTTTCTGTAAAGGTTGGAGACGATTTAGACATCAATGAACCTAACTTAAATGTTGTTGGAAACATTTGAACCCAAAAGCTGCCGCACGCCGAGCGACACTGTCGCGCTTCGGCCGTGAGTTTGCCGCCATTCAAAATCACAGATTGCGGCCAATTCAAATGCACGAAAGCTTTCACTCACGCGAAAAATATATTCGCGGGTTTTAAGCGAGTGAGAACGGCCGGCGTATATCGAGTACGGAATATTATGCTTGAACAGCAATCCCGAACTCCTCTGAAGCGCTTCTCCTCCTGACGGAAGGCTTTCGGGTGTGCCGGCGCCCATCCCGACCCCAAATTGGTCGCCAGCCAATTGCAGGTTTTATTTACGTCAATATATTTGTTCAAATGAACGAGTCAGCGAGACTCTTTAAAATATCCACTCCCGCTTTAATTCTCACTCGCGTCCTTTCTGTAGGAATCCGCTTCTGCCGTCACGATGAATCGATCTTTTTATGGTTGAATAAACGTCCGATCCGATCAGGTTCGAGAGCGTCGCGCCGTGTGCGGCGGCCTGTACAAACATTGGAGACGTTTTTTACATTCTTGTCAACTTTTGACCGACAATTTAGTTAGAAAAAATGATCCCTTTGTCAGAAGGTTCAAGAATGCAGCATCAGAGCTGATGTGAGCGCTGGAACAGTTGCAGAGAAAGTCAAGTTTACGAAAGCGGAACGCTGCCGGCGCACGAGCCCCCTCCCCTCCCCTCCCCTCCCCTCCCCTTCCGTCGACCACATCCGCTCGCCCTTCGCTACTTCCTCTCCTCTCCCCGGCTTCCTCTCGTCTCTCACGTTACACATTTCGTCGCTACATTGTTCCTCGAATTCGCCTCGAGCGCTGAACCGCGGAGGTCAGGAGTCGTCGGCACTGACGGTAATCTGTTGCCATGGAAACAAACAGCAGCAGAATAGGAAGAGGGAGGGGAGGGAAACACACACGGGGCAAGTCCAAGTAATGACATGAGCAGGATCTCCCGGATTTGACCCCCACCCCCGCCGTCACGGAGGAGGAACGATGAGCTCATCAGAATAAAATAAAGGCTTCGTCCAGATTATTCACCACCTTTAACACAACAGAGCCTTTTGTTGGCCGTCTGTCGTCTTGTAAGAAGTTGTTGATGACGTCGGCGTCATAAGCAGAAGCGCCCCCGCCGCTTCCACCCTCGTCGCCGCCCGTGATTCATCCCAAACCTCTCTCGCTCGATATTAGCGCCCTCCGCCCACGCTGCTCGCCACGCACATCAACAGTCGAGGGTGTAGCCTGGGCCTCCATTGGTGTGTTCCAGTTGTTATTGTGATGAAAATATTTTGGGGGAAGCTGAGGCAGATGCAAAAAAGACAAAAAAAGAAACCTTCAGGCATTGTTGGTCCATATTAAAGCGAGCAAGCTGTTGATTTGGGGTTGATACGTAGTTCACAATGTTTGGCTTAGTCAGCATTTGAAAATGCCATGACTTATTTGCAAATCTCTTCAGACTGTATTGGCCGTACGAAAACAGGAGAACGGCCAACTTGTTACATCCATCGGCACTCTACCAGGTGAAGATTTCAACCACACGTAAGGGAGAGATTTGGACTGATCTATTCCGAAGCAGGAACGCTATCGATTTTGAATCCAATCCAACATGGCCGATGCTTCCGTGCTCACACCTGTTTTCTTCCTCTCCCGGTTGTATTCACGCGTAATGGCTCTATTTCAAAGATCTTGAGGGACGCTTGTCAGCGTTTCATGACTAAAACTAAAGATAAAACGTTATCAGCGAATATTCCTCGACGCTAATGAGCGATAAAGACATTTTGAAGCTGATGAAGACGAACGCTGAAGTCTTTCAGGGCGGCGGGCGGCCAAGGTCGATCCCATCTGACTTGGGGCGGGAGCGGCAGATGTTTCAAAATATGCATGAAGAAACACGGAGCCTGGAATCCCCCCCACCGAAATTGCCGCCATCGAACCGGATGACGCGAGCGAGCTCAAGACGACGACGAAGAGGAAGAACAAAACAGGACGCAACTTGGCCATGTTGTTTCATTACAAAAAACGTCCACCATGCAAAAGAATTTACTCAACTTTAAACGATCTGGGTTTTTGGGACCGATCAGCGAGTTTAATAAAAACGATAACCGATCCGATCACAATTTCAATGACTCGTTCATTTACTGTATATACTGTATACTGAGTATCTTCAAAAATATTCGATATTCAGGTCATGCATTCTAATCAGTCAGGTCGAACCAGCATAAGAACGTGACAGAACTAATGGGTGCTAACCTACTGTAATTAAATTACTTTCAATATTAAAATGACTTCACACACACCGGAACTTGAGCATGATTCGACAGAACGCCGGCATGTTTACGTACAACCGTTAGTGCTGGCGCTAGCTTGCGAGGCTACGTAAGGTTCTGTTGGCTGCTTGTGAGCTGCATCGTATTGAAAGTACATGAACATACCTCACGCGAACGTCTTCTCCCGAGCACCGGTGACCACCACCACCACCACCACCGCCGCCACATTTCCCCCCATTTTGTTCTTTTTTGACCAACGCAATACACGCGCGATCTCATGTTGTCGTTGTGGCCGTGGTAACGAACGTATCCGGTCACGTTCGATTTGACAAAGCCCAGTGATCGTGAGGGCCAAAAATAAACTAGCTTTTGGATAAATGTCTTTTGCGGAGCCGATCAATGACGTCAATGATCGGATCGTCGAATTATGATCAGCATAAAATGCTAATTATCGGCCGACACCGATCAAGCCGATCACATCGGTGTAAAGTCTAGAATTCACTACATGATACGCGGGATTACTCTAGCGGTACGCGGAAGAATCCCTGCCCAAGTACAATTCGGGTGTATTTCACGTTTTAGAAGCAATGTTCTTATTTTTAGGTGCAGTGTTGATGTTCAAACTGTGGATAATATTACACTGAGTTGCAATATTATTTTCATGAGCATTTGGACTCAACACACTACTGCATTATATGATGTTGGCCAGGATGGTGGTACTTGGGAGTTCTCTCTTCTTTTTTTAAGGGGTACTTGGGTGTAAAAGGTTTTAGAAGCACTGATCTAAGGTTTTGTGGGCAGCTGAAGTTGATGCAAAATTTTTTTTCTAATGTTCAGGAACTGTTGAGTATATTAAAGCAAGCAACCAGCTTGATGGGATCCAGCGTGAGAGGAGCGAATCATCGCGGATGTGTTCGATAGAAAAAAGTCCAGACACCCTCAAACTTCCAGGTTTTTTGATGGGAATTAAAGCAAAAATCACTGACTTTTCAATATTTGCAAAACAGTTGGTTTGGGATCCAATTTCAGCTTAGTGGATCACGTATCTTGCTGTAGTTTCACCATTGCAAAATGTCCATTTTCAGGCAGAAACGTTCTCAATGGATACAAAACCCTAATTGCTTCCGAGGTCCTACGGGACATTGTTGGTCTTGGGTAGCTGTCCAAAAATTCCTACCAGACATCCTCAACGTGCTCTTTTAAAAAAGAGCACCGTATTTTCCCGACTGGCCTGGTTAGCATGTCTACGAAACTGGTTAGCACGCGTGCCTCGCAGCGGTCTTTCCGCCCACAGTCCCAAAACCCGTTCGAATGTTCGGTCGATAGAAGACTCGAAACTAATCGCCCTGTGTTTGGCTGGTGACCACTCCGGGGTGTACCTCGACTCTCACCCGAAGCCCGTCGGGATGGGCCGCAATGTCCCTCAGTTCTGCTGCTGTCAGTCCTCGAAAGCCAGCAGGTCCTCTTTCCAATGTCTCAGTCAGATCTACCTTTGTGAAATAGCCTTCAAAGCGGTTCGCAGGTCACGCTTCGCGACATGGAGACGATTACCAAGAGTGTCGTGTTGTTTGATTCCGCAACGCTTCAGTAGTGGAGGCATCCTGGCCGTGTTCGAAGCGTCAAATATTGGACAGCAGATATCCTCAACCTCTCTGAGATTGTTGGCCTTTTATTAAAACAATAAGGCGATTGACGTTGGATGATGGGAAGAAAACAGTGGAAATGGGTCAGCGGCAGGTCATCCCCCCTCTGGCCCCACGACCCCCTCCTCCCTTACTAATTCATGTAGCTTCTCACCTATTAAGCGTGTGCTGATGAAAGACAGAGCGCATGAAGCAAAACAATGGAGTGTTTCTCCCAGGCGAGGTAAACAAAAGGCCCGGCCGAGATGATGTAGCCGGTTTTCCCCTCCGACACAAAGCCCGGTTCACAGGAATCATGGATTCCACGGATTTGACTCAACTGACACCCCCTCCTCCAGTGGACTCTCCCAACAACCCAGCCGTTTGTTGCTGTTGGGTGGGAAGTGATGTCAGCAGGGGACGCACCACGCCAGGACTCCGCCTATCTGATGTCACTGTGTGCATAGACGACAAGACACAATAGTGTGGGGCCTCTCTCTGGATCGCTGACTGATGATTTTCTGCTACACGACGACTGGCGGGCTCCACAAATGTGTGTGTGTGTGTGAAATGGGTCGAATGGCACGATAACCTTATAGCCTGAACGACATTCCAGTGGTTTCCAACCCGACGGATGAGGGCTTTCTGCGGTTTTGCGATTCCAACTGACGCAACGTCAAAAGTAATAACGGTCACCGGCTAAACGACACCAACGTTATTTGTCTCAACCGAGTATCAAGGCTATGTATGCACTGATAAAATCACGTGACCACATCTATTAGGGAATAAAGGGCTATGCGAAGGACCGTGGACAAGTTTGACAGGGGATTAGACCTCAAGCGCCAACTATTATCTTCCCATACAAGTAAACTGAAAAACATTTTCTCTTGCCAATTTTGTTGATTGAAGACATTTTAGGGGCGTCCAAGTCGCCCACACTTACAACTTGTGGCACAATGACAGAAACATGCACCGTTTCATCACAGCAGTGTCAGATAGTGTTTACCTTACCCTTGATTTTTAATGTTGTCCTTTCCGTTTGTCTTTATTTGGCATAAACCTTTTAGCTTCGGACTGCTGCCTCCAGTTCTGACTACTGTACAGAGTTTGAACTCGGCTGTCCGTCCATGTGTGGATGTTCTTGCAGGTACATTAAGAGCTGCACTTTACAAACTTGACAGGTGAAATAATAATCCTCTTGTTCTTGGGCCTCTTGAGTACTTCTCAAGCTGACCACCATTGCAGACGTTGGAGTCACTGAGGGCGTAGTGGTTTACTTGCCTGACTGGTTCAATTGCCCTTCAGCTAGGGCGTGAATCTGAGTGGGAATTGTTGCCTGACTCCCGTGATCAACTGGTGACCAGTCAAGGGTGTAGTCCAGCTGCGTTTCTCCTAAAGTCAACCAGGATAGACTCCAGATCCTCATGTCGCTAAACAAAATGGATGGACGCTTCCAATGTTCAAACTAACTTTCCCCAAAGTTCCTTGTACTGGGGGTCAAGTTCTTAAGAGTCGATACGCAGCTTTAGTGCTTGCTAAGTCAGTAAGAACTTGGGGGTACTAGGTTGGAAGTTCCCAACTTACTGCTGACCTCAACGTTGTGGACTAAGGGCAGGGATTCCCACACTTTTTCACTTTGACCCATTTTTTAATTCAAGAATTTTGGTCCTTCTGTCAAAACATTGAAATGTAGCACAATCCCTCAGGCGGGGGGCATCCACCACAATTAGTCGCTGGCTTCCACACTTTTAATCACTAAAAAACACCTCCCTCAAACCTGCACTTTCTTCCCTATCAGGAAAACAAATAAACACACACGATATTGGCCATACGGATATTAAAGAGTTAAGCCCATCTGAGCTAACAAACACAACAGCATCTACATGGACGTAAGCAGTCTTGTGAACAAGTTCCCCGTCGAGTCTAAAAAGCTGATCTTTTACGTGGAGGTGGCATCTTCAACCACAATTTGTGTTTGAATAGAGGTGGTCGTTCTACAAAGTTGTGTGCGTCCACGTTTTTGTTCAGCCCGGTCTGCCTCAATTCTTCAGGTTTTGCTACATTTCTCCAGAAGAGTGGCCCATTTTTATTTTGTTCTGTATCAATTGCTATGTACAAATTACATGTCCATCTCTTCATCCGTTTTCCAAACCACTTGACCTCATTGGGGTCGTGAGTGAGGTGGAGACACATGGGACAGAGGCGTGGTACGCCCTGGATGGGTCACCAGCCAGTGCAATGTTTTAAGACAATCTGTAATAAATTGGCAATGTTTGAAAGGAACGTGCCGTGGAACTCGGAACTCAAACTGTTTGGAAATTTGACCCAAACATTTTGAGGTACAGTGGCTACGGAAAGTAATCAGAAACCCTGACATTTTTCACTCTGTTATATTGCAGCCATTGGCTAAAATCATTGAAGTTCATTTTTTTCTTCATTAATGTACACACAGCACCCCATATTGACAGAAAAAAACATTTTTGCAATGTATTAAAAAAGAAAAACTGAACTATCACACAGCCACAGCCAAATATTCAGACCCTTTGCTGTGACACTCATATATTTAACTCGGTTGCTGTCTATTTCTTCTGACCATCCTTGAAATTGTTCGACACCTTCATTGGAGTCCAGCTGTGTTTGATTATACTGATTGGAGCTGATTAGGAAAGCCACACCCCTGTCTACATAAGACCTTACGGCTCACGGTGCATGTCAGAGCAAATGAGAATCATGAGAAGCGCTCAGAGACAGAATTGTGGCAAGGCACAGATCTGGCCAAGGTTACAAAAACATTTCTGCCACACTTAAGGTTATAAGAGCACAGTGGCCTCCATAATCATTAAATGGAAGACGTTTGGGATGACCAGAATCCTTCCAAGAGGTGGCCGTCCGGCCAAACTGAGCAATCGGGACAGAAGAGCCTTGTCGAGAGAGGTAAAAAAAAGAACCCAAAGATCACTGTGGCTGAGCTCCAGAGATGCAGTCAGGAGATGGGAGAAAGTTCTAGAAAGTCAACCATCACTGCGGCCCTCCACCAGTCGGGGCTTTATGGCAGAGCGGCCCAACGGAAGCGTCTACTCAGTGCAAGACACGTGAAAGCCCGCATGGAGTTTGCTAAAAAACACCTGAAGGACTCCAAGATGGTGAGAAATAAGATTCTCTGGTCTGATGAAACCAAGATAGAACTTTTTGGCCTTAATTCTAAGCGGTATGTGTGGAAAAAACCAGGCACTGCTCATCAGCAGTCCCATACAGTCCCAACAGTGAAGCATGGTGGTGGCAGCATCATGATGTGGGCGTGTTTTTCAGCTGCAGGGACATGGAGACGGGTTGCAATCGAAGGTAAGATAAATACGGTAAGATAAGTACGCGGATATCCTGGACGAAAACCTTCTCCAGAGTGCTCAGGACCTCAGACTGGGCCGAAGGTTCACCTTCCAACAAGACAATGACCCGAAGCAGACAGCGAAAATAACGAAGGAGTGGCTTCAGAACAACTCCGTGACTGTTGTTGAATGGCCCGGCCAGAGCCCTGACTTCAACCCAATTGAGCATCTCTGGAGAGACCTGAAAATGGCTGTCCACCAACATTCACCATCCAAACTAACAGAACTGGAGAGGATCTGCAAGGAGGAATGGCAGAGGATCCCCAAATCCAGGTGTGAAAAACTTGTTGCATCATTCCCAAAAAGACTCGTGGCTGTAATAGCTCAAAAGGTTACGACGACTCAATACTTAGCAAAGGGTCTGAATACTTATGGCTTTGTGATATTTCCGTTTTTCTTTTTTAATAAATCTGCAAAAATTTCAACAATTGCGTTTTTTTCCTGTCAATATGGGGTGCTGCGTGTACATTAATGAGGAAAAAAATGAACTTAAATGATTTTACCAAATAACAAAGAGTGAAAGATTTAAGGGGTTCTGAATACTTTCCGTACCCATTGTATAATCTGGCCCAATATTTGAACAAAACTCTAGAACCCAAGACAAGACGAAACAAATGGGGTGACCTCCCGGGGAGTATTTGTGGTGTGATGGTGACTCGCCCATGTTCCGTGGGTGCTGGAGCGGTGCCAGCTGGCGCCCGCCTGGGTTCCCAGCTCTGGCTGCTGATAGAAGAAGAAGAATCAGCTTTTATTGTCATGAACATGCATCCATGCACACGAAATTTGTTCTCTGCATTTAACCCATCACAGTGAACACATACACACGTTAGTGGAACACACTGGAGCAGGGGGCAGCTGAAGCGCCCGGGGAGCATTTCGGGGTATCGGTGTCTCGCTCAAGGACACCGCAGCCGTGAGTCCGGGGGATGTCGGCGGATGATCCGACCGGGGTCTTGAACCTAGGTCCCCCGCGGTGGCAGGTGATGATCTTAACCATTGGGTCGCGGCTGCCCTGTGGGGGAGGGGGGTGGCCCCCGTCGCTCCTCGGCCCTGCTTCCTCCTCTTCTCTCCGTTCCTTGCGTGCCGCTGCCGTCGCTTCTTCCTCTTCCCGAGGGGGAGCCGGGCGGTCCCCTGTGGGCTGTGGGGCCCGCTGTGGCCCCCACCAGGTGGTCAGTTGTCGGGGCGCCTCTGTGGGACCGGTGGAGCGCCCTGGGTCCCTCGGTGTGGGACATGTCCCGTCCACCGGGCTGCTCTCTCCACTCACTTATTGTGACAAATAGCTCATGAATATGTGAATTGCTTGCGTATTCCCTCACTCATACTCTTGTCCTATAGACTTTTATAATTTACATAATCAATCCCACTACACTTCAGTTGTACAGCCGGGTTCACGACCCTTGTCCCGCATGCTTCTTCTCCTGCTCTATCTTGTCCTGCCCTTCCCTCACAGGGTGTAGCACTACGGCCCCATGCAACACTCATATTTCATGTTTTGTTGTTGTAGATAATGTAATGACTTACTTTTCTCATCCTGTTTACAATTAGTGCTTTGTCCTTTGTCTTCGTTTCTCTCTCCCCTCTAGAAACTTTGTTCCGTTTGACTGATCGACTCTGATTCTCAATAAACTTCCATTCTAATACTAAGAAACCACATCGGAAGCTTAAAAACTCCATTGTGACACAGTAAAACTGTTTCCGACATAAAAGGGATACAGAGCCTCCATTCTGCTTGACCTAACAGGACCCCAAAAAAAAATAGACAAAACAAATGGTCGCTGTCCAGCATCAAGCATGTGACACCAAATGTTCGGAAAACCAGCATTTCTGTTGTTGTTCTTTCCGAAAACTAACTACTCTGACATCAACGTTTGACCCCTGGATAAGATTCAATTTACTTACATTCATTTGCTACATGGAAAATTCCACACCGGAACAAACGAGAGTGTAACACACAACGAGAACTGCGGTATTTCTGAAAGTCTTTTGGCAACAGTCATCTGAGTCATCTTGTTTCTGGTGGTTCACAAAGCAAGTAAAATTGCCGTAGAACACTGATAAGAAACACAGACAAATCACACGCTCGACGATAGCCGTTTCAAACTATCAAAACAATGATAACGTTTCTCAAAAGACAAATTGGGTGAGGCCAAGGGGAAACGTCACGCCCTATCGGAGCCCCGCCATTGGAAAAGTCACCTTTGCCGTCGGCTTCCCGCTGCAAAGTGTTTGGAAAACAGCCTTGGAATCACAGCCCGGAGCGGGGGATCAAACGGCGGTTTCCCACGGAAACACAGTCCGCTGTTTTGTTGACCCAGCTGTGCACCCTGGCACCCTCCCAAACACAAAACCCTTGTTGCCAGATGACAACGTCATCCAATTCCCTTGCCAGCGCTCAGATGAACTGACACTGGAAACTGGAGTCAAGTGTTGGGGAACCACCAGGACGCTTCCAATGTAGCTCAGTAGAGATTGTGTAAGCCTCAGGATAGAGGATGCTGGAATTTTTAAAAAACAATTACACAGAGTACCATTCCTGAAAGTCTTGAAAGTACAATTTATAAATGCATTACTCGCGTATGACATACTTCTTTATGTCCTTTTGTGTATTAAAAGGACAACATATACAGTCGCCTCCAAAAGCATTGGAACGGCAAGGTCAATTCCGTTGTTTTTGTTGTATACTGAAGACATTTGGGTTTCAGATCAAAAGATGAATATGAGACAAATGTTGAGAATTCCAGCTTTTATTTCATGCTATTTACTGTACATCTCGATGTGTTAAACAGAGCAGCTTTTGTTTGAAACCACCCACTTTTCAAGTGGGCAAAAGTATTGGAACATGTGACTGATGGGCGTTTCTAGTTGCTCAGGTGTTGCCTTTTAGATTGATTGCTAAAACAATAGATAGTGCTTGTTTTTGGCTTCGGGTTTCACCTGTGAAAACTGCATTTGCTGTTAAGCAAACACAGACCAGAGAGCTGTGTATGGGAGAAAAGCAAACCATTGTGAAGCTGAGAGAAGAGGGCAAACCGATCAGAGCTATTGCACAAACATTGGCCATAACCAATACAACAATTTGGAATGTCCTGAAAAAGAAAGAAACTTCTGCTGTATTGAGCAACAGACATCAAACAGGTTGGCCAAGGGTATCAACAGCAGCTGATGACAGAAATATTGTGAGAGCTGTGAAGAAACACCCAAAGACAACAGTCAGTGACATCACTGCCAACCTCCACAGGGCAGGGGTGAAGGTGTCACAACCCACTGTTCGAAGAAGACTTTGAGAGAAGAATAGGCCGTACCACAAGATGCAAACCACTCATGAGCAAAAAGAATCGCAAGGCCAGATTGGATTTTGCAAAGAAGCACCGCGATGAGTTTTATGGATTGATGAGACCAAGATTAACCTCTACCAAAGTGATGGAAAGGCCAAAGTATCGAGAAAGAAAGGATCAGCATATGATCCGAAACACACAAGGTCAAGCATGGTGGAGGTGATGTCATGGCCGCTTCTGAAACGGGCTCACTAGTCTTTATTGATGATGTAACTCACGATGGTAGCAGCAGAATGAATTCTGAAGTCTACAAAACCATTTTGTCTGGCAATTTACAGGAAAATGCATCCAAACTAATCGGGAGAAGCTTCATCATGCAACAGGACAATGGCCCAAAACACACTCCCAACACAGCAAAGGACTTCTTTGGAAGGTCTTGGACTGGCCAAGTCAATCACCGGACCTTAAGCCAACAAAGCATGCATTTTACCTCCTGAAGAGGAGACTGAAGGAAGAAACCCCCAGAAACAAACAAGAACTGAAAGAGGCTGCAGTAAAGGCCTGGAAAAGCATTTCAAACGAAGAATGCAACAGTCCGGCGAAGTCAGTGGGTCGCAGGCTTGATGCAGTTATTGAAAATAAGGGTTACGCCACCAAATATTAAATGTTATTCACTTTAAATGAATTGAATCATGTCTGTTCCAATGCTTTTGCTCACTTGAAAAGTGGGTGGCTTCAAACAAAAGGTGCTCTGCTGTTCTGAGTTGTTTAACATCTAGATGTAAATACCACGAAACAAAAGCTGGAATTCTCAACTTTTGTCTCATATTCATCTTTTGATCTGACACCCAAATGTCTTCAGTATACAACAAAAACACAGGAAGTGGCCTGAAGTGGCCTTGCTGTTCCAATACTTTTGGAGGGGACTGTAAATAGAAAACAGATAATGGAATAGAATCAGTAAATAGTGCACCGTCAAGCTGGCTCATGTAAAACATGCAGAACACAGTTACAGTAGTAGTCAATAAGAAATTAATTGTACTTTCCATCCATTCACTTATCTTGTTTAGTGGCGAATTAACGAGATGCTCCTGTTTTGATGTTTGTCCTTTTTTAATCGAGCGTCAAAGTACGGCAATGCTGTGCTTCTGTCGTAATCCTTTTCGCTCAACTATTTGTTCTTTTTTTATGTGTTCTTGATTGATTGACTCATGATTTATAAATCACATTCATGCATTACGCTTAGTAATAAGAGTAGACTGTTTGATTTTAGAGAGAATACAAGAACTCTGGAAGGGAGGCCTGAGGGATGTCACTTGGAAAAATTATGTTGAAAAGTTGTTTTTCAAATAACTACAGTACACAAAATTTTAATTCACTTTGGAAACGCAAAGTAGATTTCCTTTTAATTCAATAATAATGGACAGCAAAGAATGGAATGGTTAGCACACCTGCCTGTGAGTGTGAATGCTAAGCCCTGTTATCGCTTTTGTATTAAATGATCATGCTATGGTGCATACTGTATAGCAGCTAGTCATTGCATGTTAATGTACTGTATGGAATTTTGAGTGGGAAATTAAAATCAATGTATAAAAAATGTTTAATTTTGAGTTTAGTTTATGCTGGGGATGTAAAGAAAGACAATTATAAGGATTCTTACACTAAGTCCTGAGGGACACCACTGGTTATACAGTTTATTTTTTAATGAAAACAATTATAGTACACAAAAACACTTTTTAGGTCGGGTCGCGGGGGGGCGGTAGCTTTAGCAGGGAAACCCAGGACTCCCTAGCCACTTCATCAAGCTCTTCCGGGGGGATCCCGAGGCGCTCCGAGGCCAGCTGGGAGACAAAGTCTCTCCAGTGTGTCCTGGGTCACGTCCCTTTAGAATTTCCATTAGATTCGTTTTTTTAGTCAGTAGCCACAGTATACGGTAATCCATCTATCCATCCATTTTCTTTACCGCTTATCCTCACTCGGGTCGCGGGCTACTGGAGCCTATCTCGGCTATCTTCGGGCGGGAGGCGGGGTACACCCTGAACCGGTCGCCAGTCAATCGCAGGGCACATCGAGACAAACAACCATTCACACTCACATTCACACCTGCGGGCAATTTAGAGTCTTCAATCAACCTACCACACATGTTTTTGGGCTGTGGGAGGAAACCGTAGTGCCCGGAGAAAACCCACGCAGGGCCGGGGAGAACATGCAAACTCCACACAGGCGGGGCCGGGATTTGAACCCCGGTCACCAGAACTGTGAGGCAGATGTGCTAACCAGTCGCCCACCGTGCCGGCAGTATACAGTAATAGTCAAATATAATTTAGCTTCTGTTTTTGATGGGTGCTCAGCTGTTGAGTGGGTATTTATAATCAATTATAGGCCTATTGCTTTTTTTTTTTTTTTTTTTTAATCAAATGATCATGCTTAGCTGCATCTTGTCACTGCATGTGAATTTTATGGAATTTGACTGTGTCCCTTTTGAATCAATGTTTAAATGAAAAATTCGACAATGTTTATTTTTACCCTCATATTTTTTTAAGTTTTTACAACCCCAATTCCAATGAAGTTGGGACGTTGTGTTAAACAAATAAAAACAGAAGACAATGATTTTCAAATCATGTTCAACCTATATTTAATTGAATACACTACAAAGACAAGATATTTAATGTTCAAACTGATCCACTTGATTGTTTTTGGCAAATTATCATGAACTTTGAAATTTATGGCTGCAACACGTTCCAAAAAAGCTGGGACAGGTTGAGAAAGTTGAGGAATGCTCATCCAACACGTGTTTGGAACATCCCACAGGTGAACAGGCTCATTGGGAACAGGCGGGTGCCATGATTGGCTAGAAAAGGAGCTTCCCTGAATTGCTCAGTCATTCACAAGCAAAGATGGGGGGGCGAGGTTCACCTCTTTGTGAACAAGTGTGTGAGAAAATAGTCCAACAGTTTCAAGAGAATGTTCCTCAACGTACAACTGCAAGGAATTTAGGGATTTCATCATCTACGGTCCATAATATCATCAAAAGGTTCAGGGAATCTGGAGAAATCACTGCATGGAAGCGGCAAGGCCGAAAACCAACATTGAATGCCCGTGACCTTCGATCCCTCAGGCGGCACTGCATCAAAAACCGACATCGATGTGTAAAGGATATCACCAAATGGGCTCAGGAACACTTCAGAAAACCAATTGTCAGTAAATACAGTTCGGCCCTGCATCCGTAAGTGCAACTTGAAACTCTACTATGCAAAGCGAAAGCCATTTATCAACAACACCCAGAAACGCCGCCGGCTTCTCTGGGCCCGAGCTCATCTAAGATGGACTGACGCAAAGTGGAAAAGTGTTCTGTGGTCCGACGAGTCCACATTTCAAATTGTTTTTGTAAATTGTGGATGTCGTGTCCTCCGGGCCAAAGAGGAAAAGAACCATACGGACTGTTATAGCGCAAAGTTCAAAAGCCAGCATCTGTGATGGTATGGGGCTGTTTTAGTGCCAATGGCATGGGTCACTTACACATCTGTGAAGGCACCATTCATGCTGAAAGGTACATACAGGTTTTGGAGAAACTTATGCTGCCATCCAAGCAACGTCTTTTTCACGGACGCCCCTGCTTATTTTAGCAAGACAATGCCAAATCACATTCTGCACGTGTTACAACAGCGTGGCTTCGTAGTAAAAGATTGCGGGTACTAGACTGGCCTGCCGGCAGTCCGGACCTGTCTCCCATTGAAAATGCGTGGCGCATTATGAAGCGTAAAATACGACAACGCAGACCCCGGACTGTTGAACAGCTGAAGCTGTACATCGAACGAGAATGGGAAAGAATTCTACCTACAAAGCTTCAACAATTAGTGTCTTCAGTTCCCAAACGTTTATTGAATGTTGTTAAAAGAAAAGGTGATGTAAACATGACCTTGTCCCAGCTTTTTGGAACGTGTTGCAGCATAAAATTCTAAGTTCATGAGTATTTGCTAAAAAAATCAAGTCTCAGTTTGAACATGGAATATCTTGTCTTTGTAGTGTATTCAATGAAATATAGGTTGAACATGATTTGCAAATCATTGTATTCCGTTTTTATTTATGTTTAACACAACGTCCCAACTTCATTGGAATTGGGGTTGTACATTGGACAATAAAGCCCAAGGTTTTACATTTGCCTCCCTTGATATAGCATCATTGGTCAGACACGAGGAATTTTCAGTACAGAAACATAATGACATGGGCTCTAGCCATGAGCCCTGGGCGACCCTGGTGGTAAGACTTTGCATTGTGTGGCTTGTTTAGCACTTGTCACATTTAAAACGGTTGACTTTCTTATCTTATTGACTACTTGTCTACGAAGTGGCATTCTGAGCCTTTCGAGTAGCCCGTGTTTGATTTGTCACCTCAATCCAAGCTTCCCATGACATCAGTCATTCCGGTTAGCTTCTCTGAGATGGAGAGGTGCTTGTCAGACACATTCTTTGCCTACTGTATCATCGCGAGGTAACCTACAATTAACTGTTTCCGCCTTGTACTCATTCCTCTTCTTTCTTCCCTTTTTTGTCACCCTGCCCTCAATGTCAGACAGACACTTCCATTCATGAGCGTTGGCTTATTACATGTGCAGTAATTCTAGCCCTCAAATCACACAGCAACAGACGTGTTGTTGGGGTCTCTGTTATCGAGACCAGCTTTCATACAAGACGAGCCTTTTGTCTTGTTTTGGCACCTGTTGGGCAGACTACTTTCGCCGCACTTTTACGTGCAATTATGGCACGCTTGTCAGCGGTGCGTCAACGTTTAGTGTGCTGGCCTTACAATGACAAGCAACAACAAGCTTTTGAAAGAACCCTTCCGCAAGCACCTTGCTGACAGGATTACATGATTGCTTTTATTACGTATCGGAGGTATTCATGTCGGCAGTTAAATGTTTGGCAGATATGTTGTGGTTAACAAATTACAGCACATTAAGGAATACATTGCCAGCTATTTATTATTATATTTGTAATCACACTTCATTCACCCCAAGAGATGTGTAAATGGCAACAGCACGTCAAATTGTTTGTTGAGAAGAGCGCATCAAAAAGGATCGCCCACACCCATGCAGAGCTATGAGTTCAGTCACGATAATGAACCTACAGTATCCATCCATCCATTTTCTGAGCCGCTTCTCCTCACTAGGGTTGCGGGCGTGCCGGAGCCTATCCCAGCTGTCATCGGGCAGGAGGCGGGGTACACCCTCAACCGGTTGCCAGCCAATCGCAGGGCACATACAAACAAACAACCATTCGCACTCACATTCACACCTACGGGCATTTTAGAGTCTCCAATTCATGCATGTTTTTGGGATGCGGGAGGAAACCGGAGTGCCCGGAGAAAACCCACGCAGGCACGGGGAGAACACGGGAACTCCACACAGGCGCGGCCGGGGATTGAACCCAGGTCCTCAGAACTGTGAGGCTGATGCTCTAACCAGTCGGCCACCTACATTATTATTAAATAAACCAAATGAGGATTTCAAAAGTGAATTCATCATCAATATCCATCCATCCGGCTTGTCCTCCTGATGGGTCGCGGGCGTGCTGGCACCTATCCCAGCTGACTTTGGCTGAGAGGCGGGCTACACCCTGAACTGGTCGCATGCTTTGGAATGTGTGAGGAAACCAGAGTACCCCGGAGAAAACCCACACAGGCACGGGGAACCCGCAACCTCAGAACTATGCCGCCCGCATCAATATATAGTATTTACAACAATTTATAATGTTTTTCTTTTTATTTTATAAGGGATTTATGCATTAAAAGAAGCCCAAAAAAGGGACCACGTAAAAGCTTTGTCTCACTGAGCTTTTTTAATCATAAAGTATTGACGTCAAGCTTACAAACGTGGATTCACTATTCAGCATTGTCACGAGGGAACAGGTCGCCACACTCACTATCATATTACATTTATATATTATATAACTTAATTCATTCAATATCTTTATTTAGCATGACTTTACAAGTAAGCAGGAACGAATACAGTGTGTGTGTGTGTTTGGGGGCAGGGGGCACTCTGAAAGCAGCACTGGAATACAACAGCGGCCCATTTGACAAAATGTTGCAGGTGCACATCCAGCGTCCAACAGGCACAAACACAAGCTGGAATGTCAACAGAATGACTTTGTACACGGATAGCTTCTCTTTTCATCATGAATTGGACATTCCTTTCAACTCAGTCTCTCTGCAAGGTTCATTCAAAATACTTCACCACCTCTTCTTCTTCTTACAGTGTAACTGTTTTTCTCATAGTGCATTTAGCGATCTATTTCACAAGTAAACAATTATTGAGACAAACACCGTTTTAAATTGATACACGTATACTAAAAAACAAAACCCAAAAAAAAGACCATTCTGGTCAGCAGCCTATAGAGTTGAAGCAGGAAGAGGTGGCATGGAGCTTCTAGCCATGCAGGTGAGGACCCATGCCGAACGACAAATGAAAAGCGATATTTATATATTATTACAGTGTCTCCAACAAATGTTTGTATTCTTATCAGCATGTCCTCCTGTTGGGCAGAAAGCGCTTATTTCCAAAGTTGGTCAATTTCAAATCAATACTACTGCACGGTCCGTTTTTGTTGTTGTTGTTTTTTTAAATAAATTATTAACCAAAGTCTTGCAAATACCTCTCTTAACTGTATGATGTTGAATAACTAAAAAAAAAAAATGGTGTAAATTTCCTGAAAACTAATGGTTTTGGAGAGGTGAGGATTCCGCCCAACATCGATGACGTGTCAGTTTTATAATTTGGGACTTTGAGGTTTTATCTGTTTTTAGAATTGCATGGTAGGCCCTATCAAATGCTCTAGGGGGCGTTATATGGCCCACAGGCCACAGGTTGGCCACGCTTGCCAGAGCAATGAGCGCATTGAAAGTTGCATCTGCACCCAGATGGAATCCGTTGGGGAAGTTGTGGTCGCCATCTATGAGGTGGAGCTGACTTATCTCTTCAACCTGAGTTTGTGGTTAAAGAGCACCGCGATCTGCGTCGACGGACCTTTCGCAATTACGACACGGCACGGATGAGCCACTCTGATGACGACTTGGTCCGCGTGAGGTCAGTTTGGCAACATTAAAGCCACAAACGTTGGCTTATTTCAGCTTATTGGAAAAAAAATACTCTCAACGTACTGATCTACCTGGCAAACAATCCACATGCTAGGGATGGGCAACATCAATTCATCATTGAATGGAGCCTTAAGAAATGAGTGAGGGTCTGGACTTGATTCATCGTGTCTTGAAGCAAATCAGGCAAAATAGAGACCAGCACTTCCTGTTGATTTAGGCTGAACTTGATTGCTGTCTACTGTCAAGAAATGCTAACAAGACTGCAGTCTAAAGAAGTCTCACCAAGTTTGCTGTCTAATGTCTGAACAGGTTTGCAGAGTAAAGAAGTCTTGGCAAATTTACCGTCTTAAGTCTCAACTTGATGGCTGTCTCAGGAAGTCTTGTTTGCCGTCAACAAAAACCTCCAGTTTGCTTGTAGTCTAATGCCTGAATGAGTCTGCAGTCAAAAGTCGCCTCAACGGGTTTGAAGTCTAATGAACTCTCGATTGCCGTCTGAAGAAGTCTCAATTAGTTTGCCGTCTAAAGCCTGAGTGAGATTGCAATCTATAATGTCTCGACTGTCATCTCAAGTCTCAACACATTTGCTGTCGAAAGAAGGCTCAATTACTGTTTCTTCTTGGCAAGTTTACCAACTGAAGTCTCAATTTGTTTGCCGTCTAATGAAGTCTTGTTAGCCATCAACAGAAAGCTCAAAAGGTTTGCAGTCTAAAGTAGTGTCAATTAGTGTTTCCATCGAAAGAACTCAATTGCTGTCAAACATCCAAGCATGTTACAGCCTAAAGAAGCCTAGACTGCTGTCTCAGTATGTTTACCATTTTAAGTCTAGACTGTTCTTATCTCAATGTGTTTGCTGTCTCCAGAAGCATTGATTGACGTCTAAAGAAATCTTAACTAGACTGCAGTCTTTTTTACCTCGACTAGCATTACCTGCTGTCTAAAGCTTGAGCGAGTTTTGCTAACTGAAGAAGTCTCGATTGTCGTGTAACGTTTGCTGTCGAAAGAATCGAAATAACTCTCGATACCCGTCAAAAACAAAATGTCAACTCATCTGCAGTCAAGTATTTATGGCATCTAAAAAAGTCTTAACTAGTTTGCTGTCTACAGCCTCTACAAGCTTGCCGCCAAAAGTCTCAACTGCTCTCAAGTCTCGATGGGTTTACGGTCTAAAGAAGCCTTGATTGCTGTCGAAAGAAGTCAATGAGGAGGCTCAATGAGGTTGCCTTATTAAGAAGTCTCAGCGAGGCATGTTAAGTGTCAAAAGTCTAAAGAAGCCTAGATTGTGGTTAAGGAAGTCTCAATGGGTTTGCTGTCTGAAGACGTCTCAGCCAGACCTTGGCCGTCAAGTCTCTCATCACTCGTTGGCGGTCTAACATTCGGAGAAAGAGATTCTCTCTCATCTTTACAAGAAATCAATTGAAGCGTTGCCCATCCCGAATCCACCATTTGCAATATTTCAGTTGGCAAATCACCATCTAAAGATGAAACAGGAAACACACTGGGTCCTATCAATCGAAATCAAATTGAAGGCCCTTCAACACTGCCTGGAAAAGTTCCGCCTATTTTCCACATGTCGCAGAAATTGTGGGGGGGGGGCAAAGTCAACTGGGCAATTTTCCGGCTCGGGAGGTAGTCTCAGAGCCGTACCAGAGGCGGGAGAGTCCGCATGTTAAGGCTATTCCGCAATGCCGAAGTCAGCGTGTGACTGTTAAGACGCTTTGTTGCATTGAAAGCAATTGCTTCCGTATAAGAAGATCAATTGTGGAATTCTAAGGCAATTTGTGCAGTATTTCTGTCTGTAACACAAACGTGTAAAATAAAGCGATGGCCTTTTAGCATGTGGAAATTATGCTTGAAGAAACACAAAAATGGAAATACTCGATGGAAAGAAATGCACCTTTTCAAGACGGCCCCTACTCTGATAATGGAAGGGCGTGGTGTTCCTCTCATGTGGAAACAGCTCCGCTGCCGCCAAGGTGAGCTGTGGATGTGATGACCTAATCGGCCTGCTGGCAGCCATGGGGATCCCCGAACAAAAGGGCTCGCCCGCACGCACACACACTTTCTCCCTGCCTCACAAATGGCCGCGCCAGGAACGAACGGGATGGGTCGCTCTGCTTCCTTTTTAGGAAAGTGTGAGATCGTTTGTTAAAGCAACGTGCGAGGATACTGCAACAATCAAACAGCAGCAAAATAATACGTCGTACAAGGCTCTCACAGCTCCCTCTGCTGGAAGTGGGCGGAGGAAGACAAATAAATAGGGGTTTAGGTGTGCTCCAGGAGCCACTTGAAGAGGGGGACGCGCTGAGACTCTCTGACCACGTGGGGAGTCTCCTCCCCGGGCGGAGCACGCGGCTGGGTCTCTTCACAGTAGCGCAACAGGAAGTGCAGCAGCTCTCCCACCCTCCACTTCCTCTCGCGCAGCCTTTGGACCACGGCTGGCAGCTGGAAGTGCGCACAAACAAATTGACGATTCAAACTCTCTGTGTGTACGTAATCCTTTCACTACATGTCACAATCTCAGGTGGAAATCAGTGAGACTCCAGTCGACGACATCGCTAGTTTAAATAAATAAGCACAGTACGCTCATAATTTGTACTTATTATTTGTTATTTACAGTATTTAACACCGCACCATTTTTCTCGAATATACTCCCAAAGGTGCTATTGACATGAAAAAATAAAGAGTTTTGGTTTGTTTTTAATTTGAGAAAGAACATCCCTTTTAAATTCTTGTTTCAGGCAAATGAAATTGGAGATACATACACTTTTTTAAGAAAAGAAATCAATTGAGGTTAGGGAGGTCTGCGGCCCAAAATAGCCATAAATGCTACAAGATGGGCAGCAAAGGACTACTTTTATCAAAATGAAACTCTTCAACACACTTCAACATAGTTTCTTTGCACCAAGATGCCACAAGATGGCGAAAAAGGACTACTTTTACGAAAATAAAGCTCCACAATTCACTTTATTGCTTTGGTTACAAATAGTTGAATCGGCAAATGCCGTCACCATAGTGACATGAAGAATGTTTCTTCTCGAGCTTATGTTTTTCATAAGTGCATTACCACGGGTGCATTATTTTTGTTTCTCGACAGCACACTGGTCGAAAACACTGCTGCTCTTGTAAGAATCTTTCTTCCAACGTGTAAGAACATTGGGAAATGAGATCTTGACTTACAGGGTTAAGTCATGAAATGAAAGTCAAGCGTTTGACAAGCTAAATCCTATATACCTGCTGGAGCTCATTGTCGGGACTCAGTTGGATCAGAGGGACCCCGGCGACGGAGGCCGCCGCCCACTGCAGCAAGCTCCTCAGCTGGGGGTCGAGGGTCAAGTGCCGAGGGCTCCGCCGGAGTTCGCGGCTGTCCGAGTTCAGGATAATCAACATAGTCCCGGAGACCTGCATCTGGGTTGTGTCATCGCACAGAGTTCCTGCAACACGGCCAAACATCGGAATCTTAGATTAGCCGTTTATTACCACAATGACGTCAAGTGAAACTGAAGTGTAAAACGAAGGCAGACTGAAACAAATGACGCAGCTAAAGGTGTGGCGCGACCGCGTCCGTCGACTAAAGCGCTCCTCGTCGTTACGGACGCCGTCTCCTCATAACGGAAGATCACCTTGATGCCGAGGAACCCATTTCCAACATGCGGCATGACTTCACACGTGCAATTTATTTGCAAGACTGTTTACGTGTGTCTGTAGGTATTGCTGTTTTGAGTTCAAATAGGCTCAGCAGTAACTGGGCCACTATTAGAGGAAACACTTGTTTGGCTCCGCTCACAAACTGTACACCATCTCCAAAAAACAAACCACATTTTAGTACATTCATGTTTGAGGTTTGAGCAAAAATCTGAAATGAATTCATAGCACTGGAGACAGATCAAACGTCTAGCGGTGTTCACACTACGGCTGTCAATTGATATATTTTTTTTCATCATCTTAATGCCACACAAATATGCCACACATACTACATTTTGCTTTGAGATGGTATTTTGTGCTTTGATGAAAAGAGTCCAGCGCTGCATTATATGCAAATGACCTTGGTTTTTTTTTCAAAAGTTCCATCGTTGTGACTTTTGAAGCAAAATATGCCGCCGAGCACAACAGTTTAAGAGTCCCTCACTTATATCTTTGCAGCGGCGTAAGTGTTGACCTGATCACTGACCTTACAGCAACCTGCACCGCATTTCACATATTCATCCACGATTAAGGTAAAGGAGCGTGTGCTGTCAACATTAATTGTGTGAGTAATCTGAGTTGATCAATGATTATTGCCATCATTTGTTTGTGATTACTCATGAGTTAACGCTTTAACAGCCAGTTAATATGTAGGAGGATGTTTTCTTAATCCAAATGTTGGTGACTTCAGAAGAATAGTCAGAGCCCATCGATAACGGTCTGCACAGAACATGCTAATGATGAGTGAGTGGAGATGACGAATGAACGTCAGTGTGGCTGACTCGCACTACGGGGGTGGTAAAATCCCCGCTATGACACACACAGACAGCGCGGCAGGCTGACGTACACAGCCGGCTCCGACTCCAATGCGGCTCATGTCAGTGAGTCAAATTGGAAGGACTCATTCATCTCTGCCGCTTTTATGTTACAATGACAAATGTTTGAATGAATGAGGTGAATTAAAAGGGGAGTTTAAAGACACTTACCACTGGATTCTTCTTTCACCTCCCCCTCTTTGTCCTCTGTATGGTCGCTGTTGGATACGTCACAGTGAGAAATGAGATGGCAAACTAGTTATGATCAAGAGATGTCTTTTGACTGCAAACTAGTTCCACTAACTTCCCTTTTTTTGTTTTACTTCAGTTATGATACTGAATGAGAGGAAGAAGTCAATATCTCAATTCTGAAAATCCTCCAAACACCGATTTCCTCAAAGAAAGATATTTCAAACGTTCTTAGAAGAAGAAGAAGAAGAAGAAGAATCACCTTTTATTGTCATGAACATGCATGCATGCACACAAAATTTGTTCTCTGCATTTAACCCATCACAGTGAACACATACACATGTGAGTGGAACTTGCTCAAGGACACCACAGCCGTGAGTCCGGGGGATGTTGGCAGATGGTACAGTCGGGGTCTTGAACCTAAGTCCCCCACGGTGGCATCAAGCACAGTTACAACTACAACTTTTGCTGTTAGTGACTTTATTTTCTAAACTATGACATTTTCCCCATCGCTGCGTTTGCACAATGACTACATTTTCCAAATCCATACTTTTTACGTGACTGTGCAACGTATAGATCAGATTTTGTGATGGAGGCTGTTGTTGCATGCATATTTGTACTTGTTCCTCTGAATTTTTGGACACAGATCAAGGCACACACGAGAGCAGCACTTCGGTTCTCGTTTCTCAAATTTTTTAGCATTAGCATTATTCAGATTCGAGAGGATATAGTACACATGGATTACAGACATCAGAATCAGAATTAACTTTATTTTCCAAGTACATCAAAAACACACAAGGAATTCGTCTCCGGTAGCTGGAGCTGCTCTCGTACCACAACAGACAGCCATTGTGAAATACCTTTGAGACATCCAAACACACTACGGAGCAATGAAAGGTTAATGATAATGTGATAATGCTGATACAATGACAAATGTGCAAATAATACAAGCAATTTAGAGCCGTTGAAATGACTAATAGAGCGATAATCTGGTACAGTGACAATTGTGCCAATGGTGCAGAGTCCTCAGGAAATCTAAGCGGTTTAAAGGGAATAGTAGTGTGATAATCTGGAACAGTGACAATCGTGCACATGGTGCAGATAGTTCTCAAGCACATGACATGCAATCCAATCGAATCAGTCCTGTGTTCTTCCATCACAGTCTGGTTTGGTGCTGCTACAAAAAAGGACAAACTCCGACTGCAACGGACAATCAAAACCGCTGAAAGGATTGTCGGTACCCCCCTACCCACCATTGAGGACTTGCACGCTGCCAGAACTAAGACAAGAGCGTGCCAAATCCTCTCGGACCCTCCGCATCCCGGTCACCGGCTCTTCCGGCTCCTTCCCTCAGGTAGGCGCTACCGATCAACGCAAACTAGAACTAGCAGACATTCCAACAGCTTCTTCCCTCTTGCCATCAACTTCTTAAACACCTGACCTACAATTCCATTGCAACATGCTGGCAATTTTTTGTCTTTTTGCCTTGAGTTTGTTGTCACATTTCTGTCGGGCCAATTATATATTGCTCGTGCACTCACTGTAGTAGTCTCGCCACGCTGCACTATTTGCATATCTGTTGTTGACCAATACTGGCCACTCACGCCAGAGTAGCATCTGCTCCATTTGCACACGGATTGAGGAGTATCTGCAACATTTGCACAATCAACATGGTCCCAGACTATCGTACTACTCGCTTGAAGTCTCGGCGCCCTTTGCACAATGGTTATTGCACCGGACTATTGTAATATTAGTCATTCAAACTTCTCTAAGTGGTACAGGACTCTGCATCTTTTGCACAATTGTCCAAAAAAAAATTAAAATAAAAAAGTACTGACATTACCAGAAGACTAGCAACCCTTTATTGCTCAGTGACTCTTTTTTGTTGTTGTTTTTTTCTCTCAATGTCTTTCTGTCTCCAAAGTGTTCTCTGTCAATTGACTGTCTGTTGTCGTACTAGAGCGGCTCCAACGACCGGAGGCAAATTCCTTGTGTGTTTTTGGACATACTTGGCAAAAGACGATTCTGATTCTGATCCAATAGTAACGACAGTAAGGTACAACGTGATCGAGTCACGGCTTGCAGTTGGTCCCAACAGCGCTGCAATTGTTAGCTTAAGCAATTTACAAGACGCTTCTGAAATCGCAATAGCTACTTTAACACAAGTGTTCACTCGGCTGAAAGCTGCGGCACGTTTTAAGTTCCCACCAGGCATCGTTGATCTTAAAAATCACCCGAAAAGCTCCAAAAAGAAAAGACTCAAAAGAGGGTTTCATAGTTGGGATACGGCTGCAGTTGCTACAACTATCTGACTGGCTTTAGGTACCAGAACGAAATCAAGTGACATCTGGATGTAGTTTGACGGGAGAGACATCAGTTTATAATATTGGAAATTGCGCGGGGGAACGACGTAGGTCGGCCACGATGTGCGATACGTAAAAGGAAAACTGAGTAGTGAGTCTTCCTCACGGGAGATCGTCAATGCAGTGTGCGATCAAACTGTCAGCAAGTCTGAATAGTTTAAGAGAAACACTGGATTACAATTGAGATACGACAATTTCCAGGGGTGAGGTGTCAAAAGCCGCTTCCAAATTTGAAAACTGAAATTGAACTGCATATTTCACGGCTTCGGAGGTCGCTTCAGATGCGTGACCGGGACGTATGAAAAAAATCATAACAAAGCCTAGAAAAGCTCACACACAAAAACGGTTGCCCTGTTGTCTTGAAAGGGTTGCCGCCCTTCGACATCTTCACACGGCACGCCAGACGCCGGTGCAACGCCACACATCTAATTAACTGTTCACGAAATGCCTCTTCATTCTGTGGACGCACACGGAAACGGGGAAATGTCCCGTTTCGATGAGCTCTACGTGAAAGACTAAGGCTCATACTTGCCGGTTTTACTGTCACATCTCTGTCATTTTGCAGAAGCTGTGTGAAAAGTGCTAAAGAAACAGAGAAATGATATGAAATGAGGGTAATCGCGAAGCTACGACAGAGACACGTGATCCTGTGGTGAGTTGTTGAGTCTCAGCCTAATAGCTCAATAGCTCCAAAGGGTGTCAAGGGCTTGATGAGGATGAAAATAGTCTACGCGAACCCAAAAAGGGAAATAACCCACAGCTATTTTGGTGGTGTCTACAAACATAATCAAAACACCAAAATAGGAATTATTCCCTTTTTCGAACAATAATGCTGAGCTGCAGACTTTGTCAAATCTACAGCTAAGGGCGCTGACGCAATTCAAGGATCTTTTTCCACTAGTTTGTCACCAGTCTGAATCTGGGCTGTGATACGCCAACAGAAAAACGTTTTGCGAACATTCACCCCTAATACAGCTGCTAACCACTTTGTTGTTGCCGGAGCCTACAGGCAAAGACACTTTCCAGCAGGAGGTTGCCCAGGGAACCGCAAATGTTTTTGATACCCAAACAGGGAGGACCCGAATAGACAGGTGGCAACAACTACAAATACTGTATCCGTTTATATCGTACTGTATTCCAGAGCATAAGGCAGGCTGGCCTTCAACATGTCGTGTTATGTTGTTGTTTATGCAGCTACAATTTGGAAGTGTGACTCAAAAGACCGCTTCCCCTCTGGGGCGAGTCGTGACAGGCTTATTTTTCAAAATTAGGATTCATCTGAAGCTCAAATATGCAAAAATGTGAAGGGTAACTAGTGGTGCTTTGCTAACATCCCATTGATGGAAAAGGTAGATCAAAGTCAGGCTGGCTGAGCTCTTATTTTATTTTCATAATCGGAGGCTCGCCATGTGGATTAATGTGCTTGCTTTACTTCTCATGTCAGAACTAAAGACTGATATGCCTCACTTGTACTCTGCAAGTGCTATCATGGTCTGTAATGATGTTTTTATTTTATTTAGTTTTAATTTGGTCTTTTTGAGTTTGCAGCTGCACGACTGGTAGGAGATAAAAAATGCATTTTTTTTTTTTTACCCCATTATCCATTCGCTTGAATTACGGTAATTTCTCGTGTATAATAAATATGCTCTAAAGTATAATGCTGGGGCACTGGGTCATGCTCAGACAGCAAGCCGCCATGATGACATCAACAATGAAACAAAGATTTCCCAGCGTGCCTCGCGCCCTTGTGTAGTTGTCAAAATGCTGTTTTGTGTCAGTTAGTCCCTTCATACCATAAATAATTGTAATCGTGTGAACGTTTATAGAACCTATGCGTGCTTATCCGCCCTCTGCAGCTTTTGTTGTGTCATAACTATTTTTTTAATATCTTGCACCAGGAGTGAACGCGTTATCTGGGCACATGACCTCTCTAGCTTTCAGTACATTGCGCAAGCCAGCTTACGTGCCAATGGCCACTTGGGAGATGGAACATACCACCGTAAAGCAGCAGTGTTAAAACTAAACACGAGGGTGCATCACAGCCTCAATATTTACATACAATAAATGAGTAGTAAATGACTATATACTTAGAAATGTATCAAGTCTATATAATTCTAAATTTATAAAGTTTGAAAATTAATTGACAGCTTTTCTAAAACATATCTATTCGTATACATCATTATACTGTGGAGGCTAATTTTGACTATACTTCGGGTCAATACGGCGTATTGACTTGAAGATTTTTGGGGGGGAACAATTGCGCATTATACATGAGAAATTACGGTAACACCAATATAAATCTGAAGCTCTTCATTTGTAGTGGTGTGTATAAAAGCCTAAAACGCTGAAGCGTTGCAGCATAAATTTCAGTATTCAGCGTTGATACCATCTGTGTGAGTGTTGTGTTTTTCTTTTGATGATTTGGATTTTAGACTAATGTTAGAAATGGCATCACATATGAAGGTCTAAAGGGCAGGTATCATCTTCATCCAAACATACTAGAAAATAACAGCACAAACTGAGTAATAAAGTGAGAGCAGATGGTAGCATTGACAAGAAAAAGTGAATGTTACTTCCTTGTATGTAATCATCTGAAGGAATTATTTGGTCATGAAGTGTTTTTTGCGCTTTCGGTGTATACCCATCTATCTTACTTAATAGTACTATGTTTGACTTAGTGTGCCACATGTTTGTGTCCCACTCTCTAGTAACCCAAGAAAGATCTTGCAGGCAAGGTTCAGTACTGATACTGTTGCACACTTAGGAGCGTACTCTCCTGTATGCTTGATTCTGAAAAGGTGCGCAGCGCCACGTTTTGTCCGCTGGAATGGATTCATTTCAGTGGGCAACGTGACTTCAGTTAAAGAAAGTTTCTTTTTACAAACGGGGTCTCGGAACGAATTCAGTTCGTAACCTGAGGTTCCACTGTACTACTAAAATATCGGTTTGCATGATCACTGACCTGTCTGAAGGCGAGGATGACATGCGTTCGTCAAAGGGCTCCCCCTCCAGGCCAAGACTGCTCCAGCTGCTGCTGTTTCCATTGCTGCTGGAGAGAAAGAAGGCCAGTGACGTACACGGTGCCATAAAGACAACTGACAATCTCAAGACGCTTTGTAGTGCAATTATGATGACTCCATCAGTATTATGTCACACGATTGCAAACGAGGCAGATCTCACTCTATATACAAGACGTCAGTGATTACATTGCAAACTGTAGTGTGTAACACCACAGCGGAACCCCGATTTACGAAATCCTCAATAGCGGAACTATTCCATTTACGAACCGCAGACCGAACAAAAATATTGCCGAATGGGTGAACCTTATCGCAGTGGGCGAACGTTTCATTCATCATTTTGTGCCTGCCGCCCGTTGTGGGGAGGCGGATCACTCTCTGCCGGTCCAGCGTCACAGTCGGTCGCTACTTGGCCAAGGGCGTCATTATGTGCCTTTTCGGTGTTTTTTGCCTCTATCTTCCTATTTTGCTTGCTCAAATATGGCTCAGAGAAAAGCAATGGACGAACGAGCGTGGCAACAGGGCGGGACTCACTGTGGACTCAAAAAAGACGATTTGTGAGAAGTATATTAATGGTGCACGCATTGAAGAGCTTGCTCGCAAGTATGGAAGAAGAAAATTCCACACTTGCCGCTATTGTGGGGGGGAGAGAACGATTTTGTTGCCGTTTACATGGCCAAGCCAGTGAAGTATTTTTGAAAGGACCGAGAGAAAATTCTGGACCAAGTGGAAAAGCTGTTGCTCGTTTGGATAAATGAAAAACAGCTAGCGAGGGATAGAATTTCCAAGGCTATTGTTTGTGAATCCACTTAAATGCAGACTGTTGTCAGGGAACGAAGACGCTGCAAACCAACAAGTCAAGCTCAAGTGGATTTCATTTTTTATTCTTCACAATTGTAGCAAATGTTTGAGTGCGTTGTCAGTGTAATGTGGTGCAGAAAGGACTTTTTGTTGCTACACATTTAATTTGATTTTTTTTATTTTTTTATTTTGTGTTATTTCCCTTTAAGCAAAAATGGCGGGGTACACCCTGAACTGGTTGCCAGCCAATCACAAGGCACATACAAACAAACAACCATTCGCACTCACATTCACACCTACGGGCAATTTAGAGTTGTCAATTAACCTACCATGCATGTTTTTGGGATGTGGGAGTGCCCGGAGAAAACCCACAAACTCCACACAGACGGGGCCGGGGATTGAACCCCGCTCCTCAGAACTGTGAGGCAGAGGTTCTAACCAGTCGGTCACCGTGCCGCCCCAATTATTCATGTTTACATAATTTCTTATGGGAAAATGATGTTAAATTTACACACATTTACAAACCCCATTCAAGAAACAAACAAGTTGATAAATCGAGGTACCACTGTATCAGTAGTGAAAGAGAATTTTTATTATCGATCTTTTTCTTCTGCTTGAATTCAAATACATATTTTATCTACGTGGTCAGAGCGGATGACAAGGTTTTGTCCATCAGCATGCTCCAACACCCTTGAAGGATGAATTGTATTTTCCCTTTAGTCGTTTCATCTGCTAAGCGGAAATGGCCGCAACAGGCTTTTAAAGGGAGTCTAATGAATCACACATGGCGGTGGACTTTGGAAACCGCGCCTGAAGAGACAAAAGCACTCCTTTTAAGACACACCTTTAGAAAATATTATGATACATTAACTCAGCCTCCTCAGACACTGCGTGCCTTAGGTATCTTGGGAAAGAATCTCATTGTCAGATTTGCTTCCACGGAGATATGCCCCCAGTTTGACAAAAAAATATACAAATAAAAAATTGGCAACTAGTGTGAGAACATGTCAAAGGACGGATATTCAAGACTGACCTTTGAAATTTACATTCATTGCAGATTTCCCATCTAAAACCACATTTCCTCTGAGCTACTTAAGTACATTACAACT
Organism: Phycodurus eques; assembly: GCF_024500275.1. Taxonomy (NCBI): domain Eukaryota; kingdom Metazoa; phylum Chordata; class Actinopteri; order Syngnathiformes; family Syngnathidae; genus Phycodurus; species Phycodurus eques. Next base: position 445,009 of record NC_084536.1, read on the forward strand.
ACACCTACGTACATTAAACCTTTTGGATCTTAAGACGGCACGGTGGCCGACTGGTTAGAGCGTCAGCCTCACAGTTCTGAGGTGCGGGGTTCAATCCCCGTCCCCGCCTGTGTGGAGTTTGCATGTTCTCCCCGTGCCTGCGTGAGTTTCTCCGGGCACTCCGGTTTCCTCCCACAACCCAAAAACATGCATTAATTGGAGACTCTAAATTGCCCGTAGGCATGACTGTGAGTGCAAATGGTTGTTTGTTTCTATGTGCCCTGCGATTGGCTGGCAACCAGTTCAGGGTGTACCCCGCCTCCTGCCCGATGACAGCTGGGATAGGCTCCAGCACGCCCGCGACCTGCGTGAGGAGAAGCGGCTCAGAAAATGGATGGATGGATGGATCTTAAGACCACATATATGTTAAAATGTTCCAATATAACCGAATAATATAGGACAAATCAGAGGAAATGGCACTCAGGCAGCAAAGGCCAAGCAAAACTCCCAACTATACATCGCATTTTGAGTTGAACAAGGAAAACGCAACTTTTTAGTGTTTTGGCAAAATTAAGTCTGAACCAAGATGAACCCTTTTGCTAACTAGTTTAAATGTACACAGGTTCGTTTTTGGCTCAACAGCTGAGATATCACGGAGGAAACGTGGGACGATAACCACAGAACACCAAATGATTGCGACATATAGGATCTGCCTGTTTTACATTAATTAGACGAAGCAGATGCCACAACATAACAAACATTTAGTTGAAAGCAAATGGCTGATGACAAGTCAGAGGAAATGGCACTCAGGTAGCAAAGGCCAAGCAAAACAAAGGCCAGCACCATCAACACAGTGTATAGTGGGGATGGGGAGCTGCTGACCTTGACTCGGGACTTTGTGACTCGGTGGGGATAATACTTTGAAGACCTCCTCAATTCCACCGACACGCCTTCCCATGAGGAAGCAGAGTCTGGGGTATCTGAGGCGGGCTCTTCTATCTCTGGTTTGAGGTCACCAAGGTGGTTAAAAAGCTCCTTGGTGGCAGGGCCCCGGGGGTGGATGGGATTCGCCCGGAGTTCCTAAAGGCTCTGGATGTTGTAGGGCTGTCCGGGTTGACACGCCTCTGGAACATCACGTGGACATTGGGGACAGTGCCTCTGGATTGGCAGACTGGGGTGGTGTTCCCCCTTTTTAAGACGGGGGACCAGAGGGTGTGTTCCAACTACAGGGGGATCACTCTCCTCAGCCTCCCTGGTAAGGTCTATTCAGGGGCGCTGGAGAGGAGGGTCCGTCGGGAAGTCGAATCTCAGATTCAGGAGGAGCAGTGTGGTTTTCGTCCTGGCCGTGGAACAGTGGACCAGCTCTTCACCCTTGGCAGGGTCCTCGAGGGTGCATGGGAGTTCGCCCAACCAGTCTACATGTGTTTTGTGGACTTGGAGAAGGCGTTCGACCGTGTCCCTCGTGGAGTCCCGTGGGCGGTGCTTCTGGAGTATGGGGTACCGAACCACCTGATACGGGCTGTTCGGTCCCTGTATGCCCGGTATCAGAGTTTGGTACGCATTGCCGGCAGTCAGTCAAACTCGTTTCCAGTGAGGGTTGGACTCCGCCAAGGCTGCCCTTTGTCACCGATTCTGTTCATAACTTTTACGGACAGAATTTCTCGGCGCAGTCGAGGCGTAGAGGGGGTCCGGTTTGGTGACCTCAGTATTGCATCTCTGCTTTTTGCAGATGATGTGGTTCTGTTGGCTTCATCAGGCCGCGATCTCCAACTCTCACTGGAGCGGTTCACAGCAGAGTGTGAAGCGGCTGGGATGAGAATCAGCACCTCTAAATCTGAAACCATGGTCCTGAGTCGGAAAAGAGTGGAGTGCCCTCTCCGGGTCGGGATGAGATTCTTCCCCAAGTGGAGGAGTTCAAGTATCTTGGGGTCTTGTTCACGAGTGAAGGAAGAATGGAACGGGAGATCGACAGGCGGATCGGTGGGGCGTCTGCAGTGATGCTGACTTTGTATCGGTCTGTTGTGGTGAAGAAGGAGCTAGGCCGAAAGGCGAAGCTCTCAATTTACCGGTCGATCTACGTTTCCTACCCTCATCTATGGTCACGAGCTGTGGGTCGTGACCGAAAGAACAAGATCCCGGATACAAGCGGCCGAAATGAGTTTCCTCCGCAGGGTGTCCGGGCTCTCCCTTAGAGATAAGGTGAGAAGCTCGGTCATCCGGGAGGGGCTCAAGAGTAGAGCCGCTGCTCCTCTGCATTGAGAGGAGCCAGATGAGGTGGCTCGGGCATCTGTTTAAGATGCCTCCTGGACGCCTCCCTGGTGAGGTGTTCCGGGCACGTCCCATCGGGAGGAGACCCCAGGAGACGCTAGAGAGACTACGTCTCTCGGCTTGCCTGGGAACACCTGGGGATCCCCTCGGAAGAGCTGGAGGAAGTGGCTGGGGAGAGGGAAGTCTGGGCTTCCCTGCTGAGGCTTCTGCCCCCGCGACCTGACCTCGGATAAGCAGAAGACAATGGATGGATGGATGGATGGATGGGATGATACTCTGTAAAACCGAGGACCATTAGGCCATTTGACCAATACGCCCTTATTGACCGAGGTTTTTCGGTCATTAGCCAGGTTTTCATGCAGACTTTTTAGTTATTAGGATTGAAATCAATCCAATTGAAGATCTCTGTTCAACTGTTTATATGTGACATGATCTATTCTGATCTGGTGTATACATGTGCACTACATTTAATCAGAACAGCCGTGTGATGGGCAGATCGATGTAAACAGCAATTCGATATCAAGATGGATGGCAGTCATCTATTTAGCACAGTAGTTGGGATTGTTTTTACAGTTTTTTTTTTTTTCAAGCAAGAGCGTGAGAAAAACAAGTTACAAGTAGTTAATGACAAGATGTCCATCGGATACGAACTCTGGTTGGAAGCCGTCATATTTAAACAAATGTGTAAACAATGACGTTGCCGTGCATTTATGTCAAGACAGCAGGCGCAGACAGGACACATCCTGGCTATTCCGATTAAACTGTATACATGATTTCGGATTGGAGCATGGAGCATTTTCATTCGGTTTGGGATTCTAAAACGATTCCAATCGAAATACAAGGCTCCGTATTTCACATATAAGCTGTGTGAGCGCGTGTCAGTTGCAAATTCACACACTTACAGTTGTAACTGAATCAGACCTCAGACTGCAGCTCACAAACACAGTAAAATGTCAAACCAGTGGAGGATTACAGAGATGAAAATTGGAGGAAGCAGCGGCTTTATTCAAATCGCCGGTGTGGCTTAATTCAGTTTCAGCCTTGGACAACGACGAGGGAGTGTGACAAAGTTTGACGGACGTTCTACTGTCTGAAAGCTTTTACAGCACTGTTAATTACATGTAGAACCAGACAAAAGTATGATAAGCTAGTGATGCGCCGAAATAAAAATTCTTAGCCGAAACCGAAGACCAAAAATAAGGAAACCAGGGCCAAAAAACGAAAACTGAAACACAGAAAGAAATTATGCCAGTTATAAGAGAAATTGCAGGAAAAATCCTATTACATCCCCCCCCACACACACACACACACATTATTCGATATCAACATATATCACGATTATGAAACCTTAATCATCTTAAGATGTTGATATATTAAATGTTCCCTCTTACTCTGAACCTTTTGTTTTGGGCGGATGTGTTCCCGGATGACTGAGCTTCTCACCCTATCTCTAAAGGAGAGCCCGGAAACCCTGGGGAGGAAACTCATTTCGGCCGCTTGTATCCGGGATCTTGTTCTTTCGGTCACGAACCACAGCTCATGACCATAGGTGAGGGTAGGAACGTAGATCGACCGGTAAATCAAGAGCTTCGGATTTCGGCTCAGCTCCTTCTTTACCACAACGGACCGATACAAAGTCCGCATCACTGCAGACGCCGCACCGATCCGCCTGTCAATCTCCCATTCCATTCTTCCCTCACTCGTGAACAAGACCCCAAGATACTTGAACTCCTCCCCTTGGGGCAGGATCTCATCCCCGACTCGGAGAGGACATGCCACCCTTTTCCGAGTGAGGAGCACGGTCTCAGATTTGGAGGTGCTGATTCTCATCCCAGCCGCTTCACACTCGGCTGCGAACTGCTCCAGTGAGAGTTGGAGGTCACGGCTTAATGAAGCCAACAGACCCACATCATCGGCAAAAAGCAGAGATGCAATACTGAGGCCACGAAACCGAAGCCCCTAGAAATTCTGTCCATAAAAGTTATGAACAGAATCGCCCAGCCCTAATTAAGACATGGTTTGACGGACCATCGTAGCCACTAAACAGTGAGACTGAAATGCCCATGAAGCACGCCACCTCGTCGTTAGCGGCCCCTTTGAGCTTTATCCAGAGAAGTGCGCGCTGGACGCAGTTTTTGTTTGCGTCATCACAACATATTGTTTCAGCTGCTTTGTTTCAGAGGCAAAAGTCTTTCGGACTTCTTCTTTTCCTTTGGGCTTGTCCCGTACGAGGTGGCACAGCGCGTCACCCTATCTTCTGCAACCTCCTCTCTAACACCAACTCCCCTCATGTCTTCCCTCATGACATCTATCAACCTTCTCTTTGGTGTTTCTCTAGCTCTCTTGCCTGGCACCTCCATCCTCCTCATCCTTCTACCATTCTTCTCACTCTCTCTCCTCTGGACATGTCCGAACCATCAAAGTCTGCTCTCTCTAACTTTGTCTCCAAAACATTGAACCTTGGCTGTCCGTCTGATGAGCTCATTTCTAATCCGATCCAACCTGCTCACGCCTAGAGAGAACCTCAACATCTTCATTTCTGTCACCTCCAGCTCTGCTCCCTGTCGTGTCTTTAGTGCCACCGTCTCTAATCCGCACATCATGGCTGGCCTCATTACTGTCTCATAAACTTTGCCCCTCATCCAAGCTGAGACTCTTCTGTCACATAACCTTCTGTAACAGACCTTCCTCCACCCGTTCCAACCTGCTTGGACCCGTTTCTTCACTTCCTGACCACCCACAGCATTGCTCTGGACTTTTGACCCCAAGTATTTGAAGTCCTCCACCATCGCTATCTCTTTTCCCTGTAGCCTCAATCTTCCTCCTCCACCCCACTAATTCATGCACATAGACTGTATTCCGTCTGACTTTGGGTAATCTTCATTCCTCTCCTTTGCGGTGCATGCCTCCACCTTTCTAACTGATCCCCCACCTGCTCCCTATTTTCACTGCAGATCACAATGTCATCTGCGAACATCATGATCCACGGGGATTCCAGTCAAACCTCATCAGTCAGCCTATCCATCACCACTGCAAACAGGAAGGGGCTCAGGGCTGAGTCCCTGATGCACTCTCACCTCCACCCTTCAACTCCTTTCACACCTTCAGCATACCTCACCACTGTTCTGCTGCCATCATACACATCCTGCATTATCTTAACACTCTTCTCTGCCACTCCAGACTTCCGCATGCAGTACCACAGTTCCTCTCTAGGTACTCTGTCATAGGCTTTCTCTGGAGCTACAAAGACACAATGTTGCTCCTCCTGACCTTCTCCGTACTTGTCGATCAACACCCTCAAGGCAAACAATGCATTTGTGGTACTATTTCTAGGCATGAAACCACACCACTGGTCGCAAATACTTCTGTCCTGAGTCTAGCCTCCCTTAATTTTTTCCCATAACTTCATTGTGTGGCTCATCAACTTTATTTCTCGATAGTTCCCAGAGCTCTGCACATCACTCTTGTTCTTAAAAATGGGCACCAGCACACTTTTCCTCCATTCCTAAGGCATCTTCTCATGCGCTAGAATTCTATTGAACAAGCTGGTCAAAAACTCCACAGCTACCTCTCCTAGATGCTTCCATACCTCCTCAGACATGTCATCAAGACCAAATACCTTTCCATTTTTCATCTTCTTTTGTGCGTTTCCTCCCCACCAAGAGTCATCTTACACACCACCATCCCGTGCTGTCTCGCCACACTCTCCCCTACCACTACCTTACAGTCTGTAACCTCCTTCAGATTACATCATCTGCACAAGATGTAATCCACCTGTGTGCTTCTACCTCCGCTCTTGCAGGTCACCCTATGTTTCTGCCTCTTCTGGGAGAAAGTGTTCACTACAGCCATTTCCATTGTTTTTGCAAAGTCTACTACGATCGGTCGCTCCAAGTTCCTTTTCTTGATGCCGAACTTACCCATTACTTCTTCATCACCCCTGTTTCCTTCAGCAACATGTCCATTACAATCTGCACCAAACACGACTCGCTCTCTGTCTTGGATGCTCAAAACTACTTTGTCAAACTTCTTCCAAAATTGCTCTTGCACCTCTAGGTCACATCCTACCTGTGGGGCATAACCACTAATCACAAGTTTCAGCCTCATCATGCGATCTGATACTCTTTTCACCTCCAAGAAATTCTTGGCTAACTCTTTCTTTAAAATAACCCCTACCCCATTTCTCTTCCCATCTACACCATGGTAAAATAATTTAAACCCTGCCCCTAAACTTCTAGCCTTACTGCCTTTCCACCTGGTCTCCTGGGCACACAATCTATCAACCTTTCTACTAATCATCATGTCAACCAACTCTCAAGCTTTTCCTGTCATAGTCCCAACATTCAGTTTTACGCTCTGTGCTTTCCTCTTCTCTTTCTACCCAAGAACCCGCTTTCCACCTCTCCTTCATCTTCGACCCACGGTAGCTGAACTTCCACTGGACGTTGTTAACGCGAGCCACGACCGATCCGGTATGGAATTCTTTGGATGAACGCTAATTTTTTTGGCAAAGTTTTAAACGGATGCCCTTCCTGACGCAACCATCGGCATCTATCCGGGCTTGGGACCGGCCTACAGTTTGCACTGGCTTGTGACAAAAGTCTTTGGGACGAAAAACGAAAATACACTTTTGAGCCATTTTCAGTCTCCGAAAATTCGGTGCATCTCGAATGATAGCCAGACTGTGGATTATCTCGTATGTAATTCATCATTCATGATGTATACCTGTCACTGAGGTGAAGGAAGCTGCTGTTGTCATCCTCAAAGCTGAGGTTGGACCAGCTGCCCAAACTGTCATCCCCGACACTCAACTGCTGGGACACAGTGGATTCTGTGGCTTCCCTGCCTGGAGAGCTACATGCAAAATAGAGTAAACTTTGGTGGCTTCAAAACATAAATGTCAAATTTACAATCTAAGATGCATTTTTTTTAGTAGTTAAGAGTAGTATGATCACCTCTTATGGTGCAAAGAGAATTCTGGAATGATACCCCAGAACTAGGAACCTTTTGTAGGACCATTGTGTGCTTAGACCACGGGAACTATTGTTTAAAATGAGTTCTGGGAAAATGTATCAGGGAAAAAGAAGTGCTTGCTAGGGAGGTAGCACCCTCAAAACATTCATGAACCTTAGAACTTAAGAAATATACTGACATGGAGAACATGCACTAAGATTCTATAGCTGATGTCAGTCTTGTTGTTTGTACCTGACACTGGCCGCTTGGCAGACGTTAAGTGCGGAGGTCATGACCTCAGCAGTGACACTGTCCGCGTAGCTAGTTCCATCATGGCTGATGCCACTGTCTGCGTTAAGGCTGGTGTTGCTCAGCTCGCGTTTTGCGTTCTCCATCGCCATAGACACCATCTGTTCCGCAAATGCCGACCTGTGTTCCAGGTCGATATGGATTTTAGGAATCTCCAGCCCATGGAGGCGCTCTGGCCTGGTTTGATACCCTGGGCCTCTTCTCCTCCTGTGCAATAGAGACTGGTGGTGATGCCGACTAAGTTTGGTGCAGTAGGGGCACTCCAGAGCCTGACAGTAACAGCAGGTTGTCTCTCCCTGGGCGGGACCTGGCACCGTCCCTTCAGACAGCCTTTGGGTGTGTGAGAGTCTGTCTGGGCCAGGGGTCCTCTGATGATCCCGGGATGAATGCCCAACTGAAGCCAAGCTCATCTTTAGAGTGTCATCAACTATTTTCTTTGCATAGTGCTCAATGACCGGCATCATCCTATTGCTGTGGCCGGCATCAAGCAAGCTTCCCGTGCTGTGGTAAAGTCTAGCCTTACTGACCTTGGACAGTAGAGGGCAGGAGAATGAGTTCCTAATGAGGTTTTCTGTCACGTTTTCAAGATTGGATTTCTTATAGAGACAAGAGTCAGTGAGAGACTTTGGGAGACGTACAGAAGATAGACGAAGCATTCGTGTAACATCACACGTGATCTTGTATGCTAAAGATTCGGCAAAGTTCACCAGATCAATGCAGTCCCTCTGGCCATGATTTTCTCTGCAACAACACTGCACATCCTCACACGAGAGACAAACTATTGACTCCACTATGTCCTTGAGTGGTGAGGCCTCACTACCCGATGCCTTCTGTTCATCTGGTAATGACTTTGAGGGATAAAGACGGGCACTGGAAGATCTCTGTTTTATCTTGCGACTAGCATGAGCCAAACCTTGTTTGATGGACCGGTACGCCAGACGACTAGCATACTGATCGAGGACTAACTCCCGATTGCCTCCCTCTTTTTTTAGCACCCTAATGAGGTAGCCGGCGTATTCATCTGTCACACTCTCACAGCTGGGATACGCGGAGGACAATCCAGAACTGGAACTACTTGATGTGGAGACAGGCGACCGGAAAACAGAGGCTAGGAGATTGTTTGACCATTGCTCAGCCACTCTCTCCACCCTCCAGTCACTACTCTGATCTGTTCCGGTAAGAGAGTGGTGTTGGTGGTGATCGTGATGCAAACATTCCGAGCCCAGACGGTTGACACTTCTTCTTCTGGGAGAACCATGATGAGAGCGCTGCTGGACAGAGCTCAGCATCCTCTTCACGTCATTGATTACCTCCCCGGCCACCTCCCCCGCATACACCCACAAGGTGTTCAAAGTTTGCTCTGAGAAATGAGCCACACTGTCACACCTTCTCTCACTCGGACCAGCGAATTCCCCTACTTTGTCATCGACCCCGAGAGCATCTATCTCAGTTGCCATTGAGACTATATGACATGCCAACTGCTCAGCATAATGGAGAGCTTCCTTGTTGGATAGCCCGTGAGATGACAACTGTCTCACTTCCTGCAGGTGACCTTCTGACTCGTCCGATTTGTTGGTGCCACTTACACCAGTGTCTTCTAGCAATTCTTCCTCCTCTTCATCCACATTACCATCTGCCTCCTCGGAAAGTGATCTCATCAGTTTTAACATGAACTCGGTCTTGTCTGCCTCTGGACTGTTTTCCGTTGGACACGGGCCAGGTTCAGTGTGATAGTGCGGAGTTGGAGGAGGGGTTGCTGGAGAAAATTCTTTGGCCAACTTGCTTTTTAACTTCTTGGAGAACAGTTTTATTTGTTTCTCCTTGGATACTTCACTGGGCTGCTGGGGTGTAGACGGAGGAGTGCCGGGTGTCCGACCAGATCTTTGACCCAAATTTGGAGTTGCGTCATCGCCACCATTAGATGTCTTCTTTTGTCCACCCATCTCTGCATTTGGCACATCCAGAGTGTCCCTTTGGCTCACGACTGCCTTTGCAAGGAAACCAGCACAGTCATCAAAATGTTTCTTCATTTTAGAAGCACTTATAAGCTCACAAGCTTCAGTCACTATCGTGTCCACCATGTTGCCAGAGAAGTTTTGGAGTGGTGATTTTCTAAGGGAGCATCCTTTTCCACAGGTGGGTGTTTGAGTTCCATGGCTGTAAATGTGAGTTTGCGTACATGTGGTGTTATCGGAGGAAAATACTGTTACTTTTTTAGGGCTGGACAGTGAAGTATACGTTAAGCTAGAACCATGCTGGTCTTCAGGATCCTTTAGATGGGAGATGGCTTGGCCTGCTTGGGGCACAGGGATACAGCTAGCCATGCCTGACACAGTGAAAAGGGCTTCCTTCACTGTGCAGGGGGCACTTTCTCCTGAGGTCCCCAGAACATATGCTACGGTTGCACTGGAAAGCTCCTGGTTAGCAAATGTGCTGCAGGTGTGAGCACTCATATTCTCTGCACGAACGTAACAAATGTTGTCTGGAGAAACACTGATGGCTGCTTGGCTAGTGAAGGCAATGTCAGCCTGAGAAAGCTCAATGAACGCCTCCTGGATAACAGACTCGGACAAGTCTGAAGCATAGGAGGTAACCACCTCCTCCTCCTCCTCTTCTTCTTCTTCCTCATGCCCATGGCCACAAGACCAATCACTGGGGGTTAGAGGTGTCGACGGGTGGGAGAACTGACACACCTCCATAATACCTTCGAACAGCAGCTCTTCGGCTAAATCAGCCGCAAACTGTGTCACCGTGCTATGGAAAACCTGCTTTTTCACAGTCAAGAACTCTTTCAGAGCACCAGATACTGCCTCTCCGACCAAGAAGTTTGCTAACCCATTCACCGCTCGCTCCTTCAACACATAGGCCTGCCGCATGCCAATCTCATGGAACGCCATCTGAAATACTGAGGAGGTGAGTCTAGCAGCTAGCTGACACAAAGTGGTGGTGCAAATAGACACGCCTTTTTGGAGGTCCCGCAAGGCGCTGCCCAGGCTCATTTCTACAAGGTCAGCAGCAAACCTCTGGATACCATCCTTCAAAGACTGGGATGATTTCTGTAACCCGGCCACCGTCACAGTCTCCTGGATTTCCGACAGCTTCATTGTGTAGCCTGAGGAGTTGGTGAATTTCTTTTGGCATACACAACTGAGATTCTTGTTGTCATTAATGTCTATAGCGGACTGGTACCCGCAGACAGATCCAAGAATTTCTTTGGAGAGACTGTTGGCAAAGTCTGAGTAGGTCTTATACAAAGAGCAGAGATCTTGAGGTTTTCGTAACTCAGTGCTGTTGCTCCCATCCTCACTTCTCTTCCAGAAATATTCCAGCACCCCACTTGAATCCACCAGGGGGCTAAATGCAGAGGAGTTAATAGGACTGAAGAGTGGACCACCATTGTCCTCAGACGGACTCTGTACTGGTCGTGGGGAGTCAGGAACCTCAGAGTGAGGTCCATAGGGGGAGCCTAGTTTAAGGGGAGTGGGTTTTTTCACATTGGCTGGGAGAATGGGTTGATCAAAGCAGTGAGGATACATGTCCTTTGTTGAACAGCCTTTGGAGACGTATTTGGTTGCCGAACCACCAGCGCTAGATTTGACAGTGGTAGTCTGTACTGCTGGAGCACTGTCATTATCCATAGGCAGCGTGAGAGTGCCACTCTCCGAACTGAAATCTTCAAGATCATCAAACTGGTCAAAGCTGTCAAAGAATTCACTCACTTCAGAGTCAGAGTCTTCCACCCTCTCTCTGGGACCTCCTGGCACTTGAGGGATGTCCAGCTTGGCCAACATGCTCTTCTGATAGCCCACCTCATCCAGAAAGATGATAGGGCTCGGGCTGGAGCAGTCAGATTCTTCGGATTGACTGACTTGAACTGTCGGTGAGGGTAGACGAGCTCCTGGACTGCAGTAAGTCCACTGGGTTTCCATGCCCGAGGACCTCTGTACTGTGACAGAAACCTCCGGGCCCGGTTTGTGTTTGGCTGCATACTTCTTTGAAGACGAGCCTATGATAATACGGGTGCCTGATAGTTCCTTTCGTCTCTTGTGGGCAGGCACTGTCTGTGACGCCACATCACGTCTTTTGAAAGGGCGATAAGCTTCAGTTGTCCATTGTCATCGGAAGAGAAAGAAAAGCACAAAAAAGAGAGGTAAGATGATGTAATATGACAATCGAAAAACATTTTTCCAAAATTTACAACCCATTTCCATTTAATCTAATGACACTAGCTATGTTATTTCCTCCGAAAGAGGGAGTGCCACCTTGACCACAACACACACTGGTGCCTATAGAGCAGATGTGGCATCTGTAAAGCTGAGGTTAATGGTGTAGTTGCTACTGTATGCAGCGCAGGGCATTCCAGAGTACAGCGAACTTCCACAGGAACAGAGCCCTGGCGCAAAAAGCGACTTGATGTCCGCCCCAAACTCAAAAAGGTTTATAATTGCTAGGCACTACTTTTGTCTCAATGACGCTGCTCAACTCACTTCACCATAGTTAGGCAAAGTAATACTTTTGTTTTTGCCTGAGCACAAAAACAGCTAATAAGTTCCTTCAGAAAATTTTGGAATACATTTTGGGGGAAAACAAATCTAGGAATTTGTGAATTCTGAACTGTCATTATACGGGGTTTACTGTACTTTGAGTGAATTTTGCCTCGTTTGCATAAAGACATGACTAATGACTTAAATAGAAGAAAATGAATTCATCAATTATTGTAATAATTGAATGAATGAATTATTGCATTTATTGTACTCCCTTAAGGGGACATTCAACTCACTCTCATATGTATACTTTGTGTTGCACCCCACACATCGGCAGGCATGCGAGGAGATTGGGAGAGGTGCACAAAGATGGCTACACCACTTGAGCTGGGGACAATGCTTTGCTCAAGGGCACCTCGACACTAGCCATCTTGTAATCTAGCATCGACTCAACAACTAGTTGCCATTTTTACATTTTTGTCTCATTATTATTAATTTATTCTAATCCATCTATTCAATCATTTTCCATACCACTTACATCCTCAGATGACTTTGTGCGAGAGGCAGGGTATACGCTGGAGGTTTCGCCAGCCAATCGCAGGGAACATCTAGACCAGGGGTCGGCAACCCAAAATGTCGAAAGAGCCATATTGGACCCAAAAAAAAATAAAACATCTGTCTGGAGCCGCAAAAAAATTAAAAGCCGGATATAAGCCTTATAATGAAGGCAACACATGCTGTGTCTATATTAGCCTACTATCCAAATGACATAATGACCATGCATTTAATGTTTATTTTTCCTGGAGCAAATGACACACCATGTGACTACTCTGCTGTACGATGGTGTTTTACGTTTTGTTGCATTGATGAAATTATGGAAATATAATAAAGAAAACTGAGTTTTTTATGTCATTTTTATTTGATTCAAAAAAACAAAATGGAACATGCCTCCTGTAATTTCACACCTCCCCTAAAAATAAAATGCCGTCCTCAATAATACAAACAATCCTCTTCTCTTCCCCCCCTTATCTGGGCAACAGACCGAGTGTAACAAAACACAGCCTTTTGAAAAGGTAAGTATTACGAAAATAAGCCTGTTTCATTTCAATTAATAAAATAAAATCATGCACAATCCACTTCTCTTTCGCTCCATTTGTGGCTTTGGGCAAGCTGGGCTTTCTGGCTATCCTCAGCTATCTTTCTCTTTTTCCCTTTGCGATCCGTGGCCCATCGCACACCCGCCGGTTTGTTTGTGACAGCCACCTGCCACGCCGAGCTCAAAGAAGCGAGCGTCGCAGACTATAACGCAAGTCTTCGTTGACAGAAATGTTGAAATGCAATATTTATTCCACACATTTTTGCAGCATTGGAAAACGGTAAGAATTTTTGTTGTCATGTATGTCCTCCTACAGAAACCATATTAAAACAAAAAAGATATTTTTCTCCCCCATCTTTTTCCATTTTCATACATTATGGAAAACGCTCCAGGGAGCCACTATGGCGGCGCTAAAGAGCCGCATGCGGCTCGAGAGCCGCGGGCTGCAGACCCCTGATCTAGACACCCAACCACTCACACTCACATAAACACCCAAACACCTTTTCCCCCCCCCCAATCAACTTAACATGCATGTTTTGGGAATGTGAGAGTAAAGCGGAGAAAACACACGCTTGAAAACTCCAAACAGGAGGCCAGATTTGAACCGCCGACCTCAGAACTCTTGAGACAAAAGTGCTAACCAGTGTTACGGCGGTGCCGCCATTATAATACATTCATTCATTCATCTTCCGTTCTGCTTATCCTCACTAGGGTCGCGGAGGTGCTTGAGCCTATCCCAGCAATCTTTGGCGAAAGGCGGGGTGCACCCTGAACTGGTCGCCAGCCAATCGCAGGGCACATAGAAATAAACAACCATTCACACTCACATTCATACCTACGGGCAATTTGAAGTCCCCAATTAACCCACCATGCATGTTTTTTGGGGTTTTTTTTGGGATGTGGGAGGAAAGCGGAGTGCCCGGAGAAAAAAGAACATGCAAACTCCACACAGGCGGGGCCGGGGATTGAACCCCGGTCCTCAGAACTGTGAGGCAGATGTGCTAACCAGTTTAATTAAGTATCACTACTTTTGGGAAAAACTCATATAATATCATATCCAAATGTTAGAATTTAGCATTCCTCTGCAGTTGAGTCAATGAATGCCCTAAACCTAGATGAGGACATTCTGCAGTCAGAATTCTGCTGCGATCAGACCCCTCTCTATATAAAAACCTTACAGGGGCCGTCTCCCATTTCGACCTCCTCGAGATTCTCCAGAGCAGTGACAAAGTCGTCCTCGATGGACGAGACGGACCGGTTGGTGTCGTCTTCCTCCGACCGCCTCGCTTCATCACTGCGGAGGCTTTGCAGCTCCACGGCGTAGCGGATGCCGGCGACGTAGCGTCCGAGAAGGCCTGCCAACGACGTGGCGCCGGCTGCGGATTGCCCGCTGGCACCGGGGTTGTGGCGCAGCACGCACACAGCCTTTAGCCAGCACTGCATGTTGAGAGTTCGGGGGGGGGGGGGGGGGGGGGGGAACAAGTTTCAAAAGGGGATGACACTGGCCTTGCGGCTATAAGCGGCTTCCAGCATCACTTTTTCAACCTACTTGAGGCCCAGCGTCCTTGTGCTCCGTCAGACTGCGCGAGTCTTTGAGCATCTGAACTTCATCGTTCCTCAGGCCGTGAACGTGGAAGTTTCTGAGCATCTCGCGCAGCCCCGCCGGAAGGGACGCCAGGGCCTAAAAGGAGGACGGAATACTGAGTTGACTGTCATGATCCCCACGCATCACGCAAATTCTTCATATAGACATCATGTGAACTTGGCTGCATCATTTACCCGCCTTGGCGCAATATTGCCAAACAGAGACAGAGACAGAGCAATCCCGCAATCAGATAATTCGATAATAGAAGCGCCACTCTCCGTCTGGAGTGGTGTGTACATTTCTATGCGGGCCGCCCATAAACACAGGCATGATCCACCATCTGTTACAGCTCTGATAATACTTTTTTTCCGTAAATTAGGTGTCAGTTATGCACAAGAAGATGGAAATCCCTGATGCATATCAGCATTGTCTGGTCTCTGTTACAATGCTGATATGGATCAACTTTGTGCCATTTATACAGGGAAGCATCGTGGGGGAAAAGGTGGAAAAACTGCTGCATGCCGGTGCCCTTTATACAGTACAGTAACACGGGAAAAACGGCAGCATCCACAGGCAGTGTCAAAGGGACTACGAACGCTGTCCCTTTTTTTTATGGCTCTGACAGCACACGGGGCTGGGGGGGAAATCTGTTTTCTTTACCGCTTTATCCTCACTAGGGTAAAAAAATTAAATGAAAAATTAAGAAATAAAGTTCTTAATTTCATCATGTACATCGGTTGCACATGATTAAAATGTAGTAAACTCACGTAATTTTCGCCTCTTGTCCCTGACAAAAAAGCAATATATGTAACTTGACCACATTTCAATCACATGCAACCAATGTTCAAATTAAGTCAACTCAAAGCCCTTTTATTTTCCTCAGCGTAGCACTGAAGAAAGAAAATTTGCTCGTTTGACTTGTCCCTCCCCCGTTCCATGTCAGAGCTAAAGTATGAAAGTACCTGATCCACAGCAACGTCGCCTTCACTCTGACCAGGCAGACAAACAAAATGAACCTGAAAGAGGATTGAGATGGTTCATATATTCGCAGTTAGCAACACGAGTTCAAAAAGAAGGAATCGGACAGCTCTCGAGATAAAACGAGGGTAAATGTCGGGACAATCCACGTGTAGCCTTGGTCAGAGACGCGAGGGGTGAAGTGAGACTACATTCAAATATTTCTAGCCGTTTGAAAACTGACCCCTGGGGTGCTCATCTTTTCATTGTCTATTACAGTATATATACTATATTTGTGTCATAAAACAAAACCACCAAACCACGCATGCGTACGTTGGTGCTTGCGTGAGACAAACCTCCGCGACTATTGTGCCGTCTCTGGACGGGAGTTCCAGGTTGAGACGGCAAAGATCCTTTCGGCTCCGTAAGAGGCTCTTGACAAACTGCGCTCCGCTGTCACGCATGGTCTGCATACACACATGGACGGTCATGGCTTACAAGTAGACCCAAGAACCAAACCCAAGTAGTAAGTCCAGAAGTAATGGACGGGGTTCATTTACTCAACTAAAGAGTAGCAGCTGTCATTTGAAGTCAGGAATCTACATTGATCCCATTCATTGCGGAGGATACCGACACCACTAATGTTTTTTTCCCCATAGTTTGCCTCTCCCACACACATTAAACACATTTGAAGGTACTACAAGATGCTTGTAAGGAAATTGTAAATCGATTTTAAACATAAAACAGCAAGCACAAAGTGTATGGAAAATACGGTCCATATTGTAGCGCCACTGCATCATATGTGCGCCGAAGAGACGAGGCTCGGTGGGCATGCGCGCGCGAGCTGTGGCCCATGAGGTTTCATTTTCTCCCAGCGTTCAAGAAACGGTTGAAAAGTCCATCAACCTCCCAGTAAACCACCAAAGAGGAATATCGTAAAAAGTGCAAATACTGAAATAATGATCTTGTCTCAATTCAAATCTGGGCTGATCTCTTTGCAGGAAGGCATGACTCATTCTGTCAAATTGAAACAAGTCGATAGACAGCTTTCATGTAACTTCTGCCATCCGATGGAAGAGCATTTCATTGTTCTCTGCCTGTCAGCAAATATACAAAGTCGGTACCGACATTATCTGTTGAATAAAAAATCTTCAAACATTATATTACAAAAACAACAATGACGATAATGACTAATAATGGTGTGAACACACTTTCAATTACAGCATAACTATACAAAGACATAAGTGAATTTTCTAAGAGCGAACCGAACCGAAAGGTGTCACCACAAAACCGAGATACAAACCCAACCGTGGATTTCGTCAACTGCTCCACCCCTAATTGGTTCTCAATTCTTGTCACACGAGGACTCGGATTTTCCAAATGTCGCTAAGCCGCCGCCCACTTTAATAGACATAAAGAAGAATAAAGGCACTGTATTGTTCAAAAATAGCCTTTAAAAACATTAAACACACATTCTCACGTCAAAACGAGCCAGTCTATCACTAACTAACCCAATATCAAAGTCAGAATTACAGTACATATTTGCATATTTGTATGCCGTAAAACAATCCAATGAAAATCAGTAAATACAGTGCTAACAGGGCACCGCGTGAAAACGGAGCCTTACGCCATCTGTCACCTCGAAACGTCCAACGTCGGTCCCGTCGTAAACTGAGGACGCGCGTCATTTTTACGACCTGCCCACGAACCACTCAAGGTGGCTCCGAGACCCAATTTTGGGCCCGACCCACCAGTTGAGAAGCACGGGTCCAAAGAAGAAACCCCATTTTAGGTGAGGAACATCTGACGGTGAGTTGGGGCGTGGCATCTTTTGGAGCAGAGGCGACCATTTGAGAACGTGCGCTATATTTGTGCCGCAAAAAGCGAAGCCTGAGGCGTTTGATCAGTGGATAAAAAAGGTGGAACCTCAATTCTGCTCCCTGACCTCTTTTCTGACAGAGGCCCCGGACTTGATCGGAGCTCCTCGAGCACGCGGGCGAGCGTCCATGGCGACCGAGGGCTCGCTCACCTGCAAACGTGAAAGTCAATGTTAGACCAGGAAAACAACAATCGAGGAAACATTACACATTCTTGCGCGCAATATTACAACTTCACCTCTAAACTCTCACAAATGTAGTCGTCTACTTTTTTTCCCCGCATCAGACTACAGCATCGTTCTCAAAATATTAAAGACCCTGTTAAGTGAGGTCCAAGACTTACACCACATTATACGTGTGAAGATAATCGCTGAAAACGTGTCGTACTCAGTTGTTGTTGAGATATAGCGTTAAAGTGCTTTTCACCTTCCAGTTATCCGGATTTTTGGGACCTAGCTCAGGCAGCGCCCAGCGCCTTTTGTTCCATCGGTGGCTATTTTGCTAATTGGGAGTTACTTACTTATAATTACTCGGCCCATTTATGCCACTACGGCGTGCAGTTAGCGAGCTAGCTAGCTAAGCCTACGATCTGAAAAATGCACCTTCCGCGGACGCCACAATTTATAGAGCAGCTCGGTGTCGTAATTTCAATTCCCAAGTGTTATGTATTCTTGTTATTGAGACTGCCCTAATGTGTTGCATCGTGGGTATATAATGAGCAGGAAGTATGTGCTCAAATGTCCGCCATGTAGTGCGAGCCGCAGGCCGAATAAAGTGTTGGGTGAACGTTTAACTTTTCCTGCAGTGTCTCCGTTACGCGGACCGATACACGACTCATGACCGAGCGAGGCGGCGATGTACTCCGCGGCATCCGGAAGCCTGCTAGCTCGCCGGTGGCTAGCGCCTCCCGTCGCAACGTGAAGAAGTTTGGGGACAACTCGGCCGGATATATTCCAGCCACCGGGGGCCTGAAGCAAATATATTTTTGCGGCACAAACGTATACGGATGTGTAGGCTTTATGATGCTGCACGTACCAACGCGATTTGTTGAAAGTTGAGCGTGCCGGTTTTTCAGCGCATTTAACGGAGACGCACAAAGCGTCTAAGAGAAGGTCTCCATTTTTCACTTTTTCATTCAAATTTGTCCGGTTTGTTGATAACGCTCCCCTGTGTGGCTTTTCAAATTTTTACTTCCGCTTTCCACGGGCAATTCTACTTTTTTTTGTGTCATATTTTTGTCAATTCTTGGTTGACATGTTACTCCTTCTCTCTTGAAATACTACAACTTATTTTTTCATATTAAGCGTGTGTGTTTCTGACAGCACATTTTTAGTAACGCGTGAATGCTCATTTGTCGACCCGTACTCTGCGATTGGCTGGCGACCAGTTCAGGGTGTACCCGCCTCTCGCCCGAAGTCAGCTGAGATGGGGGGCCAGGGCACCCGCGACCCTCGTGAGGAGAAGTGGCTTAGATGATGGATGATGTCCTAAAAAAATCCTGTTTGAAAAAAAATCCAGTTTATTTATTCATTTCAAAATTCTTCTAACATTTAAAAATGTTTCTCTCGTAACATTACAACATTATTCTGTTAAAACTACAACCCCAATTCCAATGAAGTTGGGACGTTGTTTTAAACATAAATAAAAACAGAATACAATAATTTTCAAATCATGTTCAACCTATGTTTAATTGAATACACGACAAAGACAAGATATTTCATGTTCAAACTGATCAACTTGATTGTTTTTGGCAAATAATCATTAACTTGGAATTTTATGGCTGCAACACGTTCCAAAAAAGCTGGGACAGGTTGAGAAAGTTGAGGAATGCTCATCCAACACGTGTTTGGAACATCCCACAGGTGAACAGGCTCATTGGGAACAGGCGGGTGCCATGATTGGCGAGAAAAGGAGCTTCCCTGAATTGCTCAGTCATTCACCAGCAAAGATGGGGCGAGATTCACCTCTTTGTGAACGAACAAGTGCGTGGGAAAATAGTCCAACAGTTTAAGGACAATGTTCCTCTATGTACAATTGCAAGGAATTTAGGGATTTCATCATCTACGGTCCATATTATCATCAAAAGGTTCAGAGAATCTGGAGAAATCAGAAATCACTGCATGGAAGCGGCAAGGCCGAAAACCCACATTGAATGCCCGTGACCTTCGATCCCCCAGGCCGCACTGCATCAAAAACCGACATCAATGTGTAAAGGATTACACCGCATGGGCTCAGGAACACTTCAGAAAACCAATGTCAGTAAATACAGTTCGGCGCTACATCCGTAAGTGCAACTTGAAACTCTACTATGCAACGCAAAAGCCATTTATCAACAACACCCAGAAACACCGCCGGCTTCTCTGGGCCCGAGCTCATCTAAGATGGACTGACGCAAAGTGGAAAAGTGTTCTGTGGTCCGACGAGTCCACATTTCAAATTGTTTTTGGAAATTGTGGATGTCGTGTCCTCCGGGCCAAAGAGGAAAAGAACCATCCGGACTGTTATGGACGCAAAGTTCAAAAGCCAGCATATGTGATGTTATGGGGCTGTGGTAGTGCCAATGGCATGGGTCACTTACACATCTGTGAAGGCACCATTCATGCTGAAAGGTACATACAGGTTTTGGAGAAACATGTGCTGCCATCCAAGCAACATTTTTTTCGTGGACGCCCCTGCTTATTTCAGCAAGACAATGTCAAACCACATTCTGCCTGCAGTCCAGACCTGTCTCCCATTGAAAATGCGTGGCGCATTATGAAGCGTAAAATATGACAACGGAGACCCCGGACTGTTGAACGGCTGAAGCTGTACATCGAGCAAGAATGGGAAAGAATTCCACCTACAAAGCTTCAACAATGAGTGTCCTCAGTTCCCAAAAGTTTATTGAATGTTGTTAAAAGAAAAGGTGATGTAACACAGCGGTAGCCATGACCCTGTCCCAGCTTTTTTGGAACGTCTTGCAGCCATAAAATTCTAAGTTAATGATTATTTGCGAAAGTAACTCATTGTTTTCTGTTTTTATTTATGTTTAACACAACGTCCCAACTTCATTGGAATTGGTGTTGTACTTCGATCATCTAAAGGAATGAATTTATTCTCAAAATGTTCACATTTTCTCTTAATATTGCTAATTTATTCTCCTGAAAACACTTTTTCGCCCCACTATATCATAAAAACATTTTCCTCATAATATGACTTTTTGTGCATCACACTTTTCCTCTCAATCTTACAACTTCTGTCAGTTTTTGTAACATTTCCATTTTTCTCTCTCGTAACATAACTTTCGTCCTGTAAAATGACTTCATGTACATGCAGCCAATTTTATAACTTTTATTCTCATAACATTCCGACTTTTTTCATATTGCAAATTTGTGCAAACATGACTGTTTTACATCATATTTGGGCTTTTTCCTCATCGTATCACTATTCTTTATCTTTATACATGTATACAAATGGCAGCAGAGTGCCCTAGCGGTAAGCACATCTGCCTCCCAGTTCTGAAGTTCAGGCTTTGAATCTTGGCATGTTCTCCTGTAATGACTTGGGATTTCCGGCCTCCTCCCACACCCCAAAGAAATGAGTCGTAGCTTTATTGATCGCCCTCTGCTGTCGACGCAACGAAAGGTTCAACGCGTCATGTCCTCAACCGGAGTTCTGCTTGCGATCGCAGAATACTCGCGGAGCCTTCTGCCCGTTTTCCAAGTTTGGTCACGTGACATTCGCAACACAAGCACGGTCATCGCGGTCGACAGCTGAGGGCAATTCAGATGGATAACATTTTATCAATTCATCAATTCCACAAGCGCAATATTAATCACAATACAGTGGAACCTCAGTTCCAGAATTGGCCACTGTTGTTTACTGGCGCTGTGGCGCAGTGCAGGCAGAGAATGGGACTAATGCATTTCCGGGTAACAGATATAAAATATGACTAGATCCAATTCCGAAGGACGCGCCTCCTATGACTATGTGGTGACCATGTTGAATGTGGCACATTTCCAGGCCATGCGTTTGACGTGGCAGCCATGTGATGGTGGTTCTATCTTTTGTCTATTGTGTGTAGAAAGAAAGAGTGCGAGAGAGAGAGAGAGAGAGAGAGAGAGAGAGAGAGAGAGAGAGAGAGAGAGAGAGAGAGAGAGAGAGAGAGAGAGAGAGATGGCATGGTGTCGGTTTTAACTGAGGAATCCGGAACAAGTCTGTGGAGCATGCTATTTTTGGTAGAGTAATTGTTTTTTGTTTTTGTTTGTTTGTTTTTTGTCAAGCCGCTCATCTACGTACGGCTTCTTGTTGAAAGTCTCTCGCCTTGAATGAAAACGTCCAGAAACCGGATGTCGATGCCTTTTCCGAGGCCCCCGCGTCAATCTTTGCTGTCCTTGCTTCTCTCGGCACGGTTCACTCTCATTATTCCACCGAGAACCACTGTGATGCTACCGCTGCAGAGTGCTGGCCCCGCTCGCTTGTTTAGGGCGCCCCCTGGTGGCTGGCTGACTAAGTTGACTAAATCGATTGACTTTGATTTTCACTTGTAGTTCTGTATTAATGCAGGTTATGACAGCTGAACAAATATTCCTTCCTGGGTTCACAAAATCAGACAAACCCTAGGTGACGCTTTCAATGTAAATCTTCTTCTCTTTTGCTGGCGAACTCAAACGCGGGCCATAGCCGACGTCGCCCCCTGGACAACGTTTGTTTGTTTGTTTGTTTGTTTGTTTGGCACCATTTCAAGAGAGCGCAAAGGAGAACCTCCCGGTGGCAATTTTTTCCCGAAACACGGGTTCCGACAGGGCCGCCGCCGCAATTGGGTTTCGTTTGACTGCAACGTTACCTTGCATTGATATTGTTTGAACGATTTGTTTGTCATCGGGGCGGCATTGGAAAAGAGAGCTTGCTGTCCCAGAATAAATAAAAGCTGGACTTGAATGTCCCATGATTGTAAATATGGAGGAGGAGAACAGCTAATGTGTTGTTGTTTCACTATCGCTTGGGCGACGAACACGAGCAAGGCCGTTGTCACTGGTCACACAGCCGTGTTCGAAACGAACCCCGTTCTTTCTGAAATAATATTCAGAGTAAGGGAAAGAAAGGGCCTTTCGTGCTCGTTGACGGGCTGCCTCGCAGGCTTGAATAATAGGCCGCAGCCCAACGTGAACGCAGACGCGCCCCCAAAGCATCAACGGCAACGACGTGAGTGGAACACATGGTTAGCGTGGAGTTTACCTCTGCTGCTCGCCGATGTCGGCGTCGATGTCGGCGTCGGCGTCGGTGTCGCTGCGTTCACTTCCAGCAGCGCCGACGCTAACCGCAGTGCGCCCTTTAAGAACACAAAACGACTTCGGGATTTGTCAACACTTCCCCTTGATGGCCAACACGAACTGAGCAGTGGCTTCTTTCTTCCCCGTCGTTCGCCGATGGAATTCACGCATCATCACAAAGAGACGCGAGTTCAAACCGCACTTAGAATTTCAAACGTGACTTCGACGTTTTTAATATTATGCACGGGAGGTGGATTGGTGTTCACTTTTACCGAGTGCGTTAAACGCAACCCATCTCCCCACTCCGTGAGCAGTGTGAAAACCAGAATGTCTCAGGCATCACCAGTCGAAGCCCGATAAACAGAACAATCACTGTAACATCCATTCATCCATTTTCCGTACCCGAGGGTCGCGGGCGTGCTGGAGCCTAACCCAGCTATCTTCGCGCGAGAGGCGGAGTACGCCCTCAATTGGTAGCCAGCCAATCGCTGGGCACATGTAACCAAACAAGCATTCGCACCTACGCGGGCACTTGAGAGTCTTCCATGAAGCTAGCAGGCATGTTTTGGGGATTTGGGAGGAACGCGGAGTACCCCGAGAAAACCCACGCAGGCACGGGAGAACATGCAAACTCCACACAGGCGAGGCCGGGATTCGAACCCACAACCTCGCGAGTGTGAAGCAGACGTGCTGACCGGTTTCTCACCGTGCCGCGTCACATAAATACGTAATGTTCGCTTTAGGTCAGTGAATAACCACTCTAAATATTCTGACATTGTAACGACCATAAAGACAGATGAGCGATCTATCAAACATATGCGATACGACAGCGCGTTTTCTTTGTTGTACTTTACATCGAGGGCCGAGCACGGGCACAAACATTTTCAAGCTCAGGACACAGTGCTGTTGTATTTGTTGCATTGATTTATCATATTTAATATCGGTCAATTGATGTATTGCAGGCGGCACGGTGAACGTCCGCCTCACGATTGTGAGGTTGCGGGTTCCGATGCGGCCCCGCCTGTGTGGAGTGTGGACTTTTCCCCGGGTGCTACACTTTCCTCCCGCATCCAGAAAACACGCATGCAAGGTTGATTGAAGATCACTAAATTGCCCGTAGGCGTGACTGTGAGTGCGAATGGTTGTTTGTTTGTATGCGCCCTGCGATGGGCTGGCGACCGGTTCGGGGCGTCCCCCGCCGCCTGCCCGAAGACGGCCGCGATAGGCTCCGGCACGCCCGCGACCCTCGTGAGGAGAAGCGGCTTGGAAAATGGACGGATGGATGGATATTCAACGCCTGTTGAGTGTTGTTCAAAAGGAAACACGGTGGTAAACGTGTACCTGGCCGGCTTCAACAACAACGTGTAGAAGGGGTCACATTCAAAAAGAGAGACAGAGATTTACACACACACAAAACAAGAACGTTCATCAGTTTGAACGATAAATATCGTTCAAACGTCCGTGATGTATTCCATTGAAGTTGACAAGGACTTGCAAATCCTTGTCGTCCGTTTTGGAACTTCTTTGGAACTGCGCTATTCGAGGGGGTTCGGGACCGGGCCGGCCCGGACCGCCAGGAGCCATAATTAGAATTGGACCAACTGCCATAAGCATTTTTGGGATTGGTTCCCCGCCACAATTCAAATTTGAAATCAAATCAGATAACAAATGAATACAAATTGGAAAAAAAATCTGTGATGAGGTGAATCCGTGGGTGCCGAACCACGAGCATGAGGGTGTTTTTCTTTCTTTCTTTCTTTCTTTCTTGTCATCATCTTTGCAATATCATCTTGTTCTCTTAATATTCCGGGTTTATTCTTGTCACATTGCCATTTTTTTTCCTCCCTTGTAAGACTGTGATTTTCTTGGTGCTCGTGCAACATATTTTCCTGGAACATGACAACTTTTTTCGTCATGCAACTCCACTCTTGTTTTTTCTCGCAATATCGATTATTCTCAGACGATTTTCTTGTAATATTACAACTCTTTTACCAATATACGCAGACCTCCCTTTTTTCCTCATCGTATCATCGCTTTCTTCTTGTAATGTAACCTTTTTCTTGTCATATTATGAGTTGTAACGTTACAATTGTTTTCCATGTAATATACAACATGCAACTGCATTCTCGTAATGTTGCTGCATTCTCAAATTCTACTTGATTACAAATGTGTTTTAGCACTATGACTTTGGTAAGGGCGGCACGGTGGACGACCGGCGAGAGCGTCTGCCTCACAGTTCTGGGGACGCGGGTTCAATCCCCGGCCCCGCCCGTGTGGAGTTTGCATGTTCTCCCCGTGCCCGCGTGGCTTTTCTCCGGGCGCTCCGGTTTCCTCCCGCATCCCAAAAACATGCGTGCTAGGTTCATTGATGACTCTAAATTGCCCGTAGGCGTGACTGTGAGAGTGAACGGTCGTCTGTTTGTATGTGGCCTGCGATTGGCTGGCGACCGGTTCAGGGGGTACCCCGCCTCCTGCCCGCTGATAGCTGGGCTAAGCGCCAGCTCGCCCGCGACCCGCGTGAGGAGAAGCGGTGAAAGCAAATGGATGGATGGACTTTGGGATGACTTTTGTTTTGGTGTGCCAAGTTATTTCTCACAACGTAACATTCTGACTTGCCCAAAAGCTGTGATCGATGTCATGGCAGAATAATTGCGCGCAGCTGACAAATTTCTCTTCGGAGAACAATGAGGAGAGGGTCTGCGGTTTTAAATGAGAGCAGCTTTCGGGCCAGAGCATATTGGAGTCATGAAATGGTCCAAACCAGATGAAAAGCTCCAAACGGTCGTGAATGGAACGCATCCCGTTTGACGGTGACGCGCTCACGCAGGCCGTGGCTTTCGGGCCCTCCGTCGGCGGACTTTTTCCACGGTGGCGGCGCGTTTCAAAGCCAAACCGCTGCGGAATTTGTTTCCAAAATGCAAACGGCAATTGTGTGCCATCCTCAAGACTCGGCGTCAGCTGTCAAGTGTCTTTCGTTGGGGAATCCTGCACGAGTTGAACATAAGAACTTGGAGAACAAAGTCACACATTGACTGGAATCTTTTTTTAATGGAAGAAGAGAAAGACGTCGTGTATAGGTGGCCTCTTTCAGGCAACAAAAAGCCCATATCAGGAGTACAAAAATACACATCTCAGTGACTTCAAATCCGTATAGAATAAATAAAGTTAAACATGCATTTTCTAACCATAGAAAGGCACAGAAAACAGTCACTTAGTAGTCATACAAGGAAAATTCTTCTTCTTCTTCTTCTTCTTATTATTAATTATCAAGAAACTTCTTTTTAGCCGAGTAATTCAATATAGCAATACAGCTGACAACATTATATTCAAAATGTGAGATAAGACAACGCACGTGTATACTTTAGGCAATAAATATTTCTTAAAGCACTTATAATTCCTACAAATGAAAACTGTAAACAACAAATCAAAGTGCCATCGCCGTTTTCTCAGAGCCCGTGACGGGTTCTTTTGCGAGGTTGCGTTGGAGGACAAAAGCAGCAGCACTTTGCACTTTGCACTTTGCACTTTGCACGCAATGAAGGAAGAGGGCAGCTTCCACGTGCCTCGCCTTCAAACGTCACGCCGGACAAATATGCGCTGGAGATTTCAAAGCAACCCACAACAAGTCTCATTTAGCGCTTCGCTTGTTATCTTCGGCTGATCGTCAAAATACCGAAGACCGGAAATGCTCAGCGGACGACAAGAAGGTCGGCTCTTTCAACGGCGTCAACGGCACCCAGACGGAACAAATGTCCGAACTCGGTCCGGATGGCGGAAAGGGACTCCGTTTTTTGCCGCGCGTTGCCATGGCAACTACTCTCACGATCCGAATCCAAGTGGCAACTTTGATACGGTCTCTCTGCGTCGCTGCTTTTCATCTACTGGATTGGATCAATATTTGCTCCAATGTGAAATAAGTCAACGAGGCTAACAACAACAACAACCATTTTCTTTTGAAATCATATCCACTTAGATCTACTTGAATCAACTACTAATGCTAAACGAGAAACTCATTGATGTGGTCAGCCATGTTTTTTGTATTCCCTTTCGACTGGAATGCTTTGAGGTCCAACCTGCTAAGCTAAGCTAAGCTAAGCGGGATATTGGCCACTCGCGGACATTGCGTAGAATCCAAACCTGTCCCTCGTTTAACCGTAAAGCCGTCGCACAACTCAAATCGTTTTGGACGTTTTTGGGGGGGATTCTCTCTGAGGGCAAAATCTAAAGAAGAATAAAGCGTCATTAAATATCACGTTTGGCAAACAATATCTGAACTACACAAATGACATCACAGCTAAACTGTTGCGCCCGCGCCCTTTTTCTCACTGAGGCGATCCTATTTGAACGTCACGATGGAAGCACCGCTGGAAGAAATGTGTGCGCGTGTTTGTCCATTTATTGCCGGCCATTCCGTCACCTCAACATTGCCGGCGTCACGCAGGAGCCCGCACGCGTTGACGCGCGCTCGCCACGTCGGCCGCCGCCTGACAAACCCGGCTCGCATTTACGAACGGACCCGTAGAAATAAGTCACCCTGTAAAAAACTCAAACCAAACCAAAAAACAAGACGCACGCCCGCAAGGTTCTGCAGGCTAACTTTCGAATTCTATTTGGAAAACAACAACAACATCTATTTGCACGAGTCTTTCATCAATGTGTTCATCCACCCAAAAGTTGAGGGCAGTCGCTCATCTACAGTATATGAAAGGAATTTGCAAGAAGTAGAAATATGCTCGTAAAGTGGTCGGGGGCAATTCATTGACTTAAATGCTGAGCGTAGCGCACATCGAGGCGTCGTTTTACAAATATGACTTATTCGACGGAATGGAAAAAAACACATACTTACTCCTTTATGATTACATTTCACAATAGTCATTATATTATATTGTTTCTACAGACAATTTGTTTTGCGTCCAATCTCCACATTCATTTTAGTTTTGCTTTCAGATCAAACAAAAAGTGACAATATATGTCAACATTATAATTTCTGAAAAGAAAGAAAGAAAGAAATCCACGATTCTTTTGTTTTCGGTCCAATCAGGTCAATGTTGACATAGCAGATTTTGCTGGGGCGAACCAGCTTTCAGATGCCATGTGTGTTCTGCGGGGCGCACGCGCTGGCGGCCTTTTTGCGCAACTTTATGAACTCGAGCGCATTTGGCAATAAATTCCGAATGATTTGGAGGAACTACAGTACTACGGTAACAGATATGAACTAGTCTCCCGTTGCTAACAAAAACAACAAAACTACTGGAGAGCGCCAGGCGAAAATTGTCAGTTGACATTTGTTGTCCAGAACATTCCCTTCGCGTTCCTATTTTTTTCCCTCCGCAGCTCCACAAGTCGCAAATAGTTTCAACCCTCCTGACGACGTCGTCCTATAAAAGCTCATTTGAAAGATAAAATACTCCAAAGATTTTGGCACCGACGCACAACTCTGACACGTCGTCGTCACGTAAACGCAGAAGAAATGAAAACAAAAACGGGAACGGAGACGCTCAGTAGTCGCAAATTGCACCGAGAACATGGACTTGCGAAGTTAACTTGTTCAAGTGTTCCCATAAGACACGAAAGCATGCAATTAAATCTAAACCGGGGAGCACGGAACACGGCGCCGCCGCTTCCGGACGGTTCTCCAAGCAAACAGCGCATCGAGCAGAACCGCACGCACGCTCGTGGAAGTCCCGCGTTTGCTTGCGCTGCTCACTCGTCACGGCGAGACCGACAACAAATGGGCGCCGTCTTTGCTCGTGTGTGTTATATGCGATATGGTGGGTTATTGTCAAGGAAAAGGCTCCCGGACGTCTTCTCGCTGAACCTTCGAGCCGACTGCTCCGATTCTTCTCCTGGCACGCCAGCGGGAACGAACCAACGGATGTTTCCTTTGTTGAGAAGCGTCCTCTTCCTGGCTAAAGATCAAGCATGGAGGTCTTGGCCAGGTCCTTCGTTCCCTGGAGGATTCTCTTCATGTGACCCACTTTCGAGATCCCCAGATCCTGGAAGAGCAAAAAAAGAAGAGACACTCAAACCAAAATGACACACAACATCCAGCGCAAGTGATTCTTTTCTTTTCTGTTGTTGTTTTCTCATCAATTTCTTTCAGCATTTTACAGTCGATGATAGAAGTGACACCGTTCTCGCTCCGTTTACTTTTGGCCGAGGACGGTCGAGCGTTTCCACCCTTCTGGAAAGTACTTCAAAGGCAAACAAAAACAAACTTGTTTTCCAGACACGGTGAAAGTGTTTGAGTTGACGTGAAGATCTTTTGAAAAGCTTGGAAAAAAGCCAACGTCAATGTTTGACTTCAATGTGAGAATTGTCAGCTCAACTGTGGCTGAGAATGATTTTCATCATCACAACAGCATTTCCGAAGTATTGGCAGGATGACATCTGCCAGCGCTACTTCAATCTCGCTCCTTTATGCGCTCGCATGACAAGCAACCCTTCGGCCTCGAACTGAGCTCGTCTGCTGCAAACTCAAGAAAGGTTACAAAACGAGCCGGGACCACGGTAAGAAGGCGAAAAGGGAGGAGGACTTTCTGTTGTCACAGCGCATTTGTCCCACGGCAGGATGTCAACCAGCAACTCGGGAAGGACGTCGCAGGTTGCGAGTCCGGTTTCTCACGGGTCCGCAGACGCCAGCGACGCGGGCCGGTTTCGTCCGGATCGCGTCGACTGCAAAAGCCACGCGAGGAGCGGGCGTCTTCCGTCTTTGAAAAGAAAAGCCGGCTCAAATCGTCGCTCCAACGGATTTTTGGGCCAGCGCAGGCGGGACGACGCGTTCCCGGACTTCCCCGTCGACTTAAGCCGCCGCCGCCGACGACCGTCACGCCGACACGTCGGAGGACCTTCGTCTACCGCTGCCAGGAGAAGACCGAATTCGGCTCCGCTCGTTTACGCGAGTCGGCCTTTTCCCGCGTGAAGATCGTTCAGTCCGAGTAGCCTCCCGCCACGACGGAGGAACGCTCGGAAGCGCGCTCGAGGGCGGCCGTCGGCGGCTCCCGTCCGGACTGCTCGCTCGTATCCCCGGCCCGTGCGCACGTCGAATGGACGACGCGCTCGACCGACACCCTGCGTACGCCGCCGCAACCGTGTTGCCCGCTATTCGTCGGGGATAGAACACCGCAATTACCTTCACGTGCCACGAGATGGCGGCAAAGGACTGCTTTTGTTGCAAAACAGCAAATAGGTGACTTTTTCAAAAAGTTGCGAATCACGAATACGCGAGCGAATATACTGTACTTGCTACTTTTAGTCCAGTCACGCGTTTTGCTGTAAACGTTCTCGTAAAGTTTTCAAGTCAAGTCTTCCACCGAGCGAAAGTCAAACAGGCAAAAGCAGCCAGCCGGGAACAGCGCGGCGCAGCGCAGCACAGCAATGCGGCGGGACAGGCAGCCGTTCAAAAGAGAAAGACACCAGGAGCACCGAGAGAGAAGAGCGTCGGTCGGAGGACGCGGCCAGCTGCGTACCTTCAGGTCCCTCCTCTCCAGGTGCAGCAGCTCCGAGCCTCGAACGTCGTGACGGACGAAGGTGTCCCGGTACTCGCCCAGACTCAGCTGCTCCAGCCACGCGCCCACCTCGTCGGTGCCCCATCTCTCCGCTACACACGCGCACGCGCACAAAGCAGAGCAAAGAGAGGCTCAGAGCGCCTCCCGGATATGCAAAACGAACAACAGAACACACAAATGGAAAAACGTCCTCACACGCAACCGCACGTACACAGACACACACATGCGCGCACACTCGCCCACAGTGGTATATCATTGAGGGGAAAAGAATACGGAGAACGGAGGGAGGAAGCGAGAATGAAGGGAGGGAGAAAGAGGAAGATCTGGCAAGACTGGCAGCTGCTGGCGGGAAAAGGGGGCGGGGCCCGGGCGGGGCGGGCGTACATGCGAGCGACCGTCCGGCTCGACACAGGGCGGGAAAAAGGAGAGCCGCAAATCCAGCTGCCCGTTTTCATTCGTCAAAACAAACCGACCGGACTTGTCTTTCAACTTCGACTTTGCGCCGTTCGCAAACTTCTGCTGATGCCGACAAACTCACGGAAGGGCCAAAGTATCGAGCGAACGATCATTCTTTGACTTTGGATGAAACCGAAACTGTCGGCGGACGACGTCTGGTGTGCGCTCGTAAAAAGTATTCCGCCACCCGACAAAAGCCACAAGAAACCGCCGAGCGTGGCGAGGGCGACAACGTGGGCCACTGTCGCTTCAGTGAGCTCTCAACTTGTCAGCCAGAATGGCCAATAAAACGGGATTGCCTTTTTTTGATAGCCAAATCTAATATAAAACATCCAAACTGCAATTTTTCTGATGGGGAACGTGAGGTAAGTGCCGCACGGATGCCGAGTGGTTCGCGGCTCTGCCTCGTAGTTTCAAGTCCAAACCATTTGCCGACGACATTGGCAGACTTCATTTGTTGACTCCGTTTGCCGACTCGTTTGTCGACTCATTTGTTGACTCCGTTTGCCGACTCGTTTGTCGACTCATTTGTTGACTCCGTTTGCCGACTCGTTTGTCGACTCATTTGTTGACTCCGTTTGCCGACTCGTTTGTCGACTCATTTGTTGACTCCGTTTGCCGACTCGTTTGTCGACTCACTTGTTGACTACATTTGCAGAGTCATTTCCCGACTAGATTTCCCGACGACATTTTCCAACTACATTTGCTGACGACATTTGCCGACTCATCGCCGACTCCATTTGCCGACCTGTTTACCGACTCCGTTCGCCGACTCGTTTTCCGACTACAATTTCCGACAACATTTGCCGACTATATTTTCCGACTCGATACCGCCAGTTCACTTAGGGCTTAATCCTACCATTGGTGCACTCATCTTTTTACACGCCGCCGATTGTGCCGCAATGACTTCAGCCAGGCCCCCGAGCTCGTTTGCATGGAACGGCTTGAGAGGCGCCCACGCGCTTTCAGACGTTTATTCGACCGGACAAAGAAAAACAAACACACACGCAAACACTAAACAAATGGACTCGCCAGACGGCATCAGAGCAGCCAAACAACGGCAAGTGCCGTATGAAGTTTGACCTCCGTGGGGCGCTGTACTTACTGCAGCTTCCAGAGTGTGGAGAAAAAAAGGTGCTTCAGTGGATGGCAGAATGCGCGCACGTCCCGATTTGACGGTGAGCGGCCACATTCCAGGGTCGCTTGCTGGCACGACGGGTGCGTACGTGACAGACTGAAGTGCGCAGCCAGACGAGCATGGAGCTGCGCGCCTTTTCTGACTTAAGCGCAGGGGAGAATTTGCCCTCAGTCAGTGCGAAATCGGCCCGTTTAGTCGGAACACAAAGCGGACGTAGGGATTCGAGTTTTGACGTGCGGTCAAAATCTTGGAACCGATTCAGCGAGACCGGATCACAGCCGACGAGCGGTTGCGAATCGCTGCCCTAGTGCACAAAAGCGAGATCCACAAAGGCTTCGTTTGGATGAGTTAGGTGTGGAAGAACAAGTCCCCATCGATGCCATATGTTCTAATACTTTTGTCCAAACAGAGTGCAGCTTAGCAGTCCACGAATTCAAATTTGAAAACTATTAGCGCACCTTAGAGGCCGTCAAAGAATTGATCCCACAGCTTCAATGTGTTCGGCTCTCGTCGGGTGGACGGCCGTGAAAAAGCCAGCGTTGCCTTACCTGACTGCGGGCTGCCCTTTTTGGCCGCCTTCTCCTTCTTGAACTTGGGCACTATGCGAAAGACGCCGCCACTGCCGCCGCGACTGTTCCTCTTGCCGTAAGCCAGAGAGTGGTCCTGGTACACAAGCACAGTCAACCTACAGCCTTTCGTGGAGCTACTGCGCCCTCCCGCCGCACGGAGCCTTCTACGACATCCGTGACAGCGCCTCACGAACGTCCCGCAAACACACGGCGTTCGGATGCGACGCTCACCTCCTCGTCATCGGGCTGCAGAATGCGGTAGAGCCACGGAATCTCTCCGACTTTGCCCAGTTCCAACTCCAGACTCTGGAGGGCGCCGGAGAGCTGCTCCTCCTCCGCTGGCTCCAATTGCTACCAGAGGAAGATGAAGCATTATGACCGGTAGGCGTTCTTTTCGACAGCCCAGCGCAGACCGCTCCCAAGGCCAAACTGCCTCACAGCTCATTTGCGGACGTTCTGGAGGGTGGACCTCCCATCCCATTTATGTGGCTTGAAGAGTCACCCTAAATTCCAGTACTGTCTGGGCATCTTTCTTTGACCACCGAATCTCCGCCTCTTTACGCTTTCGCTATGTCATTAAAAGGAAAGCGGCTGGTGGCCTTAGATTTTTGCACAGCAGTTTTTTCACTGTAGGAAAAACAATCCAAGTATAAGCTAACGTCAAAAGGATGAACATACTTTGAAACCTTTCAAACAGTTGAGAAAGATTTTATACAGAAACATCTATTGTGGGCCACATGAAAATGCTTGGAGTAATGCATGGACATATTTATTATATGTCACATAATACTCAGGACACTTTGAAAAAGAAAACAAATATCAGGTTTTTTTCAGCATGTCCACCATCTTTGATGACGTTAACGTTTTGCGCAGTCGCTTCCGAAATTGCTGTGAGCATTAAATGATGATTTTTCTTTTTTTTTTTTTTTTTTTTCTTCTGGGTGTACTTTATTTGGTCATCTTGTGTTTTTGGCAGATGAACCAAAAAAAACCCGAATGGCAGGCAATTATTGATCACTACATTTTTTTAATCTCTGAGATGTCAACCAAATTTAATGAGAAAGTCTTGCGGATATACCAGAGAGATCCGACCCACGAGGAGCGATTCCGTCTCGTTGTACAAAGCCTTGACGGTGCTGGCCACCTCGATCGCCGTGTTCCTCGACAAACTCTGGAACGTACAGCACACGCGCGCACGGGTCAAGTTGATTGGCAGGAACAGCTTTGCATGTTTCACACTAAACGACATGTGAAGTTGAAAACGGAATTTGCAGGGATGACAGTCTTGGGCTTGATGAAAAAACACTTTATTTAATTGAAGATTTGATCAAAAATAAATGTTATCAATATGCCTCAACCTAATCCACATGGCAAAATATGGGCAAATTGTTGCCAAAATTCTACAATCTATAATAGTCTGAATAAAATTGTCTCATGAAATAATGAACGAATAAATATTTTTCCATTTTGAAACACGTACAACAAAAAGGAATCAGCACATTTAAAATATATATAAAATTTCATGTATTGTATATATACATACTGTAATACATTTTCGAATTAAAATAAAACTAAAATCTATTTTTGAACCTATTAAGTGGAAATCATTTGAAGGTTAATTTGCTACTGGATTCTATTCCGTTATTTGATTGAATTGTATGTTTTGGAAATATGCCCGATCCCAAACTCCAAGCTGAAAGCACTTGCAAAATGAGTTGAATACAAAGGTTGTATTTTATAAATGATGCACGCGGTCGCCATACAATTTAAAGTGTCGGCTTGTAAACGGGCGGCACGGTGGCCGACCGGTTAGAGCGTCAGCCTCACAGTTGTGAGCACCCGGGTTCGATCCCCGGCCCCGCCTGTGTGTGAGTTTGCGTGTTCTCCCCGTGCCCGCGTGGCTTTTCTCCGGTTTCCTCCCACATCCCAAAAACATGCATGAATTGGAGACTCTAAAATTGCCCGTAGGTGTGACTGTGAGTGCGACTGGTTGTTTGTTTGTATGTGCCCTGCGATTGGCTGGCGACCGGTTCGGGGCGTCCCCCGCCTCCTGCCCGATGACAGCTGGGATAGGACCCGCGTGAGGAGAAGCGGCTCGGAAAATGGATGGATGGACTTGTAAACGTCTTTAAATGCACATTTGAAAGGAGAAATGTTTGGAATGAATCCTTTTTTCTTTTCCGGGGGCCGTTTTTTACCTCGGGAAACTTGGGATGCGTTTTGTTGATGGCGTGCGACGCTGCGTTTACGGCGTGGGCCAACTCCTGCTCCAAGAGCCCGTTGCTCTTTGCGGCCTCACATATTCTGCAATCGAACAGGGAACCGCTGAAGGTCAAAGCACCGGACGACGTCTATGGCGGCGTACGTACGACGTACCGCGTGATGAGCTCCTCTGCGGCGCGGGCGCACAGCCGCACGGCGGGGGCCTCGTCCTCGCCGGCCAGGTCGACGGAGTGCTGCGGGTAGAGGTGCGGCCGCAGAGGGGGCTTGTCGAACTTCAGCTTGTCCTCCCACGACTTGAGCGTGTTCTCGAAGGCCTGCGGGGGGGGGCGGAGGAGACCGTGAGAAGACGAAGCTCCGCGTCGACGGCCGTCCCGCTCCTCCGAGGTTCCTCACCCGGTCTCTGGTGAGCATCTGCGCTCGGTTCTTGTGCTGGATTTTGATGAGTCCGGGCGGCTGGATCCACGCCTCGCCGTCCACCTGGACGGGAACGCCCTCTTCGCCCAGGATGGTGATCTTCACTGTTCGGCACTGATTTGCAAAGCGTGCTTTAGACACCTGGGCGCTTTTGAGCCACGTACGTTACACAGTGACTCCTCCCAACCAGTGAATATCGCACTCAACTGGTCTGAAAGGTATCGATTTGATGAACTGTCACACTTAGTATCATATCATCGTCATATCCTTGTTCATTTATCTATGCGTGGGAAACATAGCGACAGGAAGAATCATTCAAGGTTTTCCCACGAGATGGCAGAAGGTACATACTGTAATTATCCACCTGTTGCCATTCAGAAACGTGACTCATTATTTCAGTACATACTTTAACTGTATACTTCTTGTGACATTCATTCTGGAGGAATATGTGCTAACAGACTGTGCTACACTTCATGTGGACCTTGTTGTTTACGCCAACATTTCATAGGATTTTCTGGACAATGTTCGTTGTAAACCAGGGGCGTCAAACTCTTTTTTTTTTTTTTTTTGTCTCGGGCCGCACTGTAGCTAGGATTTCCCTCAGAGGGGCGTTAGAACAGTGAAACCAAATAAATGTTGAATCCCCAAAACATGTTATTACCATTACACAACAAATTGAGGGACAACTAGTTTTGAAATCAGAAAGCAAGGATAATAGTTTGTTCAAGTATTGTTTAAGTTACTGTCGAAGAAGGGGTTGGTAGGAGAGAAATGCAGTCGCTCAATTTGGAATTTGGGTACAGATTTGAGCAAAAATCAAGGAGGTTGACGAGCATGATTTGCTTCCGCCGGCCACATAAAATGATGTGGCGGGCCGCATCTGGCCCCCGGGCCTTGAGTTTGACACCGACGTTGTAGACTATGACATATTTTTTCACGCACATAAAAAATTGCCTACTTTGGAACCCAATTAAATCGAAATAAGTTTGAGGTAATTCATTCCATGTCGAAGTCTGAGCGCAACAAGTACTTTTCGCTTCGCTTTTTTTTGGCAGCAATTTCTTTGACCTCTTTCACCGTGGAGCGTGTTCAAGTGTGTCGTAAGTGTTGTCACCTGCGCGATGCGGTGGTGCTGCAGCTTGATGACCCGCGAAACCGCCATCTGCATGCTTCCGAAAACCGCCACCACCTCCAGGATCTTGTCGTCAAATGATGGAGCACAGAAAATCTGCGGGGGGCAACAAACGAAACAACACTGACACGAGGCTCACAAATACGAGGAAGTCATCGGACACAAGTCTGCTCTTAAGCCTAATGGCGCGCGGCTGACTTTCAAAAGCCAGCAAAATGATTCTTGTGAAGGCACATTTCTTCTGGTGGATCCCTTTCAGACTGACTTGGCATTTAGGAGGGCACAAACTCGTGCTTTCTTTCTTTTTTTTGGTTCCAGCGAGGTCCGAGCCACCAGATGGGGCCACGACACATCGCAAAGGCTTGGCATGAAACAGCCACGTTTTCAACCTCTATCAGATATTTGGAATCCGACCATCCAATCCCCGGCGTGCCCTGCGCCGCCCGCCGTCCAATCGCAGAGCACAAATAAACAAACGACCGTTCACACCGCCGGACGATTTCGAGCCTTCGCTCAACTTGCCGCGCAATCGCGCGTGTTTCTGGAACGCGGCAGGAAGCCACGCGGGACGGGGAGCGCAGAGGAAGGCCGGAGCCCCGGATTTGAACCCACGACCTCTGAACTGTGAGGCGGCTGTGCTACGTGCCGCCATTTTTAAATACGTCGATGTCTCGCGTGGGTTTCCTTCGCGTACTCCGGCTCGGTCCCACACGGTTGACGACGCTCAGCCGCACGGGTGCAAGCGCTTTCTGCGCCCAACCAGTCACGGAAGGGTGTACCCACGCCACTCGCCCTCAAGTCGGGTCGGTCAACGCAATGACCCGTAAAAGAACAATAAATACAACTTGAAATGTGTATTTGGACAATGGACTGCACTGCGGTACAGTGATGAAGGTGACAGTGGACATCTTCCCTTGTCGTTGGGTCCTCTTTGCTCTTTGGAAATTGCTACCATTTGTTCTGCTGATGTCTCCTCACCCGTTCTCCTTTTCCACAACAGCAGTTGCATGACACCTCATGTAATACAATCAATGTGTGTGTGCGTGTCCAAGTTTGCCCACTTAAGGGAATGTGTGCGTTTGTGTGTGCAGAACCCGCCTACACTGTACTCTAACTCTCTTCGAGGTGATCGGGGTCACATGAAAGCAGACCCTGGAGTCCTGCCAGGGTCTGGTCCCCCCCATTCTCCGCTCAGCGGAACATTCGCTCAGAGCGGACTCACGTCATCCTCCTTGGTGCCACCCCAGAAGTTGGTCCCGCCGGCGTAGCTGGGGATGTTCAACACGGCGATGCCCTGCAGACTCGGGAGGGGGATGTACTGGCCGTCACACTGGGAGAAATAAAGGCGCAGCTTAATTTCAGACAGACGGGTTCAAGATCTCTTGATTGACTAAATGAATGAATGCGGTCGGATGTTCGGCGGTGGTCGGAGGCTGCGGCCGTAGGCGCAGAATGGCGGCCACGCTTCCGTCGAGACCGCCCCCTGCGGGGCCAGTAGCTCACCACCATGAATAATGTGTGCGATTGGAAAGCGTCTTTGAGTATTGAAGGCGCTGTAGGGTTTTCGGGTGTGGCACGTCTGGGGGTAAACGAGGGTGCATAGAATGGAAATCAGATCAGGCTGTGGGAGTGTGTTGCAAGAAAGGAGGCCACAAAGAACAGACAACGGCTGGAAACATGCGATGCGAGACTGTGGAGCCGGCGGCAAATGGTCATCGTTCTGCAGAGCAACGACGACCAATCAGACGACAGCGATCCCGTACTTCCTCTTTCAAACGTTGTATAAGTCGGCGGAGAGAACAGATGGCTTTGTTCGGTCTGCGCTGTCTCTGCTGAGGTTAGCATAAGCGGAGCCGCTGACCCAGAGCTCGGTCAAATCTATCGACTCCTCTGTCAGGAAGAAATGGCTTGACTTTTAACACGTCGTGATAATTGGAGTTCTTTCACCAAAACGAACACGCATTGGAACCTCGAGAGTAAAAGGTGACTATAAAATTCATGAAAGGCGCTACACAGTGGTAGGCATCATTATCATTATTATTATGATTCTTCTTCTTATTATTAAGGGTCCTCCGTCTCACCTCCAGCTGGACCTTCTGTTCCAGGTTCTTGTAGGTCCTCTGGAGGAGCTCCTTGGTTCCCAAGACGCCGTACCACATCATGTTCTTGGTGCGACTCCTGCCGAATAAAAGAAAGGAACTGGTGCTGCATACGGATGGATATGAGAACTCTCGGTTTTAGGGTGGAAGGAGTTTATTTAGGTACTCTATGTCATCTCAATAAATGAGAATGAATATATTCTCGTGTATTGAGATGACATAGTGTACCTAAATAAATTGTGCAACAGAAGCATGCGGATGACTCGAGATTGAGATGATTTCTTAGCTGGAAAATGCAAACGCGACACAGTTCCACTACAACAATAAATCACATCCGTAATCATCTCCCGGCTTCTGTTGCACAATTTATTCCGGTATGTCATCTCGATAAATATATTCTCGTTTATGGAGATGAACCTGTACTCCACTGCTCGATTCTTGCCTTCCTGTCTTCGTCTTGTTTTGCCTCACCTACTGTATGCTTTATCACCCTCTTCCTGGATGAGGTCATTACAAAATCGAATTCAAAGTGCTCCCTTTTCTTTTGTTTTTGTTTTAGTTGATCATATTTTATGTTTCCTTGTTTGTTGTTGAACTTCAGAGAGGGCAGGGAATACTTTTTTTTTTTTTTTTAAATGTTTTGAAACACAATAAAAATGTCAAAAATGCATTTTGTATCTGTATTGTTTTTACCAAGACTTAGCATAAACCACATGAAAACATTCATTCAATGTCAACAAATCATTTCCATTTCTTACATTGGTTGCTGGGCTAATATATTTGTTCAGCGTAGTATAAATAGTGCGTGTCGGTCCAAACAATTGTCAAAAAAAAGAAAGAAAGAAAGAAAGAAAGAAATGGACCGGCATTACCAGATAGCCTGCAACCCTTCACTGCTCAGTGACTGTTTTGTTTTGTCAATGTCTTCCTGTCTCCAAAGCGTTCGCTGTCAATCGACCGTCTGTTGTCGCACTCGAGCGGCTCCAACTACCCGAGACAAATTCCTTGGGTGTTTTTTGGACATACTTGGCAATAAAGAGGATTCTGATTCTCAACATGACCTGAGACGTAAATAATCAGAAAAAGCTCACCTGCATTTTTCTGGATGTTCCTCTCTCTTGTTGTTGAACTCCAAGGAGATCTTGGCGTCAAGTCCGATGCCAAAGTAGTTGTTCATCACGCATTTCTCCATGTAGCCCTCTCTGATGGAGCAGCAGGACGGTCAGCTCACTCGCACGCACGCACGCGCGCAAACACCGGACGGGATTCAGTTCTTACAGGCAGTCCAGGTCGGGATCAATAAAGGGGGTGGCACCCAAGGGGTCGATGTTGGCCAGCAGCATCTTGCTAATGATGGAACTTCCTGCTATGGAGGCCGCCAGACCGGCCCTCAGTCCTACATGCACACACGCGCACGCAGGTCCATTAGCTCAGCAGATCAGTTCAAAGTTTCCTTTGTGTTTTTCACTCTGTATTGCTACACTTGCTTCAGTTTTCAGGTGCGGTATGTGTACTATTTATTTGACTGACTTTTTATTTTTACTCCTTACATTTGAAAACAGATACAGTATCTCGGATTTGTACTCCTTCTGTGAAAAGAGACTTTTTTTCAACTGCATGTCAAAAAAGAGAGGTTGAGATCTGGAGGTCTCACGAGGCGGACAGCAGCGACGTGAGCCGGGGGGCGTTAAGGACCACGGCAACGGGTCGGCACCGGCGAAATCTTCCCCGTTCGTGCCACGTTTTGATTTTGTCGGCTACAAAAACGGCTGATGAAAACCACGAGCTTCCTCAGTCTAAGATTTGAGCGTCTCATCGTGCGTTATTTGGAGCACGTGTGGACGTGCGTGTGCGTACCAGGACAGATGATGCGTGTGTTGAGCACAGGCAGGTTCTCCTTGCTGGTGGTGAAAGGCGTGATGCTGAAGGAAGCGTACGACTGCGTGCTGCGACTTCCTCTCCTGTCTGTGGGAGAACAGACGGTCTTGACGGCTACGCGTGAGCACACACACACACACACACACACACACGCACACACACTTCTCTTTAGGTTTCTAGCGCTTACATGTCTCCATGAAACAAAATAGGTTGAAATTGAAGTCGGCTGCGAGCTCTTCTCATCAAACCGAGGCCCTTATTTCGGATGGCTCGGCTTACGTTTGCTCGGTTGGGTAACGGCGGCATCTTACCGAATACGCCCTAAACATTAACCTTAATACGCCCATAATAGCATGAATGCGCCCTGAAGTTTAGGTAAATAGAGGTCTCGGTCACATTTGAGGAAAATAATCCCAGTTGTATACTGTTAATGGCATAGAAGGTTTTTAAAAAGATATTTGATTTTCACAGACGCCTTGCAATTACACCACGGACCACTAGGGGTCCACAGACCCCAGTTGAAAAAAACTGCATTAGCGGTTCGCCAGCCCAAGGTTGCTATTTGTGAATTGATTTCCTAAAACCCTGACTTTGGCTTGTGTTTTCGACAAATACGGTACATTGTGTCCCCAATTGACCTCCTGCGAGTCATTGCCGCCACATTTAAAAAACAAAATCCGCCTTCCACTGAATCCGCAATAAATGAACGGCGATGGAGTGAGGGATTAGGCTATTGTGACGAACGTCGTATATGTTTGTTAAACACAAAAAGGCAGAGGTTTTTTTCGAAGTGTGCCATAAAACAAACGTACGCGCTAGCGCTTCCAGCTCCTTGGTGTCCTCGTCCTTTTCGCTGTCCCGGTTCTCCTCCTCGCTGTCCTTCCGGAACTCCAGCGGGGACGTCGGCTCGGACTCGTCCGTGTTGGCGTTCTGCTCGTCCACCACTGAACATGCAAAAGACGTACACGTGTGTACTGCGCCACCGCTGCGAGTGCAAGTTGGAGGGATGCCGCAAATTGTATACGTTGCGGAAAATTATGGACGGACCGAAAGGAACACAAGAAGGATATTTTTAAAAATCCATTCCTAAATAATTTCAATGACATAACAAAAATAATGAATAACAAAAACAATCCATCCATCCATTTCCAATGCCGCTTATCCCCACGCGGGTTGCGGGAGAGGCGGGGTACGCCCTGAACTGGTTGCCAGCCAATCGCAGGGCAGATACAAACAAACAATCATTCGCACCTACGGGCAATTTAGAGTCTCCAATTCACGCATGTTTTTGGGATGTGGGAGGAAACCGGAGCACCCGGAGAAAAGCCACGCAGGCACCGGGAGAACATGCAAACTCCACACAGGCGGGGCCGAGATGTAAACACGCAACCTCACAACTGTGAGGCGGATGTGCTAACCAGTAGTCCACCGTACTTTCTTTCAATAAAAATATTGCCACTTTTTTTTTTACATAATAGATGGCAGGCAGCACGGTGGCCGACTGGTACCTGTAAAAGTGCCAATAAAACACCACGAGCTGATCGATCGTATTAATCGCATCTTGGTGTTTCCTCTCAATGATGTGTCTGACAGGCAGGCACGTGAGCAGACATTATCGGGGCCAGGTGCCCTAGCACCCCAAAAAAGAAAATCGTTCAGACAATTAAGAAAAAAGAGTAGTACCATCCATTTTCTGAGCCGCTTCTCCTCACGCGGGTCGCGGGCGTGCTGGAGCCTATCCCAGCTATCAACGGGCAGGAGGCGGGGTACACCCTCAACTGGTTGCCAGCCAATCGCAGGGTACATTTAAACAAACAACCATTCGCACTCACATTCACACCTACGGGCAATTTAGAGTTGTCAATCAACCTCGCATGCATGTTTTTGGGATGTGGGAGGAAAGCGGAGCGCCCGGAGAAAAGCCACGCAGGCACGGGGAGAACATGCAAACGCCACACAGGCGGGGCCGGGGATCGAACCCCGGTCCTCAGAACTGCGAGGCAGACGCTCTAACCAGTCGTCCACCGTGCCTAGAGTAGTACCTACTCTGAAAAGAAGTACAATGGAACCTTGATAAGGACCCCGATATATAACGGATAACGGATAAAACGGAGGCGGCACGGTGCGGGCACTTCGGTTTCCTCCCACATCCCAAAAAACATGCATAAATTGGAGACTCTAAATTGCCCGTAGGTGTGCATGTGAGTGCGAATGGTTGTCTGTTTGTATGTGCCCTGCGATGGGCTGGCGACCGGTTCAGGGCGTACCCCGCCTCCTGCCCGATGACAGCTGGGATAGGCTCCGGCACGCCCGCGACCCGCGCGAGGAGAAGCGGCTCAGAAAATGGATGGATGGATGGATGGATAAAACGGACGGAATGTGTCCAAAAAGAGTTTCCATTTGTCACTGAAACTGCCGTTCCAGAATTGGCCACTGTCGTTGACTGGCGCTGTGGTGCAATGCAGGAAGAGAACGGGACCGACGTATTTCCGGGTCACTGATATACAATATGACTCGATCCGACTAAAAGACGCGCCTCCTGTGCCTACGTGGCGGCCGTGTTGAATGTGGGGCATCGACGTGTCGCGATGTGCATGATGTGCGTCTATTGTGCATCGAGAGCGGCATGGCGGCAATATTAACTCCGAGGAATACAAAACAAAAGTCTCTGAAGTCTGGAACGTGCTAATTTTTTTGTCAAGTCGTTCGCCTTTGGCAACATATTTGGAACTAGGAAGCACACTAATTCCTTGGGGCTTGTGAAAGCAAGCGCCTACGGTGAGTACTGTACATTAACAATGTCACCGTGACCACGCACACCGGTGTGCTAAGTTTGGATAAAATGGGAAACTTTCAAACACTTTCAAGCTTTTTTAAAAATGTATTTACAATAACTTTGTACTGTAGCTTACTGGGTGTTTTAGGCCATGAAAAAACCTACAAAACAATCATTTTGTCCCGTACAGTAATATGGGTGCATAAGCCCTAAAAATATGAATACATTAATAATTCGATGTGACGGAGAATCGGCTACACGGGACGACCTCCCGCCCCTTTTAGTCCGTTCAATCGAGGTTCCACTGGACTTAATTTTGGGTTGCACATGATTAAAATGTATTAAACTGACATAATTCTCCCCTCTTTTCCTGGAAAATAATCAAATAATAAGTTAGTTTAACACATGTCGATGTACATGCTTGATGAAGTATGTGTTACGTATTTTTTTCAGGTTATGTGTTTAACGTCTGTGTCTATTTGTGTTCACGCAACAGTGCTCCGAGGCTCCAGTGACCAAGTGGCAGGTTTTTGGGAGCAGGAGGCAAAGTACAATTCTCCCCAAAACTCAAATGAATTCTGGTCAGATTTCAGAACATTTTGTCTACATTTTTTCTTTGAAATATGGATGAATGAAGAACAAGCAAAATGCACTGCAGCAAAAAGGGCCCTTTTTTCATCAAGGGCGAAACGGCAAGTGCTCGAGCAGCCCCGAGTGGCTACGCGCGCACGTGTGTCTCGACTGGAATCGCGTTTTAGCCGCGGCAGCGGAAAATGCGTTACCTCTCTCGGCCTGCCGCACGATCTGCCGCAAGGCTTTTTTCAGACTGTCGGCCCTCAGCGTCAGCTGCTGGCGACTTTTCAAAGCGCCGCCGCCTTTCTCCGTCTCCTCCTCTTCCAGCTTCTCCTTCAGCTCCGTCAGGCTCTCCTCGCCGGGGGCCTCCTCGTCCGCTTTCTCCTCCTCGGCGTCCTCCGCCGCCGCCTCCTCCTCCTCCTCCTCTTCCTCCTCCTCCACGATAGGAGGAGCGGCTCGGGGCGGCGGCGCCTGGCGCTCCGTGTCGAGCGCTCGGAGGAGGGAGTCCAGCTTCTCGTTCAGGATGGCACACTGGTCATATACACGGGCACAATGTAATTGACGTGGGCGTACCTGACGCCGTGACCGTTTTCCCACGCACCTTCAGAGAAATGCTGTCGCAGTCCTCAGCATTCTCTGCGCTTTTTTCGTAGGCTTTCTCTACTTTGGCGACTAAATCCTTCACCGTTTCGCACAGAATCCTGAAACAGTATCAGAAATACTAACAATGAAAGAGATGTTGGTATACTAGAAAATAAAAGGCATGATACTGACATTCTCTACCAACACTGCGATTCCATCTTATATGTACAACCCCAATTCCAATGAAGTTGGGACGTTGTGTTAAACGTAAATCAAAACAGAATACAATGATTTTGCAAATCATGTTCAACCTATATTTCATTGAATGCACTGCAAAGACAAGATATTTCATGTTCAAACGGATCAACTTGATTGTTTTTAGCAAATAATCATGAACTTGGAATTTTACGGCTGCAACACGTACTAAAAACGACGGAGAAAGTTGAGGAATGCTCATCCAACACGTGTTTGGAACATCCCACGGGTGAACAGGCTCATTGGGAACAGGCGGGTGCCATGATGGGCTAGAAAAGGCGCTT
Organism: Phycodurus eques; assembly: GCF_024500275.1. Taxonomy (NCBI): domain Eukaryota; kingdom Metazoa; phylum Chordata; class Actinopteri; order Syngnathiformes; family Syngnathidae; genus Phycodurus; species Phycodurus eques. The sequence continues at coordinate 489,656 of NC_084536.1, forward strand.
TTCTACAGAACTCATCTTACATTAGCCTTGAAAAAACGGCTTACAGAAGATGTGATTTTGAAAAAATACATGCAAAGACTCTCTTGTCACGAAGTTGGGATGTATCACTTCGACATTCTCCAAACAAATCTTCTACTTTTCGATCGGAAAGGCCTTTGGCGCCATCTTGTGGCATTTTAGAATGAGTACAAGAACTGCAAGTAGCTGAGCTTTCCGGCAAATAATTATGGATAGGTTCCATTCATCCCTCCATCCGTTTCCTGTCGCGCTTCTCCTCACGCGGGTCGCGGGCGCGGGGGAGCCAATCCCAGTTATCTTCGGGCGAGAGGCGGGGTACACCCCGAACTGGTCGCCGGGGTGCATGGAAACAACCAACCATTTGCGCACACATTCACACTTACGGGCAATTTAGAGTCTCCGATTCATGCATGTTTTTGGGATGTGGGAGGAAAGCGGAGTGCCCGGAGAAAAGCCACGCAGGCGCGACGGGGAGAACATGCAAACGCCACACAGGCGGGGCCGGATTTGAACCCGCAACCTCACGACTGTGAGGCAGTAAAAAGAAAAGAAAAAAAGCCAAATCAATACATTTATGAGTCGTCAACCCTGGATCTGTGGGTGAAGCATATGGCGTCCATTTTGATTTATGAATTGCCTTCGAAAAAGTCGTCCAGATTGCTCGTCAGTATGAACGTTAAATGTCTCAAAAATCAATGTTTCAAAGTTTGGTTGAAAAGTCTGCTAAAAAGGACAGTTGTTTTAGTTTGCGAGTTTCCTATGAACGGGCGCCGACGCGGGCGGCTCACTTACTTGGCGGAGGAGATGACCACAGAGTGCTGCTCCGACTTGAGGATCTTGGTGAGATGAGCTGCCACAGAATCTTCGTAAGCCGAAATGTCAAACTGGAGCCAACGTACACGCTCATTAGAATGCGAAAACGAGGACACCCGCGCCACGGCGCGCCCTACCTGCCGGCCGTCGGAGGCGTCGGGCGCGTCGGGGCGGCCGCGCTCGGGCGGGATCTTGATCTCGTAGGTCATGATGCTCCAGCGGTCCAGCATCTTGGTGCTGGCGCGCTCCAACTTCTCCAGGGTCTGCGGCAGCTGCGTGTCGTCGTCGCACGACGGGCCCCAGCCCAGCACGCGCGCCAGGTCGTTGCCCGTGCCCAGCGGCAGCACCCCCAGCTGGCACTGGGAGGAAACGCGAGCGGCTCGAGTCGGCGTCTCGTTGTGGAATTCATTGCAAACGTTTTGGCTCCTTTTTGGGAGCTAAAGCTGCTGCGAGTATTTGACACCTATCCCAAATGTTTGCAATTGCCTGCAGATGCCACAAGATGGCAACAAAACACTTGTTCACGATATTTGGATCCAAAAAAACAAAAACCTTTCATTCACTAAATCTGATCACCAGCAGATTTGACCCATTTCTCGTACAATATTTCAATATACAGTTTTTTTTTATCGTGATTGCAGATTTTTTGAAAGATAATCATGAAAAACGACGTTTGAAGGATCTTTAGACATCCTTTACTATGGGGGGCGTCTTCGGGGGGGAAGACTTTTATTTGCTATTCGCTAAAATCTCAAATTGAGCAAATAAAAGCGGAGTTTAAAACGTAATTTGGAGCGAGGCAGACGCTAATAAGTCAGGTCATCCGAGAGACAGTTTACGTGGCTCTGTAGGTGGCGCTGTTCGTGTTTGCGTTCGGCTTCCACCCTGTTTGTTTCCCGATGGCAAAATCGGAGGCGCACATTTGCAAAGTACGGCGATTCTGCGCTCACCTGCTTGTGTAGGTTGAGTTTGTCGATCTCCGACAGCACCCAGCCCACGCTGCCGTCGCCGCCGCACACCAGGATTCGGAAGTTGTCAAACTTCTGAAACAGGCGGAGACTGACCACACGTACAATGCATGCATATGATCAGAAATATCATTCCAAATTCTCTCAAAAGCGTTTCAGCGCTACTCCTGCTGGGCGTCGAGACGGTATACCGCGTACACTTACGGGTTCGTGCCGGCGTTAGGTACACCGGCACGAACAAATGACATCCGATACAAGAGACGTACGAAGCGTTCTGGTTTTGGCAGGCGCTCGAATCGGGCGCTCACCCGAGGTGCGGGCCGCCGTTGACCAGGTCGAAGACTTGCGCCGGGTTGAGCAGCTGCTTGAAGCGGCGCAGGAACTTGACTCCTTGGTTGTCCCCGCTTTTGGAGTTGACGAAGACCAGGAGGGGACTGGCGCAGGACGGGGGACAGGTGGCCTTCCAGAAGCCTGGCGGGAAAACGGCGCCACACGTTCAAACGACAGAACGCCGCAGCCGCGGTTACATCGGCGGCGTGTGCAGATTTGCTCGAGGGCGGGACAGCGCAGGTGACGGCGCGACTCGGTCCGATCGACTGTCCCGCTCGTGCGTATTTTCCATACGCTTTGGTGCAAAAACAGAACAACTTGTTTCTCTCTTGATGTTGCGTTTTGTCGTGCACTGGATAATATATCTTTTTTCCAACTTAACCGTTATTTACAAACAACTTTCCAACGGCAAACTGCCTCTTATTCCGTCGTATAAAACAGACAATATTGCCAAAAGTATTTGCTCACCTGCCTTGACACCGTGTTGAAGGTGTCCCGCCGTCTTGCAAAGTCCAGCTTTCAATTACCGCAACGCTGTCCGTCGGCGGTAGTTTGCTTTTTTGGAGACGGGAAACGAGAAGAACGCGTCCATCGGGAAACGAGTGACAGCGGCACGATGCGAGACCATTCCATTTTATTGACGGTGGAAATTCTGGGAAACAAATGTTGCTCACGGGCCCTTCTGAGAGAATCTTCTCCAAAACAGGGAAACCGAATCCACATCTTATCTGGATGCTGATTTTTTTTTTTCTTTTGTCTGCACAAAATGTCATTTTTGTCACTTTAAATTTGTTTCACAGAAAAACCACTTAAAAGGCTCAAGAGTTAGAAGTTGAATTGTAAATTCATACGTTTGTCTTTGTATTTGTTGCTGTATATATATTTTTTGCAGCACGATGTAAGAGCAGGGATCACCAACATGGCGCCCGCGGGCACCGTGCCGCCCCCGACGACCACATGGGTAGCCAGCTGGTTTGTTCTAAAAATAGCTCACCACTGATGGAAGATTTACGAAGGATTCATATTTATTTGTTTGTTTATTTATTTATACTTAAGGTGGAACATGCTTATTCTCTATTTCGTTGAAAAATAAAATAGATTGCGTTGAATGGAAATGTTTTTCTTCAAAAGAAGAGCTGCAATACTGCGGCACTTTTGCTGACGGTTGTCGTACTGTGAGAATCTGATCACCGTCCCGCCGCTCGTCACGTACGAACTTCAGTGCAGGAATTGCAAAACGTTATTGAGGGACATCGGATATGATCGCTGCACTGTTTTTTCGGCTGTTATGAAACTTTTGCTCATCATGTGCGATGACGTCATGTATTATGTGAAGACGTAACTACAGCGGACCACCGCTACTGGCGGGGGATCGGGACCGGGCCGGACTGCGAATTGCGAAGATACGCTGATGATTGACGCAAAACATTTTCAGGCTCATTTCCCCTCGCCCCCATAAAAAGGACGACAAGGAAAGATAGAAAACCCCACGGCGCCGGGCCGCCAGTATGCCGTGTATGGCTTTGTACAGTTCGTTGTATACTGTATGTATTTATTTGGAGTGGCTTTGTTTTGTGGCTGCTGTCCGCAGCCAGGTTGGCAATCTGTTCTCAATTGCCCGCACAAATAACCATTCTCAATAGACACTCGTCGGGTCGTTATATCGGGATACGACGAACGCAGGAGATGCTCGGTCGTGTTTCAAATGTCTGTCAGCGCTTTAATTGCTAAGACTGAAACGAACGCACAGAAGCCGCCGCTTGTGCTCGCCGTTTACGTTTTAGCACGTCCGTGAGACGAATCGAGTTACGACTGCGAGCGGGTGACCGCGCACGCGGCATCGACGCAAAGTGAATTGCAGGCGCAACGCAGACGCCATCCACGAGCGCGTCCACCATCCCTAATATTTTGAGTTCCACTATAATGCTGCTTTGGCATCACTTCACTCTCTTTCTCTCCAGGAAGGATGGAGGATCGGAGGTGGGGCGGAGAAAGAAGGTGGGGACAGGGGGCGGTCACGATGCCGCAGCACGTGCCGCCGTCTCCCCGCCGGCCAATTACGAGCAACCGACATCGCAGAATGTGAAGAGAGAGAGTGAGAAGGGATTCCGAGTGACTCGCCCTCTTCCAGCTTTCCACTTCTCCTCCTTCCCCTTTGAAAGGATTCCCCATCTGCCGCATCTCTGCCGTCATCGAGCGATTCGCCGATGCGACCTTTTTACACACGCACTCGTGTGTGTGTGTGTGTGTTGGACACTAATTGAATCAAACACTTACGAGGTGGTAATTCCAAGTGAGTTTAACGCAAGCTCTCTTTTGGATATACGCACACACACGCGTGTGTTGAGACACACACATATTGTACGGGCGTGACGCTCACTGCGCGCAGTGAAGCGCTTCGCCCTCTCCCGAATCCATTTGAGCTTGTCAGCTTGTGGGCGCACGTCTATTTTGAGCCTCGCCTCGATGCCAGCGAGGGTAACTTTAAGCTGCGAAACACAAAAGTTGAAACAAAGTCAAACGGGGAAAACCGTTTGCGACCCGAAGGCCGTCTTGCAACTGCAACGTTGCTCCGATGACGAACGAACCCTCCGCAATCACTCGTTTTGGAGCGTTAACGTACACAAAGGTTGTTTTTTTTCACTTTGATCGAGCGGCGCCACATTCCGCTTTCGCAGGGAAGCCGTGTCGTCGGTCGTCGGCCGCTTCGCTTCCGAGGGAAGTTTGATTTCGATTTTCCTTTTTTGCTCATTTCAACCCGTCTGACTTAAGGATGAAAATATTTACAGTTTACTAATAAACAATAAGACTTCAAATGCTAGTATTAGCGTTTGAAGTTGTAATTATGGCCAAGACAACAACAGCTAATAGCGATAGCATCGGAAGCTAACGGAATGAAAGCGTGTCGATCTCCAAAATCCGGACGGGCGGCTGGTGCGCAAACAGGTGGAGTATATTTTAATAGTAACACAATCAGAGTTCCTTTGCACAGGTCAAAGGGTGGGAGACCTGTATTCACTCCAACTATCTTTTCTTCGTACGTCTAAATCCGAGGGCATCCTTAAATCAGTTATATGGATAGCGGGATTTCCGGCTCGCCCTCGACCGAAACCTGACTGGTATTTACAAGCGGGGTCAGGTCATCGGAGAGGACTGGTTTTCATTATCGCAACCGAGGGCCCCGGGGAGGGGGGAATTTGACAGAGTAAAGACACACCCGCAGGGGAGTGCGAGTCCAAATATGGTCATGAGGAACGGCCCTCTCACGGGTGCCCCAAGGAGGGGCTAATTCCACGCCCAGAGAATGAAACCTTGACAAACCCAGATCCCGGGGTGTTTCGGCCACGTAGCAGCCGCTACGACACTAAGGCTCGGTCAATAAATCGAATTAGCCCAAACGCCAAGTGTCTCGAAGTCTTCATTCACCCCTTGCCAGACGGAAGTCGGAGTTCTCCCGGGAGACAAACGACTCGGAAGCGCAGGTGCAAGAAATTAACCACACAGGTCAGAACAGAAGTGAGCGGACGCACTTTTGGTTGCGCGGGTTGGCGCCGAGCAGCCTCGTGCATCTTATCGTGATAATATTCGCTGCTTTGACTTCGGATAGCAACAGCGTGTGGACTTTTCGCCTACAATCACGTCAGACCAATGTGTGCGTGCGTGCGTGCGCGCGCGTGCGTGCGTGTCGCCCACCATCCGAGTCGATGCTGTTGAGGGCCGTCGGAGGGATGATGGAGACTTTGCACTGACCTAGAGGACACTTGCGAGAGTACACGTCCATGCAGGCTGTGTGCACCTGCAAACACACACACACACACACACACTTGACATTAGAAAAAGCTTGTCTTGTTCTGATATTGTATGTGCACTATAACAAGAATATGTGTGGAGGAGGGAAGTGAAGAGCTGGCGTTTCTCAGGTGTTGTTGTTTTTTTGCACGTCTTACCATGGCTTTGCACCAGAGGCAGCGCCAGTCCTGCAGCCGCAACACACTGCCGCACGTCTTGTCGCACACGGCGCACTTGGCGCTGACGGGCAGGTTGCCCTCCAGCCACTGGTGAGGCATCGCGATCTGTCGGTCACACACGAACACGTTTTACGACTCAACATTATGATGCGGTCAGCTTCTTTGAATGAACGACGACACTGTCGTCTTGTTTTGCTTTCACGATGATCAGCGGACTTCATCCGACAGGCGCGCACACCCACCCCGTCCTCGTCCTCGATGATGTCCTTGCCGATGGAGGCCAGCGTGGTCCATTTGCAGTTGTTAGTGGCTCTAACGGCGCAGCGTTTGTGGGCCTTGAACTTACAGACTGAAAAGTGCAACCACAAAAAAGCTCACTCACAATTGAAGAATTCACTAACAAATCTGCGCACCGTCGATAGCGTTTTCACTTTCAGTATAGTTTACGTTTAAATTTTTTACATACAACGGTATATTACATGTACATTGATTGAGCTGACCCCTGGTCAATGAGGATTCAAGATAATAAGAAGCCAGGAGGGAGAAACCAATAAATGGGGGGGCGGACACTCACAGACCCCCTCATTAGGTACACATGCAAAATGAAAACTGGATGCAAAATGACACCTGTGCAATGGATTGAATGAAGAATATGTTTTTTGCTGTGGTTGTACTGCACTGTGTCACATTTCAGCAGCCACACAGCATTACACGGGGCTCCAAACCTTTTGAAATTATTTTTTTCAACGGCTTGAGGACAATTTTGCACGGCTGAATCTGTTTCTCTTGTCCAGGTGAGGTTTAGACACCAAGTGGTTCACAGTTTATTGATCAAACGTTACAAACGTTGCTAACACTGCAAAAACACAAGAACATTTCTCTTATTTCTAGTCAAAAATACAGTCATTCAAATAAGGCACATCAAGTAAAAAGCCATTTGTTTTTTGTTTCAAGCTCATTTTTACTTAGCTTGAAACCGAAAGTGCAATTACTTTCTTATTTGAAGTGTTCGTCAGATTAGTTTCGGGACTTTCAAGACAAATATTCTTGGTAGGCTTTTGCGTTTTTGCAGTGTACTCTAAATTGAATTGTGGAAATTGATAAAAGTAAGCACCTGTAAATTGAATATAATTTCATCATTGTTCAAAATTCAGAGCATGAACCTCCATGTATTTGAACCTGGAAAGCGAAAACATGTCAAATCAGCTCCAAAACCTTTGTTGTTGACCAATGCTATTCATATCAAACAGTTTTGATCACTCAAGTGAGATGCAGTTAAGCAAGAAATACAGAAAAACGTGTGCATGAAGACAATGAGCAACACAATTAATTATTACACTACTCATGAAACATTAATATTCATAGTATCATGTTTCATCAACATTTCCCATGCAGACAATTATGAATGGAACACTGAACCCCTAACACACACACACACACACACACACACATGCTTGTCCTTGAACGACGCGTAGACGCAAGTAAAAGACGCTGTGTTGCGCTACCTGGATGCTGCTATCACTACACTATCGATTAACACGAAACATAACTGTAAATGTCAAATGAAAAAAAGGACACCACTTATGGCGTATCCGTGGTGCCCCTTTTTTTTGTAGGGATGCACGATAATCCATGCACCCGTCCATTCTCTGAGCTCCTTATCCTCACAAGGGTCGCCTATCCCGGCCATCATCGGGCGAGAGGCGAACCGGTTGCCAGCCAATCGCAGGGCACACAGAAACAAACAACCGTTGGCACTCACATTCACACCTACGGGCCATTTTAGAGTCTTCAATTAACTTACCACGCATGTTTTTGGGATGTGGGAGGAAAGCGGAGTGCCCGGAGAAAACTCACGCAGGCGCGGGGAGAACATCATGCAAACTCCCCACGGGCGAGGCCGGGAATTGAACCCCGGTCCTCAGAACTGTGAGGCAGACGCTCAAACCAGTTGGTCACCGACAAAAAACAGTTATCGCGCAGCCCTACTTTTTCCTTTTCAGTTGTTGTACTGTATCTCCTGAGTAACAGTTGTACTCAGGAGATACAGTAAAAGGTGCCCAGAAAAAGTATCGAGATGACCTTTGACCCAAAATTGAGCAAGCATTTTGAAAGACAAGCCCTGATAGCTGCCTCTCCTTCTTCTGGATAGCGAAGATGACCGGAGCAACAACAGCGGGCGGTTTCATTTCAGTATTGCTTCAATAGCCAGGAACAATACTCGTGCATTTGTTCACTTCGAAGCGACTGCTTGCAGATTTGCGACTGATTTAACAAACTACAATACAGACCAGTGGCGGTCCTGAACCGAACGGCGCCCTGTGCGATGCCCCTAGATTGGGGGGGTTGCCGCCTGAAAAAATAACTTGCCCAAATCTAGGCAAATCATGACGCAACCCCCGGCCGATCGTCAACGGAGGGGGGCTTCAGCCACCCTATGATGTTCTTAAGCCCCCCTGAATAAATAGCTTGTTTTTTTGATTGTTATTCTTGTTCTTTTTTTTTTTTTTTTTTTTTAAGTACCAACGAAACAGGGTCGATTCAAAGCAGCGTGATCATTTCGTCACATATGATCTCTGCGACGTCAAAAGTACGTTATTGTGTTGTGAGCCAGTCATGTCAGTAGCCTCTAACCTGAGCAGTTATTATTAATTCGATGTGTTTCGACGTATCTTGACGGGAAAGAATTCGTAGGTCTTGCACTCGTGTCGATGGAAAAAGACACTTGACTTCTCTGAGTCGCAACAAAGTATTTGCCACCCTCAATAACAAACTGCACCCTTCGACGCGCCCACCCACCAAGTCGTTGGCCATTGCATTGTTCACGCCTCAAAGCCAAATTTGTCTCTGTCTATCTTTTGTTCATTGAAAATCATCAGTTTTTGCTGACCTTGTGAGAACTCAGTGGCCTTTTTTGCAGACAGTTTTGCATATACTGAAACAATGTGTACATATTTGTTTTTTGTGGTGAATGCTAGAAACATACTTCCTGTGTTTGTGTACTGTATTCAAAACAGACTGAAATAACACAACCAATCTAAACTTTCACCCAGTGTTGTATTGTTGTTTTCAAATCTGTCCAAAAATCTTCAAACGCAATTTCTTTCTTTCTTCTTCAATTTCTTCATTAGCTGTTTGCGAAATGCTCAATTCGCTGACATCCTGTGCCTCTCCTGGGGGCTAAGCCCCCACTAGCCATAAAACCTGGCGACGCCCCTGACAAGATTCAATTCCAAAAGTCCTTCCTCCCGTGCCTACGTGGCGGCCATGTTGAATGTGGTGCATTGCCGTGGCGGCCACGGTGACGATGGCTCTATCTGTTTTCTACTGTGCATAGAACGCTGCGCACACAGAGAGAGCGCCGTGGCGGCGGTGTTGCACAAGTGTCTGGAGTCTGGAACACGCTATTTGATCTCGTTCACCCATTTGATCTCGTCTGTGGCAACAGATTTGGAACGAGGAAGCGCACTAATTCCCCGCGGCTCACAAAAGCGACCGGCCTACGAGGAGTCCTGTACGTCAACGTGCTGAATCTGGATAAAATGTGAAACTTTCAAACCTTTTCAAGCTATTCTGATATTTATTTGCAATATCTTTGTACTGTGCTGGGCATTTTAGATCACAGAAAAATGTACAAAACAATACTTTTGCAAATATGGCCACAAAAATCGGCTATATGGGATTAAAACAACTGGAACGCAGTTGGCTCTGTGAAACGTTGTGCTAATTTCAAAAGAAACATTTCTTTTAGGAAATAACAGGAATGAAATCGTTGCCGTCATACAACTGTCTCACAGAACAATTTTAGAGTTTGGCATACGTCTATGTACAGCGTTCCCCGCTGTTCGTGAAGGAAAGTGATATTGGGGGAAAACTTGACGTATAGAAATGTATTGTAAAATGTATGCAATTTATGTGCAATTGATTTTACCGCTCAGAACGAGTAGACAGAATCTTTCCTACGTCAATAAAGTTTCGGGTACGACGGTTATCATGAGACTTTTTCTATTTGTCATCACCGGTACTTTTTGGTGGCGGCGTCACGGAAAATGTCAAAACTCTTTCAATTGAATCCTTTGGATGTGACAGGAAATCTGCGGACATCTCATGATGAAAGCTTTCACGCCAAAGTGTACAGAGCAAAATATTACAACAAGCTCGCAGCTTGATGCAGTGCACTTGTATACCATCCCGAACTGCAAACCCAATCAACACGACAACGTTCACTAACTTGCAATGCTGAGCAAATGAAGAAACTCCTATGCTAGTGATTGTGCACGTGTACCGAATGAAGTGTCAGGTTGGTATTGTCCACATAAACCTTTTGTCAGGCCATCGCCATTAAACTGCGTGTGCGCGTGTTGGTACGCGTTTACGTACCTTCGCAGGAGAGGCCGTGAGACGTGACCCCCGACAAGCTATCTTTGCAGACGTTGCAAAAGGTGGGTCGTGCGTGCGAGCAGGCGTACCAGTTGTGCATCCCTGAGAAATGTTCCACATTAAACTGAGCCGTCTGGCAAAGGAGAGGTTACAATAGGTTGGCGGCACCGGGATAGCGGGTACAAACAAACACAAGGCAAGCACAGTACACATCATTGTCCTGGCCGTTCGAGGTCGACGACGGGCATCCGTGGGAAATTAACTCATCGTTAAGAATTTGCTATTTGGCGTCTTGAAGTAACTCAGGAATTGTGGATTTCATGACACGCTCCGAAGCAGCAGAGATGCTGTTGATTCAATCGCAACTACATTGCTGTGTAAAATAAAAGGACACGAAGTCAGCTGCTCAAAATCGTATCGCTACATTCTAATGATTCAGTCAAAGAATACATACGGAATTGTGGCAAAACTGTGGCTTTTGAAAATAAAGTGATGAGGAGCTAAAACGATTACGTATATATATATATATATATATATATATATATATCCATCCATCCATCCATTTTCTGAGCCGCTTTTCCTCACGCGGGTCGCGGGCATGCCGGAGCCTATCCCAGCTGTCATCGGGCAGGAGGCGGGGTACACCCTGAACCGGTTGCCGGCCAATCGCAGGGCACATACAAACAAACAACCATTCGCACTCACATGCACACCTACGGGCAATTTAGAGTTGTCAATGAACCTACCACGCATGTCTTTGGGATGTGGGAGGAAACCGGAGTGCCCGGAGAAAAGCCACGCAGGCACGGGGAGAACATGCAAACTCCACACTGGCGGGGCCGGGGATTGAACCCCGGTCCTCAGAACTGTGAGGCAGACGCTCTAACCGGTCGTCCACCGTGCCGCTCTATAAATTCATAGATTGTAAAAACGACAAACTGACAATTCACTGCAAATCTCCCCAACGCCATGGAATGTATGAAATTGCTCATCCTGGTCCCAAAAAAGAGTTTGGAGGAAATGTTCCATCATCGGTGGATGAGTGTTCCTAAGCTAGTCAACGATTCAACAAAATGGGCACGTGTTTGGCAAAAGCGGCCCCTGATGAGCAGCGAACGTGGGCGCGTGCAATCCAATTTTGTTCACGCTCGAAACTTGCGTCGCCGCACACGGGCGCAATCCACCGCTGCGGACGTCTGCTTGAGCGCGTGCGCTGCCGTGGCGCGCGTACGCATGTGTGTACCCCCTGTGCGAGCTCTGGGGGTGCAGCTGCATTGCGGTGCAGAAAACAGAGTGGGGGGTGGGGGGCTTATATAAGAGTTCCCTCCGAAATCGGAGGCGCGTCGGCATGCGACGCTGCATTCCGGCACTGTCGACACGTTTATTATTTAAAGTCGAGAAAGGGCCCCGCAACAACATTGAAGATGAAAAGTTCTTGTGAGTTGTCCAAGATGTCTTATTATAGTCAACACGTGCGTTTACATCTTTGCCCCCCCCCGCCCTCCCCTCACGTATCACTACAAGATCGGACTGTACCCATCACATCGAGTCTCCCTTTTGTCAAAGCCCCGTCGACAGCCTAAATTAAAACATGTTCTTACCTCGTAATGCTCTCTGGACTGGACGGACTTGAGCGAGCTGATCCAGTCCTCCATCTCTTTGCGGTTCTCAGCACAGAGGATGAGCCTACGGAAAGGGGTGATCACCTGGAAGGGAGGAAGAGGAGGAGGACGATGAGGAGGAGCAGACGGACGCTTCCCGCTCCGCCGCTGCGACTGAGAGCGGCGAGCGTTCGTCTCCGTCTTGAAGGCAGAAAAAGATGAGGCGGCCCCGCCTCCCTCTAAGCAGCCCACCTGACTCAACATCTCTCTCGCTCCCTCATTAATGCTTGCTCGCTCATCCCTTAAGACCCTTCCCAGTTCCCTCTTAGCGCTTCACGCTGCTCGAAGGCTCACAGGTTCCAGCCACCCCACACGTGTTTCCAGTCTCCGCTACGCAGCCTCTCAGCTCTCCGTCGCTTATTCATGCGCTCCCTCATCCCGTCGCACTCATCTTCTCACTCTGTCTTGATAAAACCAAAACATTTGCACAAACGTACAAAACAAAGATGCCAGCGAGAAACTAAAGTAGTCCAAAAGACGACTAATAAACACAAAGCTTCACGGGAAATTCATACAGTAGTTGTGCACGATCACGTCTTTCCGACATTTCCTGGAGTTTCTCCTACATTCAATTAGTCATAGTTACACTCCAAAGTGTAACTAGTTCATCAACATACCCCTCTACATTTCTTAGAATGAAAGAAGGACGTACTATTTTGTTTCATTTATCCAAAGTGTTATTGTGAACAGACAAAACAAGAATGCTGCCCCGTTCGCCATGTCAAAGAGACCAGGATCCAAATGTGTTTGCAGAAGAGCGCGACGAGGCCCACCGGCCGGGTCAGGATGTTTTTCATGCGTTCCAGTTCAAAGGTGGACGAAAGCGGCATTGAGTCCTTGCTTGCTCTGACTCGTGTGGAAGTTGCCTAACTCGGGCCTTTTTTTACCTTTACCTTTTGACCATAAATGTCATAACTCGTCTCAAAACGGAAGGAAATACCATTTCGCCTATGTTGACGACACGTCTCAAGTATTCAAGCGCTTAACACGCAAGTAGACTTCAAAAGGAAGAAATCTAAGAAATCACCAAACAAACCCTTTATTCGACATTTTGGTTGAAGTTGGCTACAATGTAACCGGACAGCTTTGACATTTTCTGGTGAAAGCACAACTGGGGTGTTGCTGCGCTACCTAGTGGCTCAGTTGGCAAACTACACTTTCTTTAACACTTGACGACTCCCTCCATCAATTCTCAACAGCGCTTCTCCCGGGTTCTCGGGTTCGCGGGGCGCCGGAGCCTACCCCGGCCGACTTCGGGCGAAAGGCGGACTACGCCCTGAAGCGGTCGCCAGTCGGTCGCGGGGCACATACAGACACGAACAACCGATCGCGCTCGCATTCACGCCGTCGCCGAGTGGGAAGAGAACCCGTGCCGCCTGCACCCAAGTCAGGCCGATGCACCGCCGCACCTGATGACCACTCTAAAGGAGGAGATTGAGTTTGGGGTCCCTGCGGAACGTGAACACACCGCTTGGATTTTGAACGCTGTCTCGCTCCGTCCTTCAACGACCAGCTAGACCTAGGTTCAAGACCCCGACCGGACCATCCGCCGACATCCCCCGGACTCACGGCTGCGGTGTCCTTGAGCGAGACGCCGATACCCCGAAATGCTCCCAGGGCGCTTCGGCTGCTCCGGTGCGTTCCACTAACGTGTGTATGTGTTCACTGTGATGGGTTAAAAGCAGAGAACAAATGTTGTGTGCATGCATGCATGTTCATGACAATAAAAGGTGATTCTTCTTCTTCTTCTATATTATAATTTGCAGCCTTCTGTTAATGGCAAGGGCTTAAAAAAGGAACACTATTGATTTTGAATGTCACCCAATACAGGCCAACTCCAGATGCCGTTTAATCACCGTTTGCCAACCGTGCTCCAACCGAATGTGCCCGATTCGGTGTTGATGAATAGAAAGAGAAGCCCCTCATGAATTACCATCATCATGGCTGCAATCTGTCCCAGGAGTCCGAATCAATATCCGCTTACATCGGAAAACAACCTGTGTGTGCGCTTTTGTGTGTGTGTGTGTGTGTGCGCGCGCGCCGCGTTTGTGTGTGATCATTTCCCTTTAATTGCCCCCCCCCCCCCCCAGGGCGGCACGGTGGCCGACCGGTTAGAGCGTCAGCCTCACAGTTCTGAGGACCCGGGTTCAATCCCCGTCCCCGCCTGTGTGGAGTTTGCGTGTTCTCCCCGCGCCTGCGTGGCTTTTCTCCGGGCACTGCGGTTTCCTCCCGCATCCCAAAAACATGCATGAATTGGAGACTCTGAATTGCCCGAATGTGAGTGCGGATGGTTGTTAGTTTGTATGTGCCCTGCGATTGGCTGGAGACCAGTTCGGGGTGTACCCCGCCTCCTGCCCGATGATGGCCGGGATAGGCTCCGGCACGCCCGCGACCCGCGTGAGGAGAAGCGGCTCAGAAAATGGATGGATGGACGGATGGACGGATGCCCTCCAGGTTAACCATGTTAGCTTTTCCCCGGTTTATTGTGTAAGTGGAGAAGAAGTGTCTGCGTTGCTTTGCTTGTATGGCAGCCCAGCAAACAGTTGGAATATTTCTCGGATCTGGTGGAAACGTTAAGAACATTTCCCGTCGGACTGTCGATGAAACGCTTGGGGTTTTATCGTCCGTCATCTGTCGCCAAAAAATCAACTCAACTTTGGTTCAATTCGGAACCCTCCACACGTTTGTTTGTGTACTTCACTGGAGTTTCCTATTTTTCCAAATTTTCAAGTGTCGATCAGTGACTAGTTAGCCTGTTGCCTTTTAACAATTGATCTCGCGTGGTTACTTGCTTGTGGTTATGTTGCTGACAGTCACTGTTTGGACAAAAGCAGGGCGGTGAAACAAAGTAACAATCAATCAGACATAATTTGTAGTGGAGTTCCTCAGGGAAATGCAGTCCATTTCTTTTTTTGTCAAAGTTGAATCTGAATCTTCTTTGAAACAAGAATATCGAGTGAAACGTTGATCTGGCTTTTTGGTCCTCGTAAACATGAAGTATTGTTGTCAATAAACTGTATTTGAAAGTGATAAAACAAACTTTATTATGGACGTACTGAAGTGGGAATCTTGCATTAGACTTACCTCCTAAAATTACATGGAAAAACTTCCTGTAAATAAAACAAAGTCTGTGTTTTTGGTAAGATCATTTTGGGGAGCGTAGTTAAAGTGTACTTTGGATATGGATTCATGATTTTCTATGAGGAGGGTTTAACACAATTTACAGTGGCGTACCTCAGGGAAAATATTTTAATTCCCTTTATTTTCTGCAAATGTTGAACCTGCCTCTTCCCTGTAGTAAGAGCATCAAATATAAATTGCTAAACAACGGTGATACATACTAGTGACTAACACCGCCACAAATGCTCTACTGGATCAGTGAACAAAAATTCACACACACTCCAAAATCTAAAATCTACTGTAGCTGCGAAAGGGGGACACGCTGGACATTTTCCTCACGTTTTACTTCCTGTCCCAATGCTTTTGTGCACATTGTGCGCCGTTGTGATGCTCGCTGTCAAGCAAAGGCATGTGCTATGTCACCGAAAGTGCGCGTGCCCTCTGTTCCCTGCTGGTGTCGGGTTTAAGTGCCGGTGATTGGTTGCCGAGGGAAACAAGAACAGCCGTTTCCCAAATTGGCTGCAGGCATCCCTCAAACGTGGAGAATCTCCCTTGATGACTGACCTTCACAACTGTATATGTGTGTGTGCGCGCGCGCGTTTGTGCGTGTGTGTGTGTGAGAATGCGATGAGGAGCCTCATTAATATCGAGGGCGAGGAACTGCACAGCGCTGCCGCACGTGCACAAGCCTCGAGGTGCAATTAAGTGGTTTTGAGAGCGCGACGGGAGCAGATGTGGAGCCGATCAATGATCGGCTCCACATAAGACATTTATTCCGCGTAT
Organism: Phycodurus eques; assembly: GCF_024500275.1. Taxonomy (NCBI): domain Eukaryota; kingdom Metazoa; phylum Chordata; class Actinopteri; order Syngnathiformes; family Syngnathidae; genus Phycodurus; species Phycodurus eques. Next base: position 505,697 of record NC_084536.1, read on the forward strand.
ATTTGAATCCAAAAGCTAGTTTATTTTTAGCCTTGTAGCATGTCTTTTGACGTAGTACTGTACATATCTGACAGCCAATAAAGGTATTTAAAACATGGCGGCGGCGTGGGACGGACAAGACGTCCGAAACAGACAACACGTAACGCGCGGATCAGAAAACGAATTTGCTCTTTCAACTATTGCACGAGGTGGCACGGTAGCCGACTGGTTAGAGCGTCCGCCTCGCAGTTCTGAGGACCGGCGCGAATGCCGCCTTCACTCGTTACCATGGCAAGGACGGCAACAATGGATTGCGCCGCGTGTATTATGAGAAAAAAACGGGGGGAAATGTGTGTTGGTGGTCACCGGAGCTCGGGAGAGGACTTTCATTCAAGGATGGCTTGAGATACGGTCACGTACTTCTAATACCAAGCAGGCAACAAAACTTCACGTAGCCTAGCAAGTTAGTGCTAACACTAACGGTTGTACGTAAACATGCCGACGTTCTGTCGAACCATGCTCTAAAGCATAGGTGTTAAACTCAAGGCCTGGGGGTCAGAGGCGGCCCGCCACATCATTTTATGTGGCCCGTGAAAGCAAATCATGTGCGTCAACGTCCGAGATTCTTGCTAAAACCTGTACCAAAATTCCAAATTGTCATATGTAAAAATTAGTTCGACACCCCTGCTCTAAAGTTTCAGTGTGTGTGAAGTAATTTAATTACAATAAAGTAATTTAATTACAGTAAGTTAGCACCCGGTATTTCTGTCATGTTGTAATGATGGTTTGACCTGACTGATTGGAATAGATGACCTGACTAGAGAATACTTTTGAAGATACCCAGTATACAGTACACAATTACGTACAGTCATTGAACGAGTCATTTAAAAGAGACATTGCTCCATCTTGTGATCGGATCAAATTTTGAAACTCGCTAATCGGCTAATCCTAATTTACATACATTGAGGCGAGGATGATCTGTGACCTTCTTAAATATTGGAATGTCGTGGACAGTATATCAGGGGGAGATTTCAATGTGAGGGTGCTGTGGCAGAGTCGTGCTCCACTGCATTTGTGTCACGATCGTCATGATCACAAAATTCTGGAGGCAGACCAATATCAATATGCAACACTTTTTCTATAAATCTCTGCCAGTGTTTACATTTTCAAATGACAACAATTGTACAACATTCGTAGAAAATCCCAATGTCCCGTCACTGGTGTGCTCGTTACAGAACAGGCCCGCAGGCTACTCACGTGGTCCTTGGGGGCTACCTGGTGCCCGGGGGCTCCGTGTTGGTCAGAAGCAATAAACACCAGTCACTCATTCTACTCAAGCATTTGCAGCAGCACACGTGCACACGCGTGCGCACGTATGCACACACACACTTGCACACGCATGCACTCGCACACACGTGCACACACGCAAACACACGCATACTGTACACACACACACGCGCAGGTCTCGGCAACTCAATTCCGCCCCCGTTCGGCACGCCGCCGTGCCTTCCGCGATGCGGCGGCCACGGAGCGCCGCTGCGGGATTTCGCCCCCGCCCTTCGGTTCTATTTTGGGCTTTCTCCTTCATCGTTATCATCAACTGCGACCCTTCTAAATGAGACCCTGATGCTCAGTGTCCATCTCACGCGGGCCTTTGGATTAAGACGTGTGGCCCGCGTGCGCACACACACGCATACACACTCGAAGACACGCGCACACACCAGCCGCAGCGCTAGTTAATCTCATTTACGGATCCGGCCGACGATCATTCCCAGGCAGGCGTTTCAAGGCGTGCACCTAAAAATAGCAGCGCTGTTCTCCCAACGACAACCCCCGCCCCCCTCTTAGTATAGCATCACCCGGGACGACTGAAGACATTTTTCGAAGGCAACTATTGTTTTTGTCCTCACCGCTGATATTTCAGGTTTGTTACATCACACTCTGTGCTCGCTTCCAGGAAATGTCAGCGGTGCTTCCCCAAGTGAGGGGGCCAAAAATAATCTCAATTTCACCTAAAAATACGCCAGAAATATTGAAGCTCTTGTAGAGTAGGAATATTTTGACGGTCTTTCAACCCGAAGGCATCACGATAAAGTTGAAGTTGATGAAATTCTCCTGTCTACCGTACAGAAACTTTCCACCATTCATCAAAAGGACGTCACTGTATCTTGGAAAAAAAATCAAACCTAAGCATGACATAAGGCTCAAAACTTTGTGCCTTTTCTGGCGCCGCATAACGACGATTGCCCCCGTGTCTCCAATGGCCGTCACGTCCCAAAATGCAACGAAAAGGCTGCACTGCATTGTGGGAGCTGGCAGTAACCACAGTGAACGGAAAACATTACTGCATCCGAAAAGGCTAAGACGCTACACAGCGATTTGCTAGCGAACCCACTCTTATGTCATCATCAGAAATGGTCTTTTCACCTATTTCTAGATTGCACAGTATTTATTTTCAACCACACGCCGATCCAAAAAAAGGTCAATATAACGTCGTGCCGCAGCTGGAACGGATTAATTACATTGCTATTCATTTCAATAGGAAACATTACCTCGATTTACAAACGTTTGGAGGCCACGGAACAAATTGAATTCGTAAGCCGAGGTTCCACTGTATTTCAATTGTAAATATACCCTGGCCTAAAACAAACCATTCCTGCATCCGTTTTCGACACCTCTTGTCCTCATCATGAGCTTGAGTCGATTCCAGCTGACTTTGGGAGAGACACCAGTCAATTGCAGCCTAAATAATCCACAAGAAGGACTTCATGAACTATTTTAACACTAACCTTGATACGGAAAATTCTGAAGACAAGAGCGAAATGAAGCTAACCCCCCCACCAAGCGCGTGCGGGCGGGCGGCAGCGACAACTTGGTCAACTCTCTGGACCTGAAGTGGGAGACCAACATCAACTCCGTCCTCAAATAGGCCCAGCAGAGGATGGAGGAAGCACGGCCTGCCGCCGCGGGAGCTGCTGAGGCAATTCGACACAGCGGTCATCGAATCGGTCCCGTGTGCATCCATCACAGTCTGGTTCGGTGCTGCCACAACAAAGGACAAACGACGACTGCAACGGACAATCAGAACCGCCGGGAAAATCGGCGGCACCCCCCGACCCACCCTTGAGGACTTCAACGCTGCCAGAATTAAGACGAGCAGGCAAAATCCTTTTGGACCCTCCGAATCCTGGTCAGCACCTCTTCCAGCGCATTCCCTCAGGTAGGCGCTATCGAACATTGCAAACTAGAACAAGCAGACATTCCGACAGCTTCTTCCCTCTTGCCATCAACTTTCCAAACAGTTAACTTACAATTCCATTGTTTTGATGTCTCAAAAGTAGTTTTTTTGTCCAAATGCCTGTCTGTTGTCTCCAACTACCAGAGAAACAATTCCTTGAGTGTTTCTGACATACTTGGCAAATAAAGATGATTCTGATTCTGATTCCGAACTGACTCACCGTGAAGCTGTTGTTGGCGTTCTTGGTACTGGACTCCGCAACGCTGGCGTCCGATAGGTCCACCTCGTCAAAGATAAGAGACTGCGGGAAAGGTGGAGACCGGGGTTAGCGTCTACTTTCTTACTCCTGGCATTGAGCTTCACATTTTTAGCGGGCAGCGACGATGATGAGACAAACGTCTTATCATGGGTAAAGCAAGGCAGACCTGGAATGGAGTGTGCATGAAAGCATTTTACGTCTGCATTTTGCCCACCAAAACCAAACACAACAACAGACGGCTTTGTGTTGGAGGCGCAAGATGGCACCTCTAATGGCAATCGCACCTTCTCAAAGGGTGTCATGTGCTTTTTTAAAAATAGATGCCCTGCAGAACCAAGTGTCTCCGCTGTGGTTCTGAGCAAAAAGAACCCATTTGCGCAACGTCCGGTCCACCAGTCAAATAACGAAAGGCTTGCCAAGGCTGGGCAATGGCCTCAAATGTATTGGACTCAATGGAAGAACAAGGAGACTTGAGAGGTTCACTGTGGCCCCCATTCCACACAAAACAATCAAAGCCACGAACTTTGGGTTGCAAAATGGTACGTGAGAACATATACTATTTGCAGCCCAATGAAAACCATGCATCTGCATAGCGCATGTTTCTGTTTTGCTATTTTATCAGGAAAACTACAATGGCAGTTAGCAGAGCACAGACCTCCACCGAGTCCATCTGAAAAATCATTGACGTGCTGTGCCCACGAAGCAAGAAAATATATTCCTCGAACAAAATGCGGTGGCTCTATCCTCGGCTTGCGTGCCAACGCTCTCTAGAGCTTTGGAACTCGCCCCAAAACGGAAAGTGATTTGTCCCAAAACGCAACCGAGACTTTTGGGACTGAAGATCGGTTTTAGGGGCGCTAGGACAATAAAACTTCGCCATAAACACATACTACCAAAGATGTTGGGGTGGAGGCTTGGCAAGTTTTTAAAATAGGCCTAGCGACGCCATTGTAGTAAATGTCTTTTGTTTTACACAAGATGGCTTCAAGAGCTACCAAAGATGACAATATCTCATGTTTAGGCTTCGGTCGTTCTGACATATATCACATCACACATGTCTAAATGAATGATTTGACCTATGTAACTGTCTGAAGACAGAGCAACGTTTGAACAAGTTGGGGTTAAAACCGTGACGTCATCAGCACGTATATACGGCAGCACACACAAGTCGGTCACGTGAACTTCTGCATCGACTTGATCGCTCCCAAATTTTGTGTTCTATTTTTATCGGATAGTGAAAGCAAAATGTTACAGGTACTTCTTGGCCCTTGTGTCAGCCCACGAAATGTTTTCATGGAAATGAGTTGCCATGTGCATTCCAATTGATAATTTCTTTGTTTGTTTTTTCGTTTTTTAAAAGAATGCAACAAAAAGACAGTTGAACTTCATTAACATACTGTATTAGTAATTCCATATTGGGGTTCTTAGTTTTGGTTTTTGGCTGCCTTTATTTGCCCCTGAGGCCTAGCAGCAAGACCTCAGACACTGCGGGTGCACCGAGCCTCCTTCCGCAAAAGCCCCAAAACACCCGGTGCTACGTTTCATCGGAGACGGTCTGCTTCCTGCGGCCGTGTGACGGGGCTGTAGGGCGTCGAAAGGCTGCGAAAGGGTTGAAGGCAGAGCGACCGGCACATACTGTACAGTACGGTACAGTACCATTGCTCCAAATGAGAGCAAACGACGCAGACCTTGTAAGCGATAACTGACTTGTTTCCATCGGGCAGGAAATGAGCTCGACCACATAATAGCGCGACTACAAATGTTTTCTTTGTGGCCGCTGCGGCAAAATGTACGCAATGCCTGCCAAGGACATGCTGGCGAGCGCGAACATGGACTGTATTTGGCCGAATGGCTGACGTTCGATAAGGGGGTGTCCAAAGTGTCCATCGGGGCAGCGGATGATGGGCGACGAGCAGAACAATTCTGTCATGTGCGGTGCGAGTGCGTGCGTGCGTATGCGTGTGTTGGCCAAAGAGTGCCAACCCAAACATCCGGTTCCGCTTTTGGCTGGCACACGGTTGGGTCATATTTAAGTGTATTTGTGTGAATTTCATGGCTTTTTACAGTTCCTTTGACACACACACACGCGTGGACCCACACTAATAACACGCGCACACGCACAAAACACTGTCTTGAGGGAAGCTGTAATGAAAGCTGACAGCAACACTGGGCAAAGGAAAAGCGTTCCAAACCCTCTACTTGCACGCTGTGCAAAAGTCTTAGGCCAAGCGAGAATGAACACACAGTACGTGTACAGTATGCATATACTGGAACTGCAATGGCAATCCCAGAGGACGGGTGAATGGCGTCTGGAACGCACGGTCATGGACCTGCGAAGGTCCGGCGTATGCAACGGAAGATGACGAGCGACATAGTGCACAAACAATGGAAGCCTTTTTTCCTTTTAGCCGATAATTATTCATTTGTGCGATCAAACCTGGAATTAGAGCTCGACTGATACCGGACTTATGGGCCAAGTAGTAGTATTGAAGATATCCAGTATAATGAATATGAAGCATTTTGAGGCTGAATAATCCATAAACATTGTAGTTACTGGTCATGTATTAAAAAAATAAATAAATATATATATATAAAGGCTGTCACGATCGAATCTGTTTAGAATCGCTTATCCTATAGATAGATATTTCACCACCAAAATTTTCAAAGAAAATTGTTTTTTTTATGACTAACATGCATTGTGTTGTCCCTTCTGTCCTTAAACTACACATATTGGAACTGAGTGTATGGTATAAAACTAAATCGGCCATTGCCAAACGGTTGCGATTAGCATTAGCGCACTAGTGATTACCAGTTTAGGCTTTAAAATAAATAAATAAATAACTACCATTCAGCTCACTCATCAATCATTTTATATGTACATTACACATCTAATAGTGTCGTAGTAATGATGTCATCTATCCATCTACTTTTAGGTCTTCGCCGTGGTCGCTTTGTTTCCAGTGGTATCCAATTGATAGTTTCTGTGGTCCACCTAACCCTAACCCTAATATATATATATATATATATATATATATATATATATGCAAAACGTGTGTAAATTTAATGAGTGACTTGTCACGTTTTGCAAAATGTGTTTTTTGTTTATGCATGCATAAAAGTTGGTGCAGAAAAACGTTGTATCCAAATTTTTTAACATATGACTCTTAAGTCATTTGTAGAGGTACAAACATTGATGGATTAGTCAACAACTAATCGATTATCAAATTACTATTTTGATAAGCGATTAATCTTTTAGAGACGTTGTTGAACTTGAATTATCCAAATCCTCCGAATTTCAGCCTCTCAACACTAAATATTCTCAAATTTCTGTGATGAAAGCAGACTGATTTTGAATCAAAATAAGAAATTTGCAAACATCTGATTTTGCTTTGTAAAACAACCATCAAGATTGTTGCCGATTTTCTGACATCATACAGACCAAAACACCAGTAACAGAATTGTGATCAATTCATGTTGGTGCATTTTCTGCACTTTCAATATAAAATGATGTCCTGTTTTTGAATAAAGGGAAGGAAATTCCATCCATTTTCTGAGCCGCTTATCCTCACAAGGGTCGCGGGAGTGCTGGAGCCTATCCCAGCTTAAATGTTTCATTTGATCCATTTCATTGATAAATAGCAAAAAAATCATCAACAGATGAATTGATTATTCATCGTTGGTTGAAGCTGTAGTCGATTCATTAAAAGAATCTAACTTTATATTTGTCTATTTGATGTTTCTGCAGGAACAAAAAGTTCTTGAAGAAAAATGTTACTCGAAAATACTGTAGTGCACTACTTCGAACAAATTGTTTTTATCATATGACTTCCTACTAAATGTTGAGCCGTTGAAAGTCAATGAGAGACATCAAGTATGGCATAGTTTGGGTTTGATGTTTTTGGGTTTACGCACGGTCACTGAGGCCGTACAGAAAACAACAAAAAAGAAGGCCGCTGTCTCGGTGCGCCCGTGGCGCCAAAATGAAGCGTGCCGCCGTTCGAAGTGCCAATAATCCTCGTCCGGCTCGTTCGTTAGCTAGCTGGCGAGTTGCTTTCTTAATCAAAGTCATGGATCCGCCGTTTCGCTGTCACACTTTGCTTATGCGGGCTGGCCGTCGCTGCGTGGTCCCCGAGGCCACCCCAGTCCAAGCGGGCCTTTCACATCCACATCAACTCGAGTATTGCACTTGAGCTGAATTACGACGAAGGGCAGCGCCGCGTGTCATTGAGGCACTTCGTCACGCTTTTCCATTCATTCATTCATTCATTTTCCATTCCGCTTCTCCTCACGAGGGTCGCGGGCGTGCCGGAGCCTATCCCAGCTATCTTCGGGCGAGAGGCGGGGTACGCCCCGAACCGGTCGCCAGCCAATCGCAGGGCACACAGAAACAAACAACCATTGGCACTCACATTCACACCTATGGGCAATTTAGAGTCTCCAATTCATGCATGTTTTTGGGCTGTGGGAGGAAAGAAAGCGGAGTGCCCGGAGAAAAGCCACGCAGGCACGTGGAGAACATGGAAACTCCACACAGGCGGGGCCGGGATTTGAACCCCGGTCCTCAGAACGGTGAGGCAGATGTACTCACCGGTCGTCCACCGTGCCGCTTCTTTTTTAATCTGTTATAATTAGCGGACATCTGAAATGATTGTACCGTTTTCAGATTCCGCCCCCGTCTTCTTCTTCTTCTTTTCCTTTGGTCTTGTCCCGTACGGGGTGGGCACCGCGTGTCATCCTTTTCCATGTAAGCCTGTAAGTCTCCTGCATCCTCCTCTCCAACACCAAGTGCCCTCACGACATCCATCAGCCTTCTCGTTGGTCTTCCTCTCGCTCTCTTGCCTGGCAGCTCCATCCTCATCATCCTTCGACCATTATCCTCACTCTCTCTCTCCTCTGGATGTGTCCAAACCATCCGAGTCGGCTCTCTCGAACTTTTGTCTCCAAAACATGGAACCTTGGCTGTCCCTCTGATGAGCTCATTTCTAACCCTATCCAACCTGCTGACTCCTCCACGTCTTCATTTGCTCTGCTTCCTGTCGTCTCTTCAGTGCCACCCACCGTCTCTAATCCGTACATCATGGCTGGCCTGGCCGCTGTCTTATAAACTTTGCCCTTCATCCTAGCTGAGACTCGCACCTGACACCTTCCTCCACCCGTTCCCACATGCTTGGAAAGTAAATGATTTTTTTCCCCCCCTTTTTGCTGATCCCAAAAATGCAGCCCCGACTGAGAACTGTCACAAAATGTGGCGGCAAACTTTTGATGATTTCCTACTAAATGCTGAAAGTCCAAGAGTGACGTGCTGTTTATGGCAAACTGCTGTTGTGGCCTTTTACGCACACATACTTTGCCAGTTTGTGCGTAACAATGTTGCTCAAAAATAGTGCAGTTCTACAAAATACAGTGCTTTGCTTTTGGTAAGATTTCCTACTTAAAGCCGTAGTTTCAAGTCGAGGAGTGACATCAAGATGTCGGGCAGAATGACGGGTTTTTGTCTTTTTATGCCCGCATACGCAGTCCAAGCAGAAAACTCTTGCTGGAAAATAGTCCAATTCGAAGAAAATACAGCGCACTCCCAGCTAAATGTTGACCCACGTTAAGTTCATGCGTGATGTATCAGCCGGGCTCTAAGTGGCTCTTGGCACAAAAGGGATGCATTCAAGTCACTTAAGCAGCGAGTAAGACCGCGTGACGTCACCGTACGGCACGACCGCATCTCTATGGGACCGAACTGCGCTGACCCGAATTCTCACTAGGCCCTCCTCGGATCCGCTGGCGCCCAGAGGCGGGGGTGAGCGCCGCGCGCCAGTCCAGCACACCGCCAGAGCTCGCCAGCAGACCCGGCTCCGCAACGCCCGGCGCGGCGCTCGCTCTTGTCGGCGGGCCGACGCGCTGCCGGACTGGCGCACGCACCCGGGTGCAGGTGGTCGTGGGGGCGGGGCGAGTTCAAAGTAAAAGGAAGGGAAAAAATAACAATAGAGTGAGGTGACGTTTTAGTCAGTGTAATTTATCACAAATTATGTCACGTAATTTATAGGAGTATCAATGAATCACGTAGTATACACTGAATATACACAAAAGAACACATTCAAAATAAACACGAATTCATTCAAAATGATCTCATTGTGATGAAAAACTAAGAAATGGCTCTAACATAAATGAGCATTCAAATGAATCAAATAAAAAATATCAATTCATTAAAATACATGGGAAATGATCTCAAATCAAATCAAATATCCCAGCCTCCACTCATCCGGCTGGCTCTGCTTTATTCAAAACAATTTCAAAGAAATGTGCACAATCATAAAAATAGTAAATAAAACCGATTTGATGAGGTGATCAGTTCTCCACATCTAAAAGTGCATGGAACTACTGTGATTGGTGAACGCAAGTACAGTAATGCGATGTGTGCATCTAATTCATGTCAAAGCTGAATAATTGGAAAACAGAAGGTAAATGAAGCGGTGTTCATTCTTTAATACCACTTTATGATGATTTTTTGCAATGAAGGTTAGAATGTTCATGCTTCTCCTGATATTTATAGGGAAACATCAACATCATGTCCAGAATGTTGCTCTTAAAATTGGAATTTCCAAATGTGGACTATACAGCAATGTGTCACGCGGGAGCAGAAGCGGGTGTTCATCTAAAAATAACATCCATTGGGGATGTTTGGTTTTTTAGAAAAGGTTGAACTAGTATCAGACTAAACAGGCGGTTGAAAGTTATTTATGACAACAATAAAGATAGTATGTGGGCCGAAGATGTGGAAAATGCTGTTCTTGTTGGTGAGCCTGAATCTGTTCTGTGCTCATTCGAAGGTGCTGCGAGTGCTAAAATAAACTGTACTCTACATACTGTATACTCATGTACAGTAAATTCATGTTTTTTCCTGTTCCGAAAATGGAATCGAATATACATAAAATGGACCTTCCAAAACACTTTTGCAACATTTGCATTCTCTATTGTACGAAGGGTTGTTTGAATAGGAGTTTGACGTTTAACTCGTGCACGCGGACGTTACCTTGGCGTCTTTGGCGTAGTAGAGAGTTCGGCCTCTCAGCTTGAAGTAACGCTTCTTCCACCGCTGGAAGGAGCTGGTCTGTTTCAGCAACAATCCTTCCTTTATGCTCGTCTGCAGGAGGGGAGGGGCGGGGGGGGGGGGGGGGGGGGGGGGGAAAGCGGTTTTAATGCTCCCAAATGGAGCAAATCTGTCTTAAAGTGAATCATGCAATACTCTGATACGAAATGTAGTGCAGCCAAGCGGAGACTGCGGAGTACAATGCTGCAGCGGGCGCAGCATTTTTGGTCATTTCTCGCCATTAAAAGCAATGAGCAACCAGCTCAAGTCTTGTAAAAAGGCGGAGGTGCACAGGTTATTCCTCGGTTAAAAGGAGGAACACCAAAAACATCATCGGCTTCTTCTTCTGCTAACTAAAGGCACTAAGCGACAAACGTCAAAAGCCATCATCACGTTTATTAGCGTCTTCCGTGTCGGAAGGCGTCGGCGGTTGCTTGAGCTGCAAACAGACGCCAAACTTCCACGATGGCCACAAGACGAGGTCCCATCCTCGTCTCTGACACTCTACGCCAGGGGTGTCAAACTCTTTTTTGTCTCGGGCCGCATTGTAGTTATCAGAATCAGAATCATCTTTATTTGCCAAGTATGTCCAAAACACACAAGGAATTTGTCTCCGGTCGTTGGAGCCGCTCTAGTACGACAGACAGTCAATTTACAGAACACTTTGGGGACATAAAGACGTTGACAAAAAACAATTGTGCAAAAAGATGCAGAGTCCTCTCGCACTCATATTGCAATAGTCCGGTGCAATGACCATTGTGCAAAGGGTTGCACAACCGCAAATGTTACAGATACTCCTCAATCAGTGTGCAAATGGAGCAGATGCTACTCTGGCATGAGAGGCCAGTATATGCAAATAGTGCAGCGTGGCGAGACGACCACAGTGCGTGCACCAGTCATACATAATTGGCCCCACAGAAATGTAACAACGAACTCAAGTCAAAAAATTGCCAGCATGTTGTAATGGAATTGTAGGTTAGCTGTTTAAGAAGTTGATTGCAAGAGGGAACAGGCTGTTGGAATGTCTACTAGTTCTAGTTTGCATTGATCGGTATGATTTCCCTCAGAAGGCCGTTAGAACAGTGAAACCATATAAATGTTGAATCACCAAAACATATTATTACCATTACACAACAAATTGAGGGATAACTAGTCTTGAAATCAGAAGACAAGGATCATAGTTTGTTCAAGTATTGTTTGAGTTACTGTAGAAGAAGGGTTCGGTAACAGAAAAATGTCAATCTCAACATTATTGTTTATTATTATGACGATTTAGAATTTGGGTACACATTTTAGCAAAAATCTCGGAAGTTGACGAGCAATATTTGCTTTCGCGGGCCACGTCAAATGACGTGGCGGGCCGCATCTGGCCCCTGGGCCTTGAGTTTGACACCTATGTTCTACGCGCTGCAAAGGCACGCACGAGGAAAGCATAAAACACGCACGGTGGCTCAGGCACACACACACACTCACGCACGCGCGCACACACGCACAGACACACACACAGGCTATTTATAGCGCAGGAAGGCTGTTCTTGGAGGGGGAATTACAAACAGACGCAGGCCTGAAGCTGACATCCTGCCCACCAGCTGTGTCAACTTCGACACAGAAACGCTGCACTGGAACACAAGCAGACGCACGAGCGGCCGGCGCGGACCGAGGAGCACTCAACAGGGGCGGCGTGCGGAAATCACCACCGTGAACTTCAGCGAGATTCTGTTGTTTTGATTAAACGACAAAGGGGTTTGGCCAGCTCAGTCACGTCTCACGGGAAAAGATTGCCCGGGCTGCGGTGGAACGTGTAGAAAAGAGTTTCTGGACAGCCACCATTGCTTTCAACGCAACAGGACGGGAGAAGTCAGTCTCGGGAGTCAATAATTATTCTTAAGAAAGCAAAAACCCTGTCTGTTTTAAAGGGCAACTTTTTTTACCAATGTTCTTCCTTCGATTAACTTCCCACACAAAAACAAGAAATTGGATTTTGGGATAATATCTCGGAATCAGTATTTTAAGTCACAAGAGCATCCCAGACAGAGAGAGCGTCGTGATTGGTGCAGATTGTAATGGACATGTTGGTGAAGGAAACAGGGGTGATGAAGAAGTAATGGGTAACTATGGCATCCAGGAAAGAAACTTGCAGGGGCAGATGGTGGTAGACTTTGCAAAAAGGATGGAAATGGCTGTAGTGAACACTTTTGTCCGGAAGAGGCAGGAACATCGAGTGACCTGCAAGAGCGGAGGTTGAGGCACGCAGGTGGATTACATCTTGTGCAGACGATGTCATCTGAAGGAGGTTACAGACTGTAAGGCGGTGGTAGGGGACAGTGTGGCTACACAGCATAGGATGGTGGTGTGTAAGATGACGGGAGAGCTGGCTGAGACAGGCTCTCGTTGGACAGGAGCAGCTTTCAGAAGACTGGACCACGACAGTCAAGGTGATCAGTGAGACAGGCAGGAGAGTACTTGGTGTATCTTCTGGCAGGAAAGGAGAGAAGGAGACTTGGTGGTGGAACCTCACAGTACAGGAAATCATACAAGGAAAAAGGTTAGCTAAGAAGAAGTGGGAAACTGAGAGGACCGAGGAGAGGCGAAAGGAATACATTGAGATGCGACACGGGGCAAAGGTAGAGGTGGCAAAAGCCAAACAAGAGGCATATGATGACATGTATGCCAGGTCGGACACTAAAGAAGGAGAAAATGAGCTATACGGGTTGGCTTGACAGAAGGATAGAGATGGGAAGGATGTGCAGCAGGTTAGGGTGATTAAGGATAGAGATGGAAAGGTGTTGACTGGTGCCAGTAGTGCACTGGATAGATGGAAAGAATACTTTGAGGAGTTGATAAATGAGGAAAATGAGAGAGAAGGAAGATTAGAAGAGGCAAGAGTGGTGGACCAGGAAGTGGCAATGATTAGTAAGGGGGATGTTAGAAAGGCATTAAAGAGGATGAAAAATGGAAAGGCAGTTGGTCCTGATGACATTCCTGAGGAGGTATGGAAGCATTTAGGAGAAGTGGCTGTGGAGTTTTTGACCAGCTTGTTCAACAGAATTCTAGCGGGTGAGAAGATGCCTGAGGAACGGAGGAAAAGTGTGCCGGTGTCCATTTTTAAGAACAAGGGTGATGTGCAGAGCTGTGGGAAATATAGAGGAATAAAGGGGATGGCCCACACAATGACGTTATGGGCAAGACTAGTGGAGGCTAGACTCAGGACAGAAGTGAGTATTTGCGAGCAACAGTATGGTTTCATGCCTAGAAAGAATACCACAGATGCATTATTTGCCTTGAGGATGTTGATGGAAAAGTACAGAGAAGGTCAGAAGGAGCTACATGGTGTCTTTGTGGATCAGGGATCCGGGATCCGCCCTGAGCCCCTTCCTGTTTGCAGTGGTGATGGATAGGCTGACAGATGAGGTTAGACTGGAATCCCCGTGGATCATGATGTTTGCAGATGACATTGTGATCTGCAGTGAAAGCAGGGAGCAGGTGGAGGAACAGTTAGAAAGATGGAGGATGCAGCACTGGAAAGCAGAGGAATGAAGATAAGCCAAAGTAAAACAGAATATATGTGCATGAATGAGAGGGGTGGTGGGGGAAGAGTGAGGCTACAGGGTGAAGAGAGAGCAAGGGCGGAAATGAAGATGTTGAGGTTCGCTCTCGGAGTGACCAGGTTGGATCAAATTAGAAATGAGCTCATCAGAGGGACAGCAAAGGTGCGATGTTTTGGAAACAAAGTTAGAAAGAGCAGACTTGGATGGTTCGGACACGTCCAGAGGAGAAATAGTGAGTATATTGGTAGAAGGATGACGAAGATGGAGCTGCCAGGCAAGAGAGCGAGAGGAAGACCAAAGAGAAGGTCGATGGATGTCGTGAAGGGAAGACATGAGGGCAGTTGGTGTGCGAGAGGAGGATGCAGGAGATAGGCTGACATGGAAAAGGAGGACGCGCCGACAAGCCCAAAGGAAAAGAAGAAGTATGATAAGTCAAAAGCTATCTTCTTCAAACTCTCAGTAGTAACTTTATTTTATTTATTTTTTGTATTTTTACCAGTGGTCACTCATATTCAACCTACCCATATTAACAAATTCTACTGATTTTGAATGAATCAAAGCAGCTCGAGTAAAATGTTAAATTAGTAATTTGTCACTATTACAAATGACACCTGATGATAATTGTAAAAATTCCATTAATTACCTGACCTATACATTACCTTCTCATTACCAGAAAGTATTTTGAGGTCATATGCAGAACTATTCAACGTTTTGGTAAATATTCGACTGATTTCAGACAACCAAAGTAGCTTTCTGGAGAGGTCAATGATTTCATGGCTGATCATGGATTATCTTCACAAAACAGAACTGCATATGATTTTCAACAAATCTCCCTCGTAGGTTGCAACAGCATCTCTTCGCTCAAGTGCTGAAAGGCACTTGAGCTGATGTTGTCTTGTTTTGACAGAAAGAAAGAGAAAACAGTGGAACGCTTGTCAGCCAATGTTATGGTAATTCCCCTGCTGTTTTCCATGAACACTGCTGATGGCCAAATTCCTGGATTAAGGTGAAATACCTCCGATGCGGACTTCCCTATAAGGCTGCCTTTGCCGCTGGATCGCGAGCGCAATCAAAGCAGGACTGAGACGCTCTCGTGGCATGTGAAGTCATCGCCCAATTTAGGGCCAATGAAAAATGCTGGAAATCTAAATCTGTTTTTAAAGAGATGCTCCATGAGTCTTCTCATGAATTCAACCGTCCAATCAGCTGGTTGGAGGGTAAAACGCAAGGCCTAATGGCAGAAAAATATTCTTCAAAAGTCGCGCAGGAACTTGGAAAAGTGTCATCAGCTCAGTTAGGATCTGAAGGACTGCATCCCCATGTGTGTTTTGCTTTTTCATGTGATCATGAAACGGTCAAATATGGCCCAAAATAAGAGGTTTACAATGACTTGAATTCTTGCAGCCCCAGAACAGAAAATTGAACATATCGCAAACCGTCTGGCGAGTCCCGACCGAGTGGTCCACATTATTCTGACCTGGCTGCTCAGTACAATACCGAGTCAACAATAAATAAACATTATTAATTGGGCATCTGCACGTTTTTGATGCAACTGCATCTCGGCGCTTCTCACACGGCGGACACTCCGTCGCGGCACAAAGTAGTCGTCGGCTATACGCAGACAATCGAAGAATGGAATGCACGGCGCAAACTTCAGCGTACGCCGTACTTTATTGTCGTGCTTCCTCCCTCCCTGCGCACATCAGCACTTCTCATTCGATTGTTTTTCTGTTTTCATATTGAGGGAGGTGTTGCGGGCACGTCCCCGCGACCCGAAAGAAAATAGGTGGATGGATGGATGTTTTCGCATTGACAGTGGTTCTGATAATAATAATAATAATAATAATAATAATAATAATAATAATAATACAGGTATTATTTAGAAAGCGCTTTTCTAGACACTCAATGACACTTAACGGTACAGGGTTAAAAGCAGAAAAAAAAACAGGCATACATGATATATATATATATATATATATATATATATATATATATATATATATATATATATATATATATATGACACAGATGCATAAAATACAAGGTAGAATCGAGGCCAATTTTCAAAAGAGGAGTTTCGTTGAGGGTTTTGAAGGGGGACAGAGTGGTGCAGTGACAGATGTGTTCCAGCGGGAGGGAGAAGGAAGCCTGTGTCGCATCAGAGGAACGGAGGAGCGGCAAGGAGGGTGGCGGCGGAGCTGCACTGAGCTCGGACGCTGCCAAGTTACGGAGGGCTTCGTAGGCGAGGCATTCGATGTGTCGGGGGACAGGAATACGAAGACCCAGTTTTTCAAGGACGGGAGTAACAGGATCACAGGAGCAGGTGTGAGTGACGACGGAGCTTCACTTCATTTATGCACTTGGAAGACGGCACAAATGTGTTAAGCTTTGATATTGAACTGAAATTTTACATTGAATGAAAAATAATCTCCTTTTTTAAAAGCTTTTACCTGAATCGTCTCCAGTCAACTCAGATGACATTTCAAATGTAATGGGGGAATTTGGGGGAGAACCTCAAAACTGAAAAATGGTGGTGTTTGGATTTTGGTTGCTTTTCTGTGCTGCCACCACAGAAGGGAAGCAGCAATGGCGAAACGAGAACCACGGAACCAGAAGTGTTTGTGCAACATGGCTACGTAGCACGTGTCTCGGTGCTGGCTGCTCGGGCCAAAATAACCTCCCGTTCAGGACAAGAGCGGACTCGGTTTCGGATGAAGATTTGCCAGACGGTTGGTCCTCTCTTTATCCCGGTTGAGTCGACAATTGCAAGAAAAGAAGTAGACAGATTCAAGTGTGTTTACATTTTACAATTAACAGTGGTTGACATGTTTTACACTTGTGATGAAAATATGAAACGTTACTTTCATTAATTGTCCGTTTTATGATGGTGGCAGTTTGACACCAGAACAAATATTTCTGTTTGCATTTCCTTTGAGAAAAACAGTTCGGTTTGAAAGTATGACTACATTTCGACTGTCCGGAGAGTAAAACTACACCGGCGACTGAACGTCACCTCAGGTCACATTGACTCGATCGCACGTGACATGAACGGGAGGCGCAGTCCTACCTATTCGCGCTGTACAACTGGACAAAACCACGTCTATTCAAGTCCAATACATAGAAATGTATCATGAGAAATAGTGACATGCATAGCAGTTGAAAAAAATAAACCCTTATTTGCCACCAGGGTCCAAAACCTTTCGTCCTGACCTGTCAGAGCCGCACAAAGCACTTTAGCTCTAATTGGATGTTCTATTTTCCCCCTTTGTCCCTCCTCGGCCTCCATAGTTCCCTTCCTTGTCTACATCTCCTTCCTGTTGCCAAGTAGGTCAGAAGCGATCTTTAAATAGCGCCGCTGCTCTCCTCCGTCCGCTGGCCCGCTCTTCAGCTAAATTGTCCTGTTGCGGGAAAAAAAAACGAGTAACCCGAGTGCCGCGCATCTTCCGCCCACACACCGCCTGGCCACCGGCGGCCCAACAACTGCGACACGCACACTCGCGCTTGCACACAAACAAGCTGACACAATGGACAAAGGCAGCAGCCGTTCAAATGGCTTCAGCGGCTGCGGTCGGTCGACGGAAGGCTCATCGGAGCAGAGAAGGCTCGTGTTCCTTTCGACAAGACGCAGACCGTCGGTTTCACGAGGTCGTTGCATACACAGGACTTGACCGTGGACGGACTTCATATTGGCCCAGCCACGGTCAACAACAGACTCCATTACGCTAACGGTCCCCACCGTCTTACCCTAAAGCGAGCGAGCGCTGCGTGCCGAGCCAATTACGAATCCCTGTGGAGCCGACCTGATTAATGGGTTTGCTTTAAGAAAAAACTCCAATCCTAATCTAGCCGCTCATCTCCCAGTAGGGAAAAACAGAGCAGAGGCTGTTAACAACTGCCTTCGAATCCCGATCGCTGACAACATCCTGAAACATCAAACTGATAACTCGTATTAGGAAAGCCTACAGGAGCTGAACAACCAGACCAGTATGCTCTTGGTGCCTCCTTTCTGGGAAGACTTTCCACAAAATGTTGGTGTGAGTATTTCAGAGTTTTGCCAAGAATGCAATTGTCCAAAATGGCATTGTAGCATGAACTAGCACTTCCTTGAGGGATTCATCCATTGCCGTCCAAGACTTTTGGTCATAGCTAGTATGCTTCAGTATTGATACAAAGCATCAACTCTCGGTACTGGCTATCCATGACAATTTTTCGGTATTTCCCCCTTCCCATGTACTGCCAGCCCCGCCAATGGAAACCACCTATTGAACATGTACAACATACGGCACGGGTATTTTTTTACCTGAATATCAGACTGAAAATGTGTCACCAGATTCAAAAACATTATGTATGCTTGATATGCGTGTCTTCTTCAGATATACAGTATCGATATTCTTATGTATTGTGTGATGTTTTCTCCCACTATTTGTGATACTACTGATATCATTGGTAAAATCCTGATAATGTTGTAACATCAATTATTCTGCCATTCCCACCCCATGTGTCTTTCCAGTGACTGAATGAGAAAATTAAGATTGCTCAGAATTGTTGCATCGAAGCTGCAACAGAAGAAGAACTATATCTATATTTCTTCTTGATACCCCTCTTCTGACTATGACTGACAAGTGTAGTGTGGACTCTATGAAATAATTATGGAAAGCATCATGTTTGCTTCCACAAACCATAAAACAAAAAAAAAACGAAGTATCAAAACGTTTGAAGAGGAGTAGTCACATGAAAGAGCAGTTGTCTCATTAATGAGCATAAGGAAGCTTGAGTTGCAGAGTGTCAAAGAGAGCTCCCTGTTAACTAATATCGCAGGGAGCCTGCGGGCCTCTGGGATAATAAATGCCAGGACCCACAGTACACAAATGCAGACTCGAGCTAGCGACAGTTACGTAGATTGACGTAAACATCCCCGCCTCAAATCACATCCTGTCCATTTTTCCAGGCAACTGTATACGAGGCCGCAACTGTGACAAAGAAGACAGCTGACTCATCCGTCCCTCAGATTACTGGCGGCGTGGAGGAGATGAGTCCCGCTCATCATTCCATGCAGTTAAGAGTCCATTATGCCTCCATTGTGGACTCATTTGGTTGGCGACAATGCTGTATTTGTCTTTTCGAGCTCCCCACTAAATATCCTCAATCCTCTCACTTTTGTAAGGCATCTCCTGTGGCTCTCTACGCATACTGTAACCTCCCCACTGGAACACATTGGAACTGCGTACCCTGCACTCCCACGACATGCTCAAATGTCACAACGGTGATGAGAAAATTACAGCAGTGTCGCTGCGAGGCGATAATTCCTCTGTCGCCGATGTCCTTTGGGCAACTTTGTATGTGTGCGTGTGACAAGCAGCTACTTGGCTTTGCCAGCAATTTACCCGCAATTACCTCAATCAGATTCCCAACCAGCTTCGGAAGGAGTCGTGCCTTGCAGAAAAAAGTGAATTGCATTACACTACTACTTCGAAGAAGGGTGAGCAGCTGCCATATTTCCGCATGCAGCGTTGTGAGGACCGAAGATGTCTTTGCTCAGATTCAAGCTCGTGAGCTTGTGCATCCGCCAAAACCAACACTACTGAGCCAGCAAGCAGGTCGCTTACACTTTTGTACGGTACAATGTTTTTTTGTATTTCTATGCCAACAGCTGAGAAATTAACCAAAAAGTAGCGCACTACTTTCTGCCGCCCCTTCCATTGAGATGCATCAAATGCAGTAGACAGAGCTATTGCAAGAAACCAACCGGTTCCCGAAGAGAAGATCGAGTACTTAGTTCACCGCACTGAATCCATCCCGAGGGAGTAGTGGGCAATCGCCATGCAATGCCCAGGGACCAGCTCTCGATCTCAGGGTTTCCCACATATACACTTAGAATATAAATATGATACAAATATGAACTATTATTGGGGGGTTGTAAACATCGATGTGCAAAAAGAGTTACCCCTGCTCCCCCCAACGCGCCCGCCCGGGCCAGCCGAGGGGTGCCCACCACCGCAAATAGATTCCGCTCCGGTGGGAAACACTGAATCTTGTGTATCTTGGTCAAGGGACTTGGCTTGAAATTAAACACCGCCTGAAGGGGAAACCAGAATAACCAGAGAAAGCTCACAACAGCGCAGGAAGAACACACACAGAACCCAGAAACTTTGTCCCCATTCTTAGTGGTTGACCAAACTCAACAACTATCCAATCTGGATTATTCAATTATTTTTTTCAGCGCAAGCCCAGTCCTTCTCCCCCATGTGTGTTTGGGTATGTCCTCAGTGTGCGGTTAGGTGCCATATTCATCAAATATACAGCTACGTTTGTTGTTGGCATGTAACACATCACTGATGAGAAGTGGGCAGAAACAATCGGAATGCCTGCAGATTAAATCCAACTCATTGGTGAAGAGAACATGCCGGAAATGAAGCGTACGTTTTTGTTTGCTGGTAAGAAAACCCACATAGGCATGGTGGGGAACGTGCAAACAAATACATAAAGATGAGTGTAATGTGGATAAACAACTGGGGGAAAAACGTTGTTTTCCTTCTTGCATAAACAATGGCTTTGTAGTAATCTCAAAATTGGAACCAAATGTCGCCACAGACAAGACATATCAAAATGAGTTGAGGAGCCCTACGGCGGCATGTGTTCCCATTCGCCCCAACCAGTTGTCTTCATGACGCCATCAGCAGCTACCAAGGACATGGTTCTCTACGGCAACCAAAGAAGCGGAAGATGGACGTGCAGTGGACGGCGGCATGGGAAAAGTCCACACGTGCATGTGCACTAACAACACACACGCACGCACACATGCTGTCCAGAGCTGTGCAAACAATTCAGTGGAACAACACTCTCGAGAGCGTACGGACACATGATCCATTAGCAACTGTCAGCATACACACGCGCACCTAAAACAACCCCACTGACCCACACGGCACGAACTTTGTGTTAGCATAGCGTGCTAAGCAGCAGAAGCCTTTTAGACCGCCTTCTTAGCACCGGCGCGCAGATGAAATCATTTCTGGGATCTGTGCCAGCCTGTGCAATGAAAGTCATCCGTGCGGCGTGCATCGGGATTCGTACCATGTTCGCTGTGACAAGCATCGCCCTCGACTTCGCAGGCGACAGGGGAGAATTTCAACGTGGGGCAGAAATATCGAAAAATATAACAACGGAGAAAAAAAAAATCATCGCAAAAAGGGTAACCTTTGAAGCTGCACAATTTGGAATTTGACCAAAGGTTTTGGGGGGAAATACGCAGTCGTGCAAGATGTCAAGCGCACGGCAATTCGGCGAACATAAAGTGCAAAGTCAACGCTGTTGGGCGGAATCCTCACATCGCCAAAACTATTATTGTTCAGGAAATTGAACCAAACATATGCCCTTTTTTTAGTTATAGTATTAAAAAGGACGACACCGTCTGTGCATCTTTTTTTATTCCAGACGCAAAACTGAATATGCGCTCCCTCGGATGTTGAATAATGTAAATGGGAGTGGAGCGGTCAATAATTAAGTGGATCCTTTGGCGTGGGAGTGCGGCGCGCCGTTGCAGTCTTGAAGGCAACTGGGCCAAGGAGGCTTAGGTGACAGCGTGGAAGAACGAGCGACGCATCCGCTTACCAACGCCTGCACGTCACACATGGAGCAGATATTATATTATACATACTGAAATATGAACATAAATGCAGTATAGGTCAGGCGGCACGGTGGACGACCTGTGGAGTTTGCATGTTCTCCCCGTGCCCGCGTGGCTTTTCTCCGGGTACTCCGCTTTCCTCCCACATCCCAACAGCATGCGTGGTCGGTTAAATGAAGACTGCAAATTGCCCGTCGGTGTGAATGTGAGCGCAAATGGTTGTTTGTCTACATGTGCCCTGTGATTGGCTGCCGACCAGTTGAGGGTGTAGCCCGCCTCTCGCCCAGAGTCAGCACTCCCGCGGCCCGCGTGGGGAGAAGCGCTACGGAAAATGGATGGATGGACATATTATACCTCCGCCGTATAAGCACACAACTTCACAACGGACGCAGTATAATACAAACCCGTAATAAAGCCTTTTCATCATTGTAATAAATAATCCCATGATTATGACGAGACATTTTCGGAAAATAAATCCTGCACGATGACCTTTCACACTGAGATTTTCCCACGGAAACCGTTGATTCCGCTGAATACGTGACATTCACGGGCCACAACATGAAGTATATCTGCACAGAAATGAGATTCTACCCAAATGCATCTGTCCTTTACACAGAAAGTAAACACACAAATTTGATTGGCACACTTTCAACAAAAACATTCTGATCATTCATTCATTTTTCTCCGGGCACGCCGGTCGCCTCCCGCAGCCCACAAACATGCGTGAAGACTCTCAATTGCCCGCGTGGGTGTGAATGTGAGCGCGAAAGCTCGCTTGTTTCTACGTGCCCTGCGATTGGCTGGCGACCAGTTCGGGGCGTACCCGGCCTCTCGCCCCAAGATAGCTGGGATAGGCTCCGGCGCGCCCGCGACCCGCGTGAGGAGAAGCGGAATGGAAGATGAATGAATGAATAAGAAGAAGAAGAAGAAGAATTCAAGAGGCGTGCACTTGCCACTATTGGTAAACGTGCACAATTCAATGAAATCCAAAAGGAGAGCTGCATTGCGTCCAGAAAAGCTTGCGCAACGATAATACTGATAATGGGAGTGACACCTCAGACACATCATGTTTTATTATTGGGGCTGTAGTTTGCAGGGGTGCACACCGGACTCCATCAAACTGAGAGATGGCTGTTAACGACGTCGGGGAGCAGAATGTGTTATTACTTGTTTTGGCTCTCGTGCAGGTAGGTCAAGAACAAAAGTCAAGAAGAAGCCATCTCTCCAAGCACCGTTCGTCTCGTACCTTGCTCCTGATCTGTCCGGAGGTGGACACCTTCCGGATGAGTTTCTGGGGACCCTCCTGCTCCACCTCGCTGTCAGACGACTCGTCCGCAGCACCGGACACCGACACGGCGCCCACCACGTGGGGATGCAGCCTCGCCGCAGACCCGGGCCCCTTGTCCGGATCCTGTGTGGGGGCGACAAGAGCTGGTCAGGACCGAGCGGCTTCGGCTCGCTTCGGCGGAGTCCGGGCAAGAGAGGAAAGACCGTTTTAAACGTGTAACAACACTCGACGACGCGTCGACACGACTGTACAGAATCACATCACGATTGAAGTCGTTCTCGCTTTGCTTTTTGCCAGCAAAACCGTCGGAAAGGTTCACGTTGCATTCAAAGAAGCCGCAACTGCTCCGATGCAAAAGAAGGCGGAAACCGCACGGAAAAGTCTTTCGGAGGAGTGTGCCACAATCGCCGCCGCACGCTAGCTTGTCAAAAACAAGTCCATTCGAGTCATTTGTTTCCAAATGAATCCAAAACCTCGCGTCGGACTAACCAGCTCCTCCCAGGCAGGGCTGCGGCTGTAATGGCAGACATCCTCCATGACCGCTCCTCTGCGGGGCGACCAGACGCCAAGCTCGGCCGAGCGGAGGACGACTTGACGCTGCTCGCGCGGTGCTGCTCAGCCGCGTCGGACCTCCTCCTCCTCCTCCTCCAAGGAACCTCCACAGGCACCACGTGACCCACGTCAACCGAGCACGTTCGGCTTGGGTGACGTCACGGCATTCTCCTTCCCAAATATGTGCTGTACATCATCTGAAATGATACAAATCCATCCATGCGTTTTCGATACGAAAGTCGTGCTGGAGCCGGAGCCTCTCCCAGCTGACTTTGGGGATGGGGTTGCTTACCATTTCAACAAGTTACTCTGTTGAAAATGGAACAATAGTAGCACAATTTCGTGTGACACCCCGGATCAGCGACTATTGCATAAAAAGTCCCAAATGATCAAGATGAAATTGTTCGAAAATGCTTTCAAAAGTCAAACTATGACATTCACCTTTTCAAACTCTCCGACAAACTCATAGATTGGTGTCATCTTTGGAAAAAATGTGTCACGTTTGAGACGGCGCAGAATGGCACATGACCAGAGAGAGCCAATCACAAGCCTCGGCGTTACAACCAGGAACGGACTTTTGCAGCTCTTCTTCAACTTGAACAACAATTGTAAACATGGACATTTCCGAAAGCAACTGAAACTTAGAAATTACCGTGTCAAGATAATTACACGTAATGGACTGCAGTTTCATCAATGTTGGAATTAAATGGCGTCATCTCGTTACGTGTAACCGTTACTCCGCAACTTTGCAGACAGACCAACGGGAACAAACAGACGACCCGCGGGCCAGAACCGGCCCGTCAGGGTGTCCAATCTGGCCGGTGGAGGACAGAGACCAAGTGAATTGATATTTTTCAATGAGTCGCTGTTGTTGCTAGTGTTGTCCACTGGAGGTCGCACTGACAACCACTAAAATGACATTGTGAAATTGGATCCTATTCAGGATTTGACATCTGATATTGATGAACTTGTGAAAGTTAAAGTTTAAGTTTCAGGAGAAAAGTAAGCCTACTTCGTATCAACTGATGCGCCACCTTTGCACTGTGAAGAATACAGTTCTGTGAAAATGAATACCTACTGGAGAAATAAATATTTGAAGACTGAATATTGCAAAACGTCAGTCAACAAAGAGTTTGTCTTTTTTTTTTTCATGCACTGCCCCAACTTGTACGTATTTTTACGAAGACAGGCGGACACTTGCACCCTCTATCGGAATAGTTGCCCCTTTGGTTTGTATGGTGTGGTGAGTCACTTCATTTCCAGATGGATGTGGAAATTCATGTCAATTTGAAATGATTTCTAAATTGTAACACGTTGTTTTGTAAAGAGTGCATTTATAGATACACTTGGATCTGTAACTTGCACATGATTGGAAAAAAAAACAACCTGATTCATAATACTGTTGAAATTGCAATCGTTTTTGGTGAGAAATTTCTGATTGCTCAACACGATTTGCAACAATATAATAATCCATAAATGTATTTCCCAAATGTACTTGTAATTATTTGTACCAAAACAATGGGAGATATATGGAATAGTTGTTATTTATAGTTTATTATGTCGCGAACTGCCCTGCAGTACTATTGTTGGAGCCTGGGTGGCGCGTTGCGCCCTCTCGCCCCGCCCCCCTCTCTTTCCAGCACCTTCCTCAACCCGCGCACCTGTCACCAGCTCCTCTCCATTCGTGACAGAATACTTTGGCCATCATGGACCCAGCAACCCAAGAGGCGCTTAAGAACGCACTCACCCTCCAAGGCGGCCACATAGGTCGTCAGGACAAGACAGAAACTCTACACTCCCTTTCGCAACAGGTCTCCCTCCTTGCGTCAAAGATGCAACCCTTTCAACTCCCAGTAAGTACCCAGCAGCGGCCTCCAAGCCACCCCGCTGCCCGTACAAAGAACCTCACGTGCCTCCACCTGAACCCTACTCTTGGGACTTAGGCGCTTGTAGCCAATTTCTTCTTAACTGCACCCTGGTTTTCAACCTTCAAACTTGCAGTTATCCCACCGAACAATCCAAGGTAGCATATGTCACTAACCTCCTCCGCAGCAAAGCAGCTAAATGGTCCACTTCCTTATGGCACAACTCCTCCCCGGTAATCCAGTCATTTGATTCCTTTTCCTCTGATCTCCGTAAAGTATTCGATCACCCCGTTCAGGGTAAAGAAGCCACCCGTCGCCTCCTCTCGCTCACTCAGGGCGCTAAATCTGTAGCAGAGTACTCGATGGAATTCCACATACTTGCGAGTGAATGCGGGTGGAATGACGTCGCGCTTCGGGGGATTTTTTCGAAAGGCCTTTCTGAACAACTCAAGGATGAGCTCGCGGTCTCTCGAGGATCTCGCGGTCTTTCGAGGATCTCATCGCCCTTTCCATCCGTCTGGGTAAGACAAACACACATTCACACCGATGGACAATTTACAGCACCCGTGTCAAACACGAGGCCCGGGGGCCAGCTCCGGCCACCCACGTCTTCGTTTACGGCCCACTGAAGCAAATAAAGTTGTCTACGTCATGTTTCTTGCCAAATTGACTTGTTCTTTTCATTTTGCCAGAAAATATGCACCAAATTCTCAGATTTTCTTCACTTTACACAGCTACTACAAGTAGTCTTTCACCACATCATTTCCTAGCATAAATTGACCAATAATTGTATTTGTTATCTGCGATTGGCTGGGGACCAGTTCGGGTGTACCCCGACTCTCGTCCGAAGTCAGCTGGGTTCGGCGCCAGCGCGCCCCCGGTCCCACTGAGGATAAGTGTGGCTGAAAATGGATGGATCTTCTGACTTCAAATTGAATTTGTTTCCAACTCAACTCAACTTCAACATAATGTCATGAGCTGTGCCCTGCAGTTCTTTTGTTGGAGCTCGGGCGGAGCTATGCGCCCCTCTCGGCCTCTCTCTGTCTCTCTCGCTCGCTCTCTCTGCCCAGTAACCAGCACCACGCACCTGTCATCAATCAGCCTTCATCATCACCTGCATAAAAGCCTGATATACATCCATTCTCTCTTAATAGTATAGTAAGTCTTTGATGATGTATCCTGTATTATATTGTCTTGTAGATGTATTTTACTGCTTTTTTACGCCATGGCCAGGGGACCACAGATGAAAACTAGCCTTCTGGCTCATTCTGGCTTTTTTAGCCATGTGTACTGATGAACGACTAACAGTATGTGGCTTTCAGAACTACGATATGGGCCGTGACAAAAAACAAACAAACAAACAAACAAACACGAACCTTACTGATGGATGAATAAAAATGCGTTAAATTAAATAATACATCTTTAGTATGGAAATAATTCAAATAATTACCGATACATTGCATTTATAGTGTAAAATCATGTCACATTTATTATACACAGTAGGCCGTCATCTGATTGTTTTGTGCCAAAACTAAATTGTCCATTAAATGACTGAAAAAAATGTTTTAACGTCCATTGATTACTTACAAATATATAAGTACAATTTAATTCAACTTTTACAATTGAAACTATACATATACATCATCCCTCCTTTTCAAAGGCAGTAACACCATTTTGATAGCCTTTTGATATATATTAATACATATGTAATAATGATGTTCAGTTTATTTTGTGTGTCGAACTTCTCCTTTCATAAACACTCCAAACTTACGTGTTGTCCTTTCTGTTTTTGTTTTTTAAATCTTGTTCCCGGACGAAACATTTAACTCGCGGACCTGTTTGTCCCTCTTCGAAAACATTCCGGCTTGCAAAAGAAGGAGGTGACTTGTAACAAGCAGGTGTCGGGCAAGCAGCAGTGGCTCACCTTTGACGTCTTTATTTGTCAATGTCGACTTCGTGCGAATAAACGCGAATATGCGCCCGCAGATGTGGTGGAGCGCCACGGCCGCGGCGGTCGCTGCCAGGAGGATGCGGACTATTTTGGGCGCCGTGTTGGGGAAAGACGGCTGGATGTGGAGGAGCCACGAGGTCAAACTTGTCAGCACGTCCTCGGGTGAAGTTCGATGACTAAACGGGAATCATCTGTCACCTTTTCATGATATTACTTGCGAACCGACCGCAGTTTATCAGCCACTGTCAGCGGTAACATCTAACCTTAGCGTGATACGATATGGCTTTATTGAGAGCGATTTAGACATTTCCTTTACAGGCCAAACCTATCGAAAGTAACTTGTTCCAGATCAGATATGTGTGCGCTATTGCAGTAATTGTGTTGACATTGTGTGTTTGCAGGTGAGACGGTGAAGATTGGAGATATTTCTTACAAACTCAAAACGCCACGCAACCCCGAACTGGTTCCTGTCAAACACAGTGTGTCATCGCCGCGTGTGTCGAGAGCTAGAACCCTTAGAACTTGTCACTTTCCCTCAATTTGTGCTCTTAGTTTCAGACTTCCTGCCCCAGGCTGTGGCGCAGCACCTGCGATGGATCATGCAGAAAGACCTCTTGGGTCAGGATGTGTTTCTCATCGGACCCCCGGGACCCTTGAGGAGAACCATAGCGATGCAATACCTTGTGAGTACGCTCGTATAAGGTCCTCTGGTCGCGCAGATGTCGCCAGGGGGTCGCGGTGAAATCGACATTGGAGATCTTTTGGTGGCTCCTCTAAATGTTTCGCTCGAGAGAAAAACCTTCATGTCACACAACTGCAATCGGTCTTCACCAAAGTTGACGGAAAGTGGACATCTCTACTTAGGGCCGTGTCAACCTCTAAAAAGAGCAAAACGATCACCCCAATATTTTGGAAGATTTTTCCACTTATACAATGCTGCTTAATGTGACAAAACAGCGCAGTGCAATCATCACTAGAATATATGCGGACATCGCTACCTGTGGCCACTTAATCACCTCAATATTTAGGATTGTATGGACATTCAGGCGCAGACCTCAGACTGCCTGGTCAGGTCCAGGATAAAGCTTTGTGGTTATTTTTGTTGTATTTATTGTTATTGTTTTTATCTATCCACAACAATTAGGAGCTGATCCAGTTCATTTCCAGCGGGCCCTTGGCGAAATCGAGGCCGCCCGAGGCGCCCTCCGAGGCAGCCTGGCCAGCGTGACGCACCGGTCCCATCCTGAATCCAAATTTTTAGCAATATTTTTTTTCGTACGCAGGCCCGCTCCTTAGCGAGACCGAAACGTCCCGGCGATCGTTGAGTTTCTCCGACCTGTTACCGGCGCAAAATGCACATTTTGACTCGCAAATTGCAACGTGAATCTGCTTATTTCGAGCCTTGCATTGGGATTCAAAAAAAAAAGTACAAAAAAATTGCAGGGAATTCCCATCTCTTATAAAGTTTACAGAAAATGTAAATCAATCAATCAATGAATAGTTCCCTGAAGTTTACCCACACAGTGCCTGTTCAGTTATTAAAGGTATTTTGATGGTGGTAATTTGATCCTCGAATAGCGTATTTGTATTTCTATGATGTCTTGGGTGGAAAGAAAATAAATTAGGTATTAGCATCCCATAACGTAATAATATATCCTTTCTCTCGTTGTATGTTTTAGTCAGTGAAATTGGCTTGCATATGCTTTTTGAGCCAACATCCTTCCTTGTTGTTGTTGGTAGGAGTTAACCAAACGGGAAGTGGAGTATGTCGCTCTGTCCAGGGACACCACAGAGACCGATTTGAAACAGAGGAGAGAGATCCGGGCCGGGACAGCTTTCTACGTGGATCAGGTAGGCGGGGTCTGGTCCAGTTCCCGCTGCGGATGTGCGGAAATTTGGACCGCTTGTTGCCGAGCTGCTAGTTTAGTGCAAAGGTGCCCTTGAGCAGGGCGCCAAACCTGAGCCATAGTGTGAAGCAAACGTGCTAAACACTACATCGCCATGCTACCGGAGTTATCGGTGGACCCCGCTATTTGCGGGGGATAGGCACCGGGCTGGACCGCGACTAGCGAAAATACGCGGATACGTCACGCACATTAGAGCTGCATTGAAATATGTATTTTCTTCTGAATTTTTATGAATTGAAAATATTTTGTCTTTCCTTTTTTAAACCCCCAAAAATATTGAATAAGTGAGGATATACCCCCACTAAGTGTTTTTGGGGTTAGCCCCCCCAAAAAAAAAAATAAAGGGGAAAAAACTTGAAATTAAAAATGGGAAATAATTGGAAAATAAATAGTATGCGGGTGTCCACTGTACCTAAAATATCCATCCATCACTTATCTATAGCGCTTGCACTCATTAGGGTTGCAGGTGAGCCAGAGCCTGTCACAGCTGATTTTGGGCAAGAAGTGGGCTTCACCCTGGACGAGTTGCCAGTCAGTCGCATGGCACATATTTACACCTGTGGACAATTTAAGGTCTTCAGTTAACTTACCATGCATGTTTTTCAAATGTGGGAGTGCCCGGCGAAAAGCCTTGCAACCATAGCTAGAACATGCAAACTCCCAGAACTTCTCATCTGTAAGGCAGATGTGCTAACCACCTGGCTGCCCAGTATGCAAAACCATACAAGTGCTGTGAAAAAGTATTGGCCCCCTTCTCAAATGTTTATATTTTTGCATAGTTTCCCCACTTTAATGTTTATGATCATGAAAGAAATGTAAATATCAGACAAATATAACCCAAATGAACTTAAAATACTGTTTTTAAATGGTAATTTCATTTATATTATGTAAAAAACAAACAATTCAAAGTTACCTCTTCAAAGTTACCTCCCTCTTATACCTGGCATGTGCCCGTGTTCAGAAGTAACAGATCACATTCAAACTCCTGTTCAATGGGAGTCTACACACGCTGCCACCATTTCAATTTTAAGTGGAAAAACAAAAACAACGCATGCATAGGGCCCTACAGAAACATTATTTGCTTTATCCACTAAAACGACTGAATGAAGAAGCTGTTTGCTGACCAGACTTATTGATAAAGTGTGTGTGTGACAGAGAGAGATAGAGAGAGAGAGAGAACAGAACGTACCCCAGAAGATGCATGTTTAAGTTACTTGTGACCATAAAATAGGGCTCATGTTGCCATATGCAGTCGATACAACAGCAAAAACATCTGCAACTTACCGCAGGGTAGTTTTCCCAAGTTAGAAGTGGGCTGAAATGTTCAAAGTTTGGGCAGTGGCAAAAACTACGCCGCACGTTAAAGCTGTTGCTTTTTGTAGTTTTTGATGTAAACACGTGTCACGCACGGCTGACACGACTCACTTTGATTGGCCCGCGAAGCCCATCAGAAGACAGACGTGCCTTTTTTGTGTCGTTTGATTGGTGAACTTGAATCAAACATCACTGTGGTAATCACGGTGGATTCGAGCAACGGCGCCTGACGTGGAAGGCGAAAACAAAAGCCTAAAAATAGATTGCGCATGCCATGATTGATAAATGAAAGTAGCGAGCAGCATGTAGATTATTGTAACGGAGTAAAAGTACAATTTCTTCTTAACATAAATATTCAAGTAAAAGTAAAAAGTATGCTTCATTCAAACTACTCTGACGAGTACAACTAACCAAAATGTTAGTTGAGTAAATATAGCGCATTGCTACCCACCTCTGCGCATATCATTAAGACAGATGTATGTAATGTATGTATTCACCTCCACCTTCCTCCCACACGCCTCCAGATGAAACCAGCTGGCCGTGCTTGTTGCCATGGAAACTGGCCAGGACAACATTGTTTTATTTTTGGTCATTGAAGGTGTAGAGGGGCTGCGCACCCATTTTGCAGTGTTTTGATTCGAGAAATAAAATCATACTATAGATAAATACATTTATTTCAAGTGTTTTATGAGGTAGCAGTGGGTGTAATAAGTGCACATTCCAATTTGTGTTTCAAGATGTGTGGGCCTAATTTGGAAAGTGATTGTCGGAGATGCGCTCAAATGTCAACTCGAATATTGGCGGACATTCCTCAGAGATCCGTGCTCATTTGGAGTCCTACATTCACTCGGAACGGGTCAATCCCCGCGCTAACGCTCGCGCAATCTTTCCCTGCGGCAGCCTCAACTCGCTAGTTCGTAGGCCACGAGTCAGAAGGATATAATGTTTTTCTTTTTGGACTTCTCCAATTACCACTAACCACTTAGCAGCCACTTTTGTTGGGCATCTATCATTTACTCAATTACAGTAATAAAAAGCATGAGCTCCATTGGAAAGTAAGCAAGCTGGGTGTTTTTTATAGATTTATTGGACGCGCTTTACTGTTGTTAGTGGAACACGCAACCTGCAATGATCCTCTGCGCTCCATGCTGACCCTGTGTCAAGTGACTCTGAATGAACAGAACACTGAACATATAAGGAGGAGCCAGTAAAAAAAAAAACAACAACAACTTGACACTGGTCGAGGACAAGCGGCATCACACCCATCCATCCATCCATTTTCTGAGCCGCTTCTCCTCACGCCGGTCGCGGGTGTGCTGGAACCTATCCCAGCTATCATCGGGCAGGAGGCGGGGTACACCCTGAACCGGTTGCCAGCCAATCGCAGGGCACATACATACAAACAAACAACCATTCGCACTCACAGTCACGCCTACGGGCAATTTAGAGTCCCCAATGAATGCATGTTTTTGGGATGCGGGAGGAAACCGGAGTGCGCGGAGAAAAGCCACGCGGGCACGGGGAGAACATGCAAACTCCACACGGGCGGGGCCGGGGATCGAACCCCGGTCCTCGGAACTGTGAGGCGGACGCTCTAACCGGTCGGCCACCGTGAGCGGCAACACATCACATGTATAATTAACACGTACGTTTTCTTTATGGTCTGTTGTTAAAATGTTTGAGGCTTCCAAATGGTCCATGTACAGGTGTTTGAGAGAAGTTCCAGCACTGGTATGAGTGTGACGAAGAATGTACAGTGGAACCTCAGTTTAGCGGACAAGTGGGGAAGGGGTCGTCCGTTACTGCTGATTGTCCGTTATATTGCAGCACCTTTTTTATTTTATTATTTTTTTATATTTGGCCTTATGCACCCGATATTACTGTACAGTACAAGAGTATTGTTTTGTACTTTTTATGTCCGACATCGGCGTGTGACCTCACCAATATGCTCCTGGAAGAATGGGCAAAAATCCCCATAAAGTCACCCCTAAACCTTATCCAAAGCCTTCCCACAAGAGTTGCAAGTATGAAAGCATACGGGTTTAGAATGGGACATCGCTTCAAAAATCACGTGGTCTGAACAGTATGTCAAACAGTAAAGAATTGGAGGGTTAGAGACAATTAGGTTGTTCCACATTATTAAGAAAATGGTAGTTTTTATGCATAAATTCATGATGTAAAAGAAGTATCATTCTGCTGATGAAAAGCACGGAATAGTCCAAGGCCTTGCGAAAGGAATGGAAACAGTGCCCATTTCAAGAAACTCGTCACACGGTTCGATCATTTGAATGTGACTCAGAGAGCTAACGGGTTTGTTCCGATAGAAGGAAAATGAACATTCTGTGAGGCAAAGGTAGAGGAGCCAATGATGAGCAGCTGCTGGCGTCTCTGGAGTGCCAAGAACCTCTCAATGCAGTTTTCCCTCCAAAGGCTGTATTTCGGCCACCCCTAACCAATCTCACAACGGGAAAGATTTTCATGGAGTTCAGAATGACTTCAAGAATTGAATTGGTTTTAGTGGTCATCCCTGCATTAGCTTGTCAGGGGTACTTAACGGTGAAAAATATCTGTCCCAGCAATGCTAAGCTAGTTTCAAGCCCTTTGAAACCATCATTTACCATCATTACCAAATTATTATTTCATGACAGTGCTGAGAATGGACTCGCAGTTAAATTTAGAACATGTAGGCCTCTCTATATTTGTTTTTATAGCTCGGCTTCCCACACAATGCGCTGCATGTGCAAGACACGCACACCTAATTGCATGTGCGCTGGCTCTGCGGTTCGCCCAGACGGCTTAAGTTTCCTGCCTGCTGACGTCAAGACGAGCTTTTTGGTTTTTGCTGAAAATGTGCACGCAACACATGCAATGTAAACAAAGAGTTGCCCTGGATCCCACATTTGGAGACAAAATAAAATGCCTTCTAAAAATAGAACTTCGGTTTTGGGAGCACAGTAAAACATTGGTTTATTCTAGTAGATGACATCATCTTCATTCATTTCTTGCTCAGTGCGCCGTCCGGGCAGCCACTCGAGGGCGCGTTCTGCTTCTGGAGGGTCTGGAGAAGGCCGAGAGGAACGTTCTGCCTGTCCTCAACAACCTGCTGGAGAACCGAGAGATGCAGCTGGAGGACGGACGCTTCCTCATGGCAGCCGAGCGCTATGACAAGCTGCTGCAGGTTTTTTTGTTATTTGTATTTTTTTGCTTAGCTTTTTAACATTAGCTGACGTTTCTCTTTGAACACTACACAAGAATAGGGACTCTACACAGGAAAAAAAAAAAAAAAAAAAATCATAAAATGTTAATACAAGAGATTTTCTTTTAATTTTTTAGGATGATTAACAAATGATTATTTTATTCCGGCAATATAAAGGTATTGTTTTATAGGCACTTTGACTTCTGTGGGATGAAATGAAACTAAACTTTATTCTAGCAATTTGTACTTCATTTTACGAGTGCATATTCAAATATTATTTACTTTTGGCTTACCTTTTTTCTGAATGTTTCAATTCAACGAAGAAATCTCATTACGACTTTATCTTTGTATTATGACTTTTTACCAGTAAGAATGACAATTTCATTCATTTTTCTGCTAATCTTGGTTTCTCGATATTTAATACAAAAATGGAACATAAGGGTACACATAAAAGAAAAAGTCCTACAAGGAATGGCCCTCTTGTCTTGCCCATTTTTCTTCACGATATAGATTTGTTTGTCCATAATTTTGTTGAAGTTTCAGGCCAAAGTTAGACTTTTTAAACTCAGAACTGTTGCAGTTATATTGCAATTGTGCACTTTATCTTACAGTACTCTTAAGTGGAGCAACGATACTACTACCACGGCAACTTCATACAATCAAACCTTACCTTACTCAGTAAATAATTGGCATCTTGTCACGAGCCAGGTTTACTTGCAGACGTTTTTGTCATTACGAGTGAAGATGTCTGGACAAGTGTTTACAAGTGACGGAATCTATTCCGATCGGGTGTATGATGTGTTCTACATTTAATCGGAAAAGCCGCGTGACAGGCGCACTTCGTCGTGATCGTCACGTCATTTATCAAGATGGAGGGCCGTCGTCGATTCAGCACAGTAGTTGGGATTGTTTTTATGCGTTTATTTAAAAAACAACTTATAAGTAGTTAAAAATGAGATCTCTGTCGCATACGACCTCCATCGGGAGCCGCCATTTTACAATACAATCTTGTACAATCTTCATGCGTTTTTTAATACAAAGAGAGAGGAGGAGATGGGCTCGTGCTCTTTGCAAGCCCCCACACTCTGTCTGAGCCCGAAACTCGAAAAAACAGATTATAAGGAAAGTCCTTCAGTCACATTCAGTAATTTTCCATAATCAGGACATTGCCAGCAGCTGTTGTGGCCCGCTTGGGAATGTTCTTGGATAAGACAAACAATGGCTTGCTGCTTTTAGCAAGGCTAGACATCTCAGAGAAGTTACACCAGACTTATAGAACGATAAACGAATGCAAGGAAATGCATTCAACCTTATAAACGTTAATATAAGTAATCTAATTGACTTGTGACGGGTTGGGCAAAAGGAATATTCCATCCATGTGAAACCGAATGAAATTCCATTCGGATTGGGCCTGTTTATTCCGATTGAGGTGTTTCTATGGAGCATTTTTGTTCGGTTTGGGCTTCGAAACCAATCATAAATGGAATAGAAGGCTCCCTGTAAACCAGGCTCGTGTTTTTTTCTTGTTTATGTTTGTTTCTTTTCCAACCCGTAGGAGCACACAAAAGAGGAGCTTGACGACTGGAAGATCATCCGCGTAAGCGAGGACTTTCGGGTCATCGCCCTCGGTCTTCCTGTGCCCAAATACAAAGGCAACCCGCTGGATCCTCCCCTCCGCTCTCGCTTCCAGGCCAGAGACGTCTATTACCTCCCATTTAAGGTTTGTTCACGTGCTCTTATTTAACACCAAAAGAAAGCACACAGTAGCCCTAACAAAACTGGTTTGTCTTCAGGACCAGTTGGAGCTGTTGTACGCGGCAGCGCCAAACATAGCGGCACAGAGGTGAATGCCTGAAAATATGACCGACTTTATCAGAATCAGAATCATCTTTATTTGTAAATTTAAAAAAACTACAAAAAAAAAAAAACATTCTTTTTCCCAATGCAATTTTCATGGCCGTCCATAATTTGCGGATCATGCCTATTCCCCGTCGGGCCCGATCCCTATCCCCTGCGAATAGCGGGGGTCTGCTTTCTATATGTCTCTATGTGTATATGAATGAAAGTGTACTCACACAGTTGGTTCATGTGTCAGGGTGTCCCAACTGCTGTCGCTTGCTACCACACTGTGCTCCCAGGAATCAGCCAACCTGGGTCTTCCTGACTTTCCCATGGACAACCTCCTTAAGGGCATTAATGTACTGGTGAGGACTCGTTTAAACCTCTGCTGCCCTCGTCTTTGAGATAAGGGCTACGGTATGATTTAAGAGTAGATGACCTCAAGATGATCTCCATTGTGTTGGCGCAGAATGTTTTCCCCATGATGTCCTCGCAGCAGCTGGTCCAGAGACTTTACCCATACCATAGTATGTTGGGCAAGGACGGGCGCAGCGCTGTGGAGACTGTGCTCAGTGTAAGTTATGCGTCTCCGTTCACTTTCTGCTTTCAAACTTTCTGCCAGTGGTCGAAACAGTATATCATTGGAGGCCTGTTTGCATCTCGTTCTCTGCAGTTGGGGATTTGTCAGACCAATGACTGTATGATGAATGCAGATGTTCTGACTTTTACACAGAAATTTGAGCTTCTGGACAGCCCCAGCAACAGCAACACATCGAGCAGCGCCGTCGTCAGCGTGTCCAGAACCGCTGGTGTGGAGGGCTACGCGGACGTCACCTTGCGTGTCGCACAGAAAGACGTTACATTTCAGGTAGCTACCTTTTAATAAAGTCAAATCCCCAAAACATGCATGCTAGGTTAATTGACAACTTAAATTGCCCGTAGGTGTGACTGTGAGTGCGAATGGTTGTTTGTTTGTATGTGCCCTGCGATTGGCTGGCAACCAGTTCAGGGTTTAACCCGCCTCCTGCCCGATGACAGCTGGGATTGGCTCCGGCACTCCCGCGACCCGCGTGAGGCGAAGCGGCTCAGAAAATGGATGGATGGGTGAATACTTCTCCGATAGCTTAATTTTTGCCCGTGGAAAGGCAATTTGTTTTCAAAAGCTGTTTACTTGTATCCCATTAGTTTGCCCATTTTTGTCCAATGTTGTGCATTGTAAGTGCATACTACATTGAATATGTGAACTCCTGTATGAAAATTAATAAAAGGAAAAAACACATTCTATATGCAATTATATCATGTATGGAAAAAAACAGAAAAAGGATCTAGATGTAGTTTACTAGTTAGATTGTGCACAATTATTATTCTTTTTTAAGTTGCTTAGTGACTTAATATCATGGCTTTTTGGCTGATGAATCATTTAAAGTGTACATATTTTTTTTTCTATTAATATCATGCCGCTGTGGTAAAAGAATATGAGATTCCCTGTCATTGACGGCTTGTGAAGTCAAATATCCATGTTAACTGGGAGGGCTGGCAGGAAATGTGAGAAAAGTGACATTCCACATTTGCCGTCTGCAACTCCATCCAACGAACAATCAGGTCCCCGCGGGCACCAAGGAGCCGCGGGCACCCAACTGCGGCCGCGCCTTCGTCAGCACCCCCAGCCACTCGCAGCTGATTGCTGACATGATGCAGTCGCATATGGTGAAGGACGTGTGTCTCATAGGAACCAAGGTACCGCACACGTACACTAATAAAGGTTATTGTGAAAAAAGCGTAAATATGATTTGCTCGTGTGCGTTTCAGGGTTGCGGCAAGTCAGTGGTTGCCAGAGAGTTTGCTGAGATGTTGGGTTACAGTTTAGAGCCTGTCATGCTCTACCAGGTAAACAGAACTAAGACTACGTTTGCACTATGTTTCACACCGCCGTGGACGAAATGCGGGGACGGAAGGGGCAAAAGTGACAGGCCGCGGATGCCCTGCGGACTGCCAGAAAATTTGCCACGGCGGTCACGGTGGGGATGAGAAATCTAGCCGGCCGTCGTACAGTGGGGTGAACGCAACGAAGCTTGACAATACGTCATTGGATGTATGAAAACTGTAGTGGGATCAGACGCATATGTATTCCCTGGCTCGCCGCCTACAGCGCTTCGAAAACTAAACTGCACGATGTGTTGAATTTGTGGCGTACCTGTTTCCAATGCTTAATGCTGAATGTGTGAATGAGTGAGTGAGATAAATGCTTCTTTTGCATGTTCTGCTCCAAGAGTTGGGTTAGTCAATGAGTTGTTGATAGAAAACCAATATTATATTATGTCCCAGCACCCATCTGACTCTAGCGCCCATAAGAACAAAATAAACAGATGAAATGAAAAGGTTAAATATAAATGTCATTTGAATGCCACATACTGTAATTTAAAATGATGTTTTATTTACCTTTTTCAGGGTGTGTGCAGGAGAAAGGGGGTGCACCAACGCTGTAGGGATGTTGAAGGAAATTTAGATTACGAGTTGTAGATCTTGAGAAAAAGATGAAGCTGCCAAACTAACGTCACCTTCATGTTAAGAACAGAAAATTAGGCTCCAGAAATTCAGTTTGTTAAAGCGGGCAGGCAGATTTACGTGCGACGTACAAGCACGGTGGCCTCCTTGTTGGGATCTCACCTTGGGCCGCCCTGTTTGGAGTTTGCAAGTTGTCTTTGCGCTTTTTTTTGGAGTACTCCAGCATCCGCCCGCATTTCAAAAACATGCTATCGGATTTCCTCTGCATTGCCCATAGGTGTGAATGTGAGTATGAACTGTTGTTTATCTACATGTGCCTTGTGATTGGTTGTCGCCCAGTACAGGGTAAACCTCGCCTCTTGTCCAAAGTCAGCCGGAGTAGTAAAAGTGGTGGAATTCATGGTGAACTTTGGTCCACATCAGTCGGTCAAGTCAATAAATCAATCAATATCCCAGTCACAGTGTTGTTAACGTGCTTAATTGTGGAAGCCTTTCGCAGCCCTCAGTTTTTTGATGGTCTCATTGTGTCTGTGCAAAGGACATGACAGCCAGGGACCTCCTCCAGCAGAGGTTCACTCTCCCCAGCGGCGACACGGCGTGGCGTCCGTCGCCGCTGGTCACCGCCGCCTTGGAAGGCAAGCTGCTGCTGCTGGACGGTATACACAGGGTCAACCTGGGAACGCTGGCCG
The DNA here is from genome assembly GCF_024500275.1 of Phycodurus eques. NCBI lineage: Eukaryota > Metazoa > Chordata > Actinopteri > Syngnathiformes > Syngnathidae > Phycodurus > Phycodurus eques. The sequence goes on from NC_084536.1 coordinate 544,532, forward strand.
TCCTTTCCAGGCAAGGCCGACGTTTAGCGTGACGTTCCGTATGGTTTCGGAGAAGCGCAAGGTTCACCGGTGCCGTGTGCTGCAGGTTACTTCATGACCGGGAGTTGGATCTGTACGATGGCACCAGGCTGCTGAGGTGGGACAGATACCAGGCACTGAAGGAGGAACAGAACTTGACCGACCAGCAACTTCAAGAGAAGTATGCACAATGCCACATGTGTCTGTATAGTCCTTTTAAGCAGAAAGAAGAAGAAGAAGAAGAAAAAAAAGTGCACCCCACCACATAAACCCACGATAATAGATCATATTGTAATTGATGAATTATGCTGGATGCAAGAAGAAATGTTTTTCAATTCAATTTTTCTATCTTTTTTCCATCTACATGCATAAGTAAGTGCAGTTATAGGAATAAGATTTTGAGATGATAATATTCACACTCAAGGTTCTTTAAGGGGCGAGTGAGACATTTGACTGAGCTCAATCTCCAAGTCAAGAGTGCAAAGCAATTACACGTTCTACCCTGGCCAAACGTTTTCCGTGTGGCAACTCTGTGCCCTATTGAAAGTTTCAAATACAAATGCATGTACCACTACACCCCTAATAAATATACACAATTCATTCAGTATGGATCACAATTATTACAAGTGGCAAAAAACATCCTTTCATCAACATTCCTTAAGTTTACGCTACTGAAAATAATACAACGGCGGTGATGTCACTGTGTCATCGCATACATTTCCACAAACTCTCGCACTAGTGTGTGTGTAATGTGTGACCAAGGCAACCTCTTTAGTGGCCATTTTTTTGTGTTTTATTTTGAAGACGCTTTATGGTGACTTATAACAACAATGCTAAATGACATTTCTTCTTTACTTGGAATGTGGACAGAGTAGATTTGTTTTGAACAATTGGCCTGGAACATTTGGAGCCTGCTGGCCACATTTAGGGATGCAGTGCAGGTTGAAGTCCAATAATAACTGTGAGCTTCAGACTCATCCGATGCTCAGCGGCCACTTCGTAGGCTCCTCCCCCACCAGCGTAAATATAGTCCAGCGCTGTGTGGGTGTCTCTACGGGGTTACGGTCACGGTCCTCGCTGTCCTCTTCAATCAGAGGCGGACACAGCCAACTGTCAAAAGCCACGCGTTTCTTCGTGACATAGATTGGCTGCGACACGCACGCAGTTTCACACACGCGCACTCGACCTCACCACAGCGGCTAGCGTGTCATTGGTCTTTGTCTTTTCAGGTCAATCTTCGCCATCCACCCGTCGTTCCGTGTGCTCGCCCTTGCCGAGCCCTCGCTAGTGGGCGGCGACGGCGGCAAAGGTCAGCAGTGGCTGGGTCCTGAATTGCTCACCATGTTCCTGTACCACACTGTCAGTCCGCTGGCCCGAGCCGAGGAGCTGGACCTCCTGCGAGGGCTGGTGAGATACTCTTAGGGCCGTATTCGCCGTGTGCCCGAAGCCAGAAAAAGCGCTCAGCTGCGCGCGCCGTCCCGTCCGTTTTTCCACCCGCTTCCGTGATGTGCAGTTTGGCCTCGATAAATAGGCGGATTAAGGCTCCCGTGCGCTTTATTGAAATGCACTTGCTTTGTTTTCATGTCACCTTGCAGTCTCCTAATGTTCCTACGGAGGCTGCCGAACAGCTACTGCACCTCACACACACACTGCAACAGACAAATGACCCCACGGTAAGTGTGTGTGTGTGTGTGTGTGTGTGTGTGTGTGTGTGCCCGCGGCAATATAATTAACGTGGTTTATTTGCATGCGTTACCAGGCTCAGTCTCTGGCCTCCTCCCTCTCCAGCAGACAGCTGCTGCGGATCTGTCGCCGGCTCTCTCGCTACCCTGAGGAGAGCGTCGCCCACGCCGTCAACAAGGCCTGCCTCTCCAGGTGCGCTCGGGCTGCACGCAATGGCGCATTTCCTGCCCTTTTACTCATGTGTGTGTGTGTGTGTGTGTGTGTGTGTGTTTGTAGATTTCTTCCCAGCTTGGCCCGCGGCTCGCTCCAGAAAAGCCTCGCCAACTGCGCCATACATGAGACTCCGGGCGCTGAACACACACGTGACTTCACTTGTGCGTCCCACTCGCTTGCATACACAAGAAGACTTATTTAATGGCAACACCTTTAGAAGAGAGAAAATGGACTTTCTCCAGGAAACAGGAGTGGCGTGCAAGACTTGGACAATGGGACCTGGTTCGACCTCCCATTTGTTTATTTCCCAGGGTGAAACTGTTGCCATCGTAAAACCTTTATGGACTCTTTTAAATAACATTATCATATGTCACATACATACATGTAAAAAGTAAGTTAACCACTATTTCGTCATTTTTTAACGACAAATGAAAAAAGGCGTAATGCGTTGGTCTCGAGTGTCTCATTTCTTTAAACATTCTTTAAAAAAAAAAAAGATAAGTTAACCACTGTAAAGCATAAAAATGACAAAACACTCAACCTTAATTTTACTGACAATGTGTTTCGTGATGCTGGAGCCCGCTCAGTTAACGTAAAGTCCTTCCTTCCTCCTCCTCTTCTCTTAAAAGCCCCGCTGGACGAAGCTCCCAAAAAAAGAAAGACCCAACTTGCAGAAACAATCCTTTTGATGCGTTCTTGTGTGTCGTGCAGACATCTCGTACAATACACTTGAAGTGAAGGAAGTCCGCTTAAAGGTCCTGTATTTTACCAAACCAACTTTTTCTGTGCCTCAGTAAACATGCGAAATATGAATTCCAATGGTCCGCGCATTCCTGAGTTCCAGACGTTTTTTTGCCGAGAGGCCTGAAATCAGCTCGTCGGAGTTTCTCGAGCTTGTCGACGTCCTCTCCGCTCCCGAGCCTGCGCTGTCGACATAACGAGCACGGAGTCGTTATTACATGCGTCCGAGAAAATTCAGTCTGGACTTGAGCGTTTTTCGCTTTTAAGACACACCCCATGTCAGCGGCTGTTGCAATGCGATTGATCGATTGATCTGGTGTTTCTTCAGGTATGGTCAAAGATGGAGTGCTGACTATCGGCAAAGTGTCTGCTCCCGTCAACAAGCCCAACGAGAAAATGAAGGTTCCAGATGTGCTGTTCTATGATAATCCCCAGGTAAGTCCTTAGACGCCTTTCCCAGCCGGCTGCTGGCGGCTCGGCCCTGTTATTGATCACAAGTTTCGACGACTGAAGTCGGCACTGTGAAGCTTCCATGAAGGAAAAAACTGGATTCCTCTTTTGGAAACGCTTGTTTTCGCTCTCTGCCTCGTTCCCCATAATTCTTTTGTGCCATGTTAAGAATGGAATTGAGAGTGGATGTTGCTGACATGGTTTGTCAGGGCCAAGAGGGCATGTCCTACTTTTTTCAATGAGCTGCTTTCATCCTGTCTTCAGAACGGAAGCACAAAAAGATCACCAAGTGACATTTGTTTTTTTGTAAATTGATTTAAGGACTTCTCATGTCCTAATTTTGAAATGTATGTGTCTGTGATCTGCGTCTCTGCAGCACATGAGGGTGATGGAGGACATGTTAAAAGACTTTCTTTTGGGAGAACACCTCCTCTTGGTAGGGAACCAGGTAAGCAGATGAAGAAAATTATGATTGAAGTATATTTTTCAAAATTGAGATTGTCCCACACTAATCTTTACTGTGTGTACTTTCTATTTCTACGGCAACCGATTTAGGCATAAAAATGGGCCCGGCTGGTTGCTGACATGTAGGCAGATCCTTTAGATTACCTTTGCATTGCCTCAAAGCTTAGCTTCCTACACAACTTATGTCCAGTAGATCGCTCAAACGCTGCATTCAAAATCCAACTATTGGTAAGCAATCATGTCTGTTGTGGGGGAGAATTCAAACTTTTATTTGATCCCACAGAGCACAACGTAGAACCACAGGACAATCCATCGTTGTAGGGGGTTTTGCCACACAATTAATCACAAAGGAAATGACTTGGTCAACTGTTGCCCATAGAGCAGGAGTCTCAAATCCAACTCATCTTGGGGCCGGTGGAGAAAAAGTCTGGGCCGCATCGAATATTCCACAAAAAAGACTTTCAAGTATTCATAAAAGGCACACCTAGCTGTCATCCAGTCTTCTCAATCTTTATTACGGACAGTTCAGAAGAAGATTGGTGACCCGGCCGTCTCTCATCTGCCTGCTATTTCGCATACTCCTCAGCGTGTCTAGTTGACTAATGACATCTGTTGTATTTCTCGAGCACCGCGACTTTCTCTGTGCATATACAAAAACACGTCGAGGTGCTCCTGTGCTCAACACAAAACATTCCGTCTGTCACTTGTCCTGAAATTGGGCGTGATCGTCGCCAAAGTTTCTCTTCACGACAGGTTTTGAGACTGGCCGACACGACATATTTTCCTTCCATTTGATGTCACTTCAGAATTACGTTTCAATCGCGTGACTCACGTTGCTAATTCGCTTTCGACAAACACCGCCGAAAGCTGTTACGGGCCTGACCTATGGAGCTTATGAGTGATTTAAAAACACACACAAAAAACGCACAGGCCGCACTAACACTAAACTTTAATGTCAAATATCATCCTGCGGGCCTCAATTGATCGCCGGGCCGCGGGTTTGAGACCCCTGCCGTAGAGCTTTCCAATATTAATTATCATATAGCAGGATCCCGAATGTTCGATATCAGCTCGGGAATAAGAAGCTACTTGTTTATTCTTGCAGCGATGATTGTCAGTAATACGGACAGAAGACCTCCTCTGACCCTTAAAGAAGCGTTGCGCACTTCCTTTGGGAGGCTTCGTCCCGTCAGTTGAGTTGAAGCGGGCCGCGTCGGAGGGAGGAAATGGACACGGCAGCCAAAATATGCCGGCCTGTGTGCAGCGAGCGGGCGAATGCGTCCCAAGCTCAGACGTTAGCGGCTGCCAGAGCGCCACGTCCGGCGGCTGTGGGAAAGCCGGTCGGTGGCAGTCCCAGAGAGGAGAGCAGCCCCGTCGCAAGCTGTTTCCATCAAAACTCAGAGACGCTTACGTTCCGCAGCATTGCGTGGAATGGACCAGGACTCCTCACGTCTCCTTCTCTAGAGCATTGTTACTGTGCTATTTTCTTCCGTAGGGTGTGGGAAAGAACAAAATAGTGGACCGGTTCCTGCACCTTCTAAACCGGCCCAGAGAATACCTACAACTGCACAGGTCTGTAGTAACAAGTTGTTTTTGTTGTTGTTTTTTCTTTGGTAATGACTTAATGTGACGGCCTCTTTACATTTCTTGCTATTTCTAAAATGGCACTTTTCTTCTTCTTTTAAGCTAAAATATTAAAGTGTGGTGTTCCAAAACTCTTATCGGAGTAACACCACATGCTCGTGTGGTGTGGGAGCACCCTTCAGTCGAATTTCTTTTTTTTTTTTTTTAGGAGTCTAATGCACGGAAACACGTTGAGCATTTCCAGTGCAAAGGTCAGATGGCGTATTATCTACTGTCAAAATTTATAGAATATGTATATATGTAGGTGTATTTCTAATATGTATGTAAAGCCAAGAAAATGTATTTATATTGTGCATTTCAAGGTAACTCAATGTGCTTTACATGATTACAAATATTTAAAAACAAAGAGGAAAAATAAAAATACAATAAAAAGAGTGCACAGTGCAAGAAAGATCATTTCAAAGTGGAAATGCTCTAAAAAGCATGAGAAAAAGACTTGGGGCTGACCTCACTTCTGTTGGCGACTATATAATAGCCCTGGGTCAAACTGTTGACATCGTAAAATAATAAGATTTTAACTGGCGGCACGGTGGGGCCGACTGGTTAGCACATCTGCCTCACGGTTCTGAGGACTGTTCGGAGTTTGCATGTTCTCCCCGTGCCTGCGTGGCTTTTCTCCGGGCACTCCGGTTCCCTCCCACGTCACTAAAACATGCATGCTAGGTTAATTGACGACTCTAAATTGCCCGTTGGTGTGAAAATGGTTGTTTGTTTCTACGTGCGCTGCGATTGGCTGGCGACCAGTTCAGGGTGTACCCCGACCCTCGCCCTTTACGGCGCAGAAGCACATTTCAAAATCACATTTCTCCTCTTTGCCGTCCCTGCCAACCCTTCTGTGGTGGCTTCACACACTTGTTGCTGCATTCCAACACGATTACACCCGTTCGCTATCTACGTGTGGGTTATTTCCCACGAGACGACTGCTTCAATCAAAGGCCTCGTATTGACGGTGTGCTAATATAACGTTACTAATGAATGAGCCAATGACTGCTCAGTTTTGGCAAAGAAAGAAAAGAAGTCCGATTGAGATGAAAACAAACATCAAAGTCAGGTGAAAGTCAAAACGAGCAGCTCGGTGGACGGACACGATGACCCGATTAGCTCCGCTCGCTGTAGCGGCTAATTTTAGATCAAAGCGGCAGGGGAGGGAGGCAGGAGGATGTGCGCGTGTGTGTGTGCGTGCGTGCGTGCGTGCTTCTGGGAGACGGAAAGTCTTCAGAGATGTGGCTCAGAAAAGCAAAATCCACCCAGGAAGGAAAGTAGGACAGCTTCCGGGTCAAGTAGAAGAGCGGGTCGCCAGGGAGGGTGGGGGTCAACTGTATGATATTTCGGATTGTCCCCTGGGAGTAAAAGTGGGTGGGATTGTAATTTGATAAAATATTTTTAGTTTGCTGATGCAGAAAATGGATAGATGGATGGATGATGTGATGGACTCAAATGCAGTGGAGGGTGGCGGCCATCTTTAGGATCTAGAAATGGAGTGAACACACCCTTGTTGAAATTGCAGATTTAGATTTTTATGATCCCAAAGAATCATTTCAAACATTTTTTCCAAAAAGCAATTTTACCTGTACAATTCAATTCACTAGCAGAAGAAAGAAATGTCTTGAGGGGATAGATTACAAAATAAATAAACCTGCAATAAGTAAACATGTAGACTTGGGAATTCTGTAACGGAACGCCAGGGCATCTGGTGCACGACCCCTTCGTTTCGCCCCGTATGTCACAAATTTGGATTTCTTCTTGGAGCGCCATTTTTTTGGATGTGATATGGTATGGTAGCGTTGATTGTCAGTTCTCAATAAAAGTGGAACATACTGGGGGTCCAAATTACTTTTCCAAGAGGCCACTGTCACAAAAAAACAAGCAAACCATGAAGACATCAAACATCCACGCTCGTTGTTGTATAAAGTGGTTGAAGAGGAGAGAGGATATGTACAGATTTGGAAGCCACCTGAATGGTGATTACTCGTGAATCAGTTCCCGTGCTCGCCTTAGCGGTCAGCACGTCCGCCTCACAGTTTGGAGCTTCTGGTCGGGAATCTCGGCTTTGGCATTCCTGCGTCGTCTCAGGTGAACCGAAGCCTCCGAGTTGCCCGTCGTCGAGAATGTTAGTGTAAATGGTTTTGGCGATATGTGCCCTGCGATCGACTGGCGACTGGGCCAGGCTGTTCCCCGCCTCTTGCCCAGAAGTCAGCTAAGATGGGCTGTAACTCACCTGTGAGTCTGTGACCCTAACGAGGGCAAGCGCATCGAAAACGATGGATGAGTTAGCGTCACGCTTCATTTTTTCCTATTTTGCGTGTTGCCTACAAAAAAAAGGAGGCAAAAAACAAAGTTAATCTTTTGATGCTGACTGATCTGAAGTCTCACAAGATTTGCCTTGTGTGACCAGACCAATTGTTCCACTTTGGAAGTTCCACTGTAGTGCAATCATGAAAAATAAACGGCGCAGTAGTGAACCCCAAGGTGCCAGAAGACTGAAAGTATTGCGGTCTATATGTTGCGTAATCCGATGCGCTCCCCGCAGGGATACGACCGTGCAGACGCTGACGCTGCAGCCTTCAGTCCGAGATGGTATCATCACGTACGAAGACTCGCCGCTGGTCCGTTGTTGACGCCTCTTATTTTTCCCGTCTGATGTGCTCGAAGTGCGACTTTGGGAATGTTTGTGTGGCTGTGGCGTGCGCGTGCAGGTCAAAGCCGTGAAGGCGGGACACATTTTGGTGATCGACGAGGCCGACAAAGCTCCCACCAATGTCACCTGCATCCTCAAAACGCTGGTGGAGAGCGGAGAGATGATTCTGGCCGACGGACGCAGAATTATCTCCGGTACGCCGAACGCGCGTCACGTGCCGACTGCATCCGACACTGTGGCAGAAGACCGAGATTAGGCTTGGAATCGGATTCTTTAAATGTTTGTCCACTCGTATTTATTCGTAGATGTTATTGGAATGTTCACACGCGGACATCAAAGAGTTAATTGCAGATGTTGAAGTTTTTTGCATCTGAATCATTGCATTATCTTTAGATCCACTGGAAGCCAAGGGGAGGCCCAACACCGTCGTCATGCACCCAGACTTCAGGATGATGGTGCTGGCTAACCGGCCGGGCTTTCCCTTCCTGGGCAACGACTTCTTTGGAGCTCTAGGTAGACGTGTGCGCACTTCGGCATCCCACGCCAGTGATTCCCAACGAGAGTGCCGCGCGATGTCATTCGGTTTCACTTAATTTGTCAGACAATTACTTATTAACCACCTGTATAAATATGTCATTGTTTCCCTATCTATGCCATCGATGTATAGTGACAGGCAGAAGTTAAATAAATAAATCTGGGGATTCATTCGTACAACCCGAGATGTCATGGCTTCCTGCGAGTTTTATATCCTCCTCGTGTTTGGTTACACAGGCCTGAGTTAGTCAGATTGTGATTACATTGAGAAGAGATCATTATTATTTCAGTTTTCATACTTTTTGCCACATTTTAGTTTGGTGTTTTGCCGTGAGATTTTTCCAATGGCAAATCAGTGCCTCGGCTCAATAAAGGTCGAGCAACACAGTCTTACACGGCTCCATTTGTTTTGCGAGCATACAGAATAAGACGGGTTCATGTCTTCGTAGGCGACATCTTCAGCTGCCACGCCGTGGACAACCCCGAGCCCCGGGCCGAGCTCGCCATGTTGAAGCGCTACGGCCCCGACGTTCCCGACGCCACTCTGGAGAAGCTGGTCGCCGCCTTCGGAGAGCTCCGCTCCATGGCCGACCAGGGCGCCATTGCCTACCCGTACTCTACTCGCGAGGTGGTTAACATTGTCAAGCATCTCCAGGTAGGAAGATGTTTCCCAACAATCGTTTGTGAAGATTTTCCTTTTGTTTTTGCTGTACCGCTAGCCAGGAAGAAGCTTACAACAGTCCCCTCCAAAAGTATTGGACATACATTATTAAATTAACAGACATTATTAAATTAACTAAAACTGGAGAACATTTAATATTTGGTGGCATAACCCTTACTTGCAATAACTGCATCAAGCCTGCGACCCACTGACTTCACCAGACTGACATTCTTCATTTGAAATGCCTTTACTGCAGCCTCTTTCATTTCTTGTTTGTTTCTGGTGGTTTCTCCCTTCAGTCGTCTCTTCAAGAAGTAAAATGCATGCTCTATTGGGTTAAGGTCCGGTGATTGACCTGGCCAGTCTAAGACCTTCCACTTTTCCCCCCCGATGAAGTCCTTTGTTATGTCGGCAGTGTGTTTTGGGTCATCGTCTTCTTGCATGATGAAGCTTCTCCCGATTAGTTTGGATGCATTCTTATGTAAACTGCCAGACAAAATGTAGACTTCGGAATCCATTCTGCTACTACCATCATGAGTTACATCATCAATAAAGACTCGTGAGGCCGTTCCAGAAGCAGCCATGCAAGCCCAAGCCATGACATGACCTCTGCACCATGCTTCACAGATCATAAGCAGATCCTTTCTTTCTCCATCACTTTGCTAGAGGTTAATCTTGGTCTCATCAGTCCAGAAAACTGTTGTGGCTCATCTCTGTACTACAACCTCAACTTTCTCAGTCTTTTTTGCCACTTGTCCCAGCTTTTTTGGAACGTGTTGCAGCCATTAAATTCTAAGTTCATGACTATTTGCTAAAAACAATAAAGTTTATCAGTTTGAACATTAAATATCTTGTCTTTGTAGTGTATTCAATTAAATATAGGTTGATCATGATTTGCAAATCACTGTATTCTGGTTTTATTTATGTTTAACACAACGTCCCAACTTCATTGGAATTGGAAATTGGAACTCTAATGTTGAAGCAATCAATCTAAAAGGCAACACCTGAGCAACTCGAAACACCCATCAGTCACACGTTCCAATACTTTTGCTCACTTGAAAAGTGGGTGGCTTGAAACAAAAGGTGCTCTGTCCAGGGTTGTTTAACACATCTAGGTGTAAATACCATGAAATAAAAGCTGGAATTGTCAACTTTTGTCTCATATTCGAAATGTCATCAGTATGCAACAAAAACAAAGGACTTGGCCTTGCCGTTCCAATGTTTTTGGAGGGGTCTGTATTTGACATGCGCTAGCAGCTAATGTTGGCAATCGACTCACAGTAAACTCCTCCTTCATTTGGAAGAAGGGTGGGGGGGGGAAAAGCCCAATTTAATGCCGTATGAACTGAGGTCTCATACAATGTTTATTTATTTATTTATTTGTTTGGGGGGCAATGTTAGAGGCTTTTCCCTAGAAAAACTAGCTCCGGGGTGTCAGGTGTGTTTCTAACAAGTCCATCCACAGTTTGACTTGTTTCAGCCATCTTCTCAATGCTGAAATTCGGGTAATTTAGGACTTATACCACATGTATATCACATCAGTCTAGAAATGTGTATTTTCCCGACATCAGCTTGTCTCCTTGTGGTCTTGAAGGCTTATATAATGCCCATTATTGCGCCTAGAGAGACCACAGAAAGCACCAGAGTAGCAAGGGGAATCAATAATTCAGCGCAAAATGGACGAGGCCTTTCTTCCTGATTTCCCTGCTGGCCTCGCCGCTTTGTCATAACTCACCAGCGGCGTCAGACTTTGATCCATTTGGCCGGCTTTAATTACCACTTTTTGGCATCTTTGCCCCAAAGTCAATGTATGCGTTGCTTTGGTGCTGTCGGGCTTTGCTGATTGCGCATCTATTTACTACATCTCAGCCCACCTCTTTAAATACATACATAGTGACGTGAGCTATGGTCCAATCAGTGTCCCCAGATGCACAGCTGTCCCGTCGTTGTGATTAGTGTAGGCAGATTTTTAATCGAGCGCTTTTACAATGGTTTTGTAAATCCTCAAATAGTTCAAACTGTCTTTGAAATCTTCCCAGAAAATAGCGGCCGTCCCTCAAATTATACTGAAGTGTCAAACTCATTTTGACACAGTATAATTTGACGGTTATGACGACATGCTCCGCAGGCCGTCATGACTGTGAAACCATATGAATTTATCGTCGCAACAAATCGAATTGCAGGAAAAACAACTATTTGCCGAAACCGAACGCTGCGCAACGGTTTTGACCACGTCGCTTGTGCAGCTGGCCTTAAATAAAGACGATTTGAGGAAATATGCCTTTTGTACCGAAATTTGTCGTGTATAATGTGCATTTCCCCCCCCCAAAAAATGTCCAAAATCACTGGTGCGCATTATAGATCGGTATAGGGGGAAATGAAAAAACATTTCCCATTTTATAAATGTATGCCACCATCTACAGGTTATGAAAAAGCGGTACACGTTCATTTCAATATGCCATCGCCACCTAGAGGTTATGAAAAAGCTGTATACACTTTCATTCTAATATGCCACTGCCACATCGTGGTTGTGAAAACGTGTAGCCTTCACTTTCAATACAATATGACAGGGGGTACGTATGACTGCATAATATGTACAGTTGTGCTCATCAGAATCAGAATCATCTTAATTTGCCAAGTCTGTCCAAAAAACACACAAGGAATTTGTCTCCGGTAGTTGGAGCCGCTCTAGTACGACAACAGACAGTCAATTGACAGAGAACACTTTGAGACATAAAGACATGGACAAAAAACAGTCACTGAGCAATAAAGGGTTAATAGTTATCTGGTAATGCCGGTACATTTTTAATTTATTTTTTGACAATTGTGCAAAAGATGCAGAGTCCTCTAGCACTTAGAGCAGTTCGAACGACTAATATTGCAATAGTCCGGTGCAATGACCATTGTGCAAAGGGCGCCGAGACTTCAAGGAGTGTATGCGGTTTAAAGTGACGAGTAGCGCGATCATCTGGGACAATGTCGATTGTGCAAATGTTGCAGATACTCCTCAATCAGTGTGCAAATGGAGCAGATGTTACTCTGGCATGAGTGGCCAGTATTGGTCAACAACAGATATGCAAATAGTGCAGCGTGGCGAGACTACTACAGTGAGTGCACGAGTAATGTATAATTGGCCCCACAGAAAAATTGGCAGCATGTTGCAATAGAATTGCAGGTTAGCTGTTTAAGAAGTTGATGGCAAGAGGGAAGAAGCTGTTGGAATGTCTGCTAGTTCTAGTTTGCATTGATCGGTAGGAGCTGGAAGATCTGGTGACCGGGATGTGGAGGGTCAGAAAGGATTTTGCACGCTCTTGTCTTAGTTCTGGCAGCGTTCAAATCCTCAAGGGTGTGTAGGGGGGTACCGACAATCCTTTCAGCAGTTTTGATTGTCCGTTGCAGTCGGAGTTTGTCCTTTTTTGTAGCAGCACCAAACCAGACTGTGATGGAAGAACACAGGACCGATTCGATGACCGCTGTGTAGAACTGCCTCAGCAGCTCCCGTGGCAGGCCGTGCTTTCTCAGAAGCCGCAGGAAGTACATCCTCTGCTGGGCCTTTTTGAGGACGGAGTTGATGTTGGTTGCCCACTTCAGGTCCTGAGAGACTGTAATTCCCAGGAACTTGAAGGTCTCGACGGTCGACACAAAGAAGCTGGACAACGTGAGGGTCAGCTGTGGCGAAGGATGCCTCCTGAAGTCCACGATCATCTCTACAGTCTTGAGCCTGTTTTCTCATTTACTAAATAAAAGTAGGGCTGTGAATTTCAAAAGAAGAGCAAGTAAATAAAAAGAAAATATTACCTGTTCAAATGAAGTGCTTAACTTCAGAATAATTCTTTGAAAAAAACCGAACAAAATACAGATAATCCTTCATGTTTTGATCATATGGGTAGAAGCAAAATCATGCATTGTAAAAATGCATTATACATGGGTAGAAGGGTTTTCCAGAATTTTGAGGTCAACTTTGGGGGTACGTATTATACATGGGTGCGCATTATACACGAGAAATTACAGTAGTTGTAGTTTTCCATCATTTTGGGTCCATGCGGTTTCCTTATTTTGCTGCATGTCAAAATATTAGGAACACCTCTCACTATGTAGATTGCAACTGACCACCTTTGTAAAGGCAGAATTGTATATCTTGTCCTGTCTCGCACCATCCCAACAGAAATTCCCCAACGAGGGTCTGGCCAACGTGGTGCGGAACGTCTTCGACTTCGACTCGTACAACAAAGACGCACGCGACGTCCTGATGGAGGCGCTGCACAAGCACGGCATCCCCATCGGAGCCAAGCCCGACTCCGTCCAACTGGCCAAGGAGTAAGGCATCAGGAACGCGCTGACTGGCCGCAGCATTAGGCACACTCGCTAAAAGATCAGATTCCAGAGGGAAGATGTTGTGCCATTCTAAACTACTGCAAATTTAAACGAATACCTCTCTGACAGTGGCAGCCAAAACAAAGCATCAACATCTTCATAATGGATCACATTACATTGTGCAAGTGTACATAATGTTGTGGTCAACAAGTACATTTCAAAAGCGGAACTTTATCAACCTAAATGTAGTAAAACAAATAGCATGATTTTAAATATAAGATCAAGATATGACTTGGTCATATTACATTCTATTCATAGCGGTCGAATTAATTGCAATGATTGTCATTTGTTAGGGGTTGCACGGCTTCGGCATACATTAAGTCAACACTCGTGACAAAGGTCGAGTCGACATGGACATGTCGCTGATGACTGTTGATATGGTTTCAGTACAGTTCTAGAATTATGAAAAAAAAATCACAGGAGGACTGAATGCTTTGCACTAATCTATGGACAGGTCATACACTGAATGAAAACATTCAGTGTATTACAACTACAAAACCACTGAATGTACACAAAAGATACTCGTTAGAATAAACACAAGCACATCGACGTGGGCCACACTGGAAAAAAAGTCCTTTGAATTTGCATTGGTTGCCTGTTGTAAACGGGACTTATAGTATTCAATTATTTTCAAGGAGACGAGTGGAAGATTATGTCCGTTTACCACAGTTCTGCATGGTGGGAATTTGCAATCTAGTGAGAGGAAGCGGGATAGAAAATGGATGGATGCAAATAATCGCAGACAATGTGTGCGGTGGAAAAATTCGACGCTCTCCTTCCACTTTGTTAGTGCGGGCCAAAAAGTTGTAGAAAACCCCCACACTGGTTGTCCCTCAATTACCAAAGCTGTGCATTCAGAAATAGAAGACAAATGAAATCAATTAGGGTGACGGACTAATTTCATTCAGCACACGAATCAGCCGCTGCGAGCGGCTCTACCTCCACCAAAAGCCAAAAACACATGATTAGCGACTAGTCAATGTGAAGCCCTAAAGGTCATTGTGGAGTAATCAAATCGACTAATCTGTACAACCCTATCATTTGGTGTCCATATATTGTTGATTAAAAAAAAAAAAAATACATACAAAAACTAATTGAGAAAGCTGTACTTATTTATTTCAACCCGTGATGATTCCCAAACTGTAGAAATTGATAACCTTTTGCAGTAAAACTTGATGAAACGTTTACAATCCGTGTATTCACAATTAATTTCCCGTAATATATTACATTTTTCATGCAGTTTTCATTTTGTATGTCCTGAACTACATGTTTGCTGTTGTCACATGGCACCAAACTCCATTAAGCTTCTACAAAGCCTGCATGAATCCCGCTGTTGAGATAAATGACAATATCTAAAGTCTTGGATTATTTACAATACACTACGGACAAATGTAAAATGTTGACTTTTAAATAAAGGAACATATTTGTTTCTTCAGTGTCCTGTGGTTTTATTTTGAACTGATCACATTGATAAAACAATTCAGAACCAGACAGGGCAGAAACAAGTATTTTCCTTCATCAATGATATGATGTACTGTGTAAGTATTAGTACACAATTTGATTTGTCATTTTAGTTATGCACTGATGAACAAGAACTGATACCACAGTCTGTTCGAAAGAAACCACAAGAAAATGCAACAAAGAGAAAAACAAAGAGCAGGAAAAATGCGACTGAACTAAACTGAACTTGAACACACGGGCTGTCGCTCACGTAATGTGCGGGCTCCGCCAACTCGCTTTCACGAATGGCCGACCTGCGATTCGAAAGTCAACGGCATCGCGACGTCGCAGATGCCATGTCGTCACATGAGCTTTCACCAAAATAAAAAAAAAAGTTTCCAGGTCGAGTTGAGATTTGTATGAGATATATGATATAAACATTGTATTTTTAAATTGGAATTTCAAATGTACCTAAGGATGAAAAAGCGACGCGTGAAGATTTTCGGTCTCGGAAATGCTCAAGTTCAGTTAGTGAACGTAACCACAAATAACCTCTGAAAGATCCACACTCGGTCCGCTTCTTTCTTGGTCATTTGCTCTCATTGTATTACTGTAATTTCTCGTGTATAATCCAGCATGCGCATCAAAGTCAATAGTGCGCATTATACATCGGTATAGGGGAAATGGAAAAAAACTTTCGCATTTGATAAATGTATGCCGCCATCTAGAGGTTATGAAAAGCTGTACACTTTCATTCCAATATGCCACCGCCACCTAGAGGTTATGAGAAAGGTGTACACTTTCATTCCAATATGACACTGCCACCTAGAGGTTATGAGAGAGATGTACCCTTTCATTCCAATATGCCACCGCCACCAAGAGGTTATGAGAAAGTTGTACACTTCCATTCTAATATGCCAACGCCACCTAGAGATTATGAGAGAGGTGTACACTTTCATTCCAATATGCCAACGGCACCTAGAGATCATGAGAGAGGTGTACACTTTCATTACAATATGCCACCGCCACTTAGAGGTTATGAGAGAGGTGTACTCTTTCATTCTAACACATATATATAATATTTGTGGAATATAGTTTTTTTAAAAATGCAACTGATGACAACAACCATCAACATTTTTTTTATGGTTATGTTTTGTTGAATGATAATGCTTTTCTGAAATGCTTGTCAATTTAATTTGAATCCCATTAAAATAAAGCAAAATGTGTTTCGCCTGGCCCGTCAAGTTTTCTTTAAAGAATTGTACCCGTCTTACAAATTCTCCCCGGGTAATCAAACACATGAGCACAATTGTGTGTTTTCTCATTTACTAAATAAAAGTAGGGCTGTGAATTTCAAAATAAGAGCAAGTAAAAAAATAATACTTAATGATCATGTTTTGATCATTGGGTAGAAGCAAAATCATGCATGGTAAAAACGCATTATACGAATTTTGAGGACAACTTTGGGGGTGCGTATTATACACGAGAAATTACGGTATTTGTATTTCGCTTCGGTGGCAAATTATTGAGGTCACAATTTGAACTTTTATCCCAGGTTGCCTCTGCCAGAAGCCAAGTTGACTGGGTTCTGGACGATAAACCAAACAGGCAACCCCCGGCACAAACTGCTGTGTCCCTCTGAGACGCATCGCATTGACGTCAAGGTGAATAATGTCTCTTTTTTTTCAGAGGAGACCTATTATCTCTCATCGCTCCACAAGTAGAAGCAGGCAGGTGGCCGCTGATACACTGAGCCCCAGAGCTCAGACTACCTGGGTCACAATTTCGTCAGAATGTGTCACCTGTGTGTGTCACCTCACTCTATATCCCAACAGTCCAAAAACTTTATACTGACCTTTTGACAGCCACAAAACTTTATGCTGACCTTCTAACATACCCTCACTTTCATCTGGATGCCGATATTCTGAAATGTGATCCCCCAGAGCTCAGAATACGGAAGTCACAATTTCAAAACCGTCAGGATATGTCACCTCATTCTATTTTCCTTAGGGTCAATCCCAACACCCCAAAAACTTACTCCTGCCCTTCTGCTATCCCCTCACCTTCATCTGGACTCAAATGTGAGCATGGACACGTCCCCAAATACTTAGACCTGGAAGTGGGCCACGGTGGTCTGGATGTCTGCCCTGCCGAGCTGCTCAGAGAAACTCTGCTGGGGTGCTTGTTATGTCAATTTGCCTCAGAACAAGTACGGAATGGCTTGCTCAAGTAGACATTCTCAGAAATTGGCAGATAAGAAATGTTTGTCATTTTTTAATATCGCACAGCAGAGACCCAGCTATTTGTATACAAGCTATAAAAAGTCACTTTTCCGCAATATTTTCCCTTGAAGAAAGAAACAAATGAATTTTGAGCTGCATCTGTCTGTGCTAAGAGTGTGTGTCACCTTTGCAGGGCCCCGTCTACCTGCGTGTTCAGGCCTATCCTTGCAACAGGCAGGGAAGCCGGGCGTCGAGTTTCAACGAGGAAAAAGCCAGCTGGCAGATCCCCATCAACCAAGTCAACATCATCTGCGATGTCGCCACCAAAGATGGTAAAGATTCTTCCTTTCATCATGTCGCCGTTTCTGTCAAGCAGGTTACGTTCTACTGACTGCATTACTTTTTTATTTTTGCACCATTACAATATTGTATAGCTGCTAGCAGAGGGCGCTATTCATTCAGGCCTGACTAGTTTATTGGTTAAACAGGCAAATGAAATTAAAGAGGAAATGAAGTTTGGTGTGGGGCTAGATTGATTTTGAAGTAAAAACAAATATATAAAAAAAAAAACATCGCTCTTCATAATTTTTGCAAAATTTCACTCCTTTGCTTCAACTATGACCAACCAGTGGGAAAATTTTCATTTTCAGTTCATTTTCCAGATCATCAACCAAGGATTATTCTCCAAAATATCACTCCCTGCTACTCTGTAATCTGTACTCCAGATTAAACTGTTAAAGGTTTTGGAAAACATAAAATACATATTGTTATATTTCAAATCTAAGCAGGGACGTGCGCCAGCTCTTGATGGATTCATTGCCGCACTGATTCATGGCTCGCTCTGACTTCCTTTTGGCTATTTTCAGACATCCGGTGGGACGCAACAGGAATTGTCAGAAACAAAGCTGAAAACGCTGCGAGCGGGTGTCACATGTTTCCCTAAACATCTGGAAAAGCCCCTTGTCCTTTCCTTAACACTATTGAGTCATCACGCCGGAGCTGTACCATTGCAAAGTGAGCTGATTCATAGCCTTTGACGCCTTCTGCTTGCTTTGCAGACACTCTGTACGTGGCCACATGTAACCCGGTGACGCTTTACTCCATGAAAGAGAGCGGAGAAACCATTCAGTGCGTGGAGCTTCACGACGTCTTCCCCAGAACCATCAGCGGCGTGTGGCAGCCTTTTGTCACCGTGGCCTCCCTGGGAGGTCCATTGGATGGGCAGGCGGTGCTGCACGAGCAACAGGTCGGCACTCGAGCACCATACGAACCCGTGCCCATAAAAACCCGGCCTTCGTTTTACGCTTACGTGTCATTAGTCTTGGGTGACGACCTAGAGACCTTGATGTCTTATCCTGGTCTTTGTCACAGAGATAAAATAGTATCTTAATTGTAGCGCTTGGGTCTGGAGTCTCGATCTTTGACTCTGGTCGGGTAACTGATTTCGTCAACTCTCTGCCACCTGACAGCCGCAATTCAGTTGTGATTCACTCATCACACTTACCTTCAAATCCAAATTTAAAACATACCCGTTCAGTATCGCGTACTCCTTTTAACAACAGTGCCCTGTATTTTTATTATTAGTATAATCTCGGTCTCGGTCTTCGTGTTCGAGATCGGCTGCAGATTTCAGGTGTCCCAGATTGGATTTGAGGTAAGAATACTGCTCATTCTATTGAGTCAGTTGAGGTGAGGGCCTTCAGTCAGTCATTAAGGATGCGAGCCTAATGCCTCGATTCGAGCTATCCTGGTCACGTCCACCTCGAAAGGCTCGATCAACAACTCCAACCAGTCGGATCCTCCGGAGACTGTGACGTTCTCATTCTGACCACGATGAAACTCTACTACAGGGGTGGCCAACCCGCGGCTCGCGAGCCTCATGCGGCTCTTTAACGAGTTTCATGCGGCTCTTCAGGAGCTGTCACATGACATGCGTCAAAAATGAACTGAGAGTTTGTGTGTGTGAGACAGTGCACACAATGTTAACTGTTGAAAATTACTGATATTATCATGTTGGTGTGGTTATTTTCATTAGATCTGGCTGAGCAGAGGTCTGTGTATGCGTGCATACATGATTAAAAGATGATGTTCATGTGTACCCATGTGTATGATGTGGCTCTTTGCAGTAACACAGAAAAAAAAGTGGCTCTTAGTCTCTGACTAGTTGGCCGTTAACTGTTAGTTAACGGCCAATGCAAGTACATTGCATACCTTGATACAGAAAACGTTATGCCTGTTGATTTTTGAGCGCTCGATTTTGCCAATTTTGAGCATGTAGAGTCTGCATGTATTCTCTAGGTTCAAATCCCTTCAACCTCTCTGGAGAGAGGAAGAAAGAGCTTTCAGGAGAAAGCATAAATGCACAGACGCGCACTATACCAAGAGACTACAAGTACATGTTGAGCATCAGGAAATGAATGGGGATCACCTTCGCCGAATAGAAAGTCGAGGCAATAAGCGACGCTCGCTTCCCCGTGGCGCCAAGTTCTCATCAAAGCAATTGAAGATGAAGACCGAGCTTGCCTAGATGAAGGCTAGGCAGCAGTTTGAACACACACACACATTTGCGCGGGCGCTCACAGAGATGTTAGATAATACGCACACACAGGACAGCCCATCCACACACACACACACACACACAATCGTCAACGAAACCAATGACAAATGTGGGGAAACGAGGACTTTCTAGAGCAAGTTCGGTGATGAGACCAGTAACAAAGTTTTGGTTTTCAGGTCTAGAGGGCCCTCTGTAGGTTGGGCAAGTGTACAATTACCCAAAGGGCCAATGTGCCAGTCGTAGGTCCCTAAGTCCAAATAAATTCATCAAGTGAACTGTAAAAATGCAAATATTATAACTGTTTTCTTCCTGCCAAAGAGTCTTGGAGAGATTCTTGGAAGTCATATCACACAGCTCTACTTCACAGTGATTTGTTGGAAAAAAGAACATTTTATTGTTGCTTTCCATTTAAGTTTTCATTGGGCACGAATCTAAATAATCAGAAATTCAAACATTAACGGGCAGGAAAAGTTGGTACGATTGAGTAAGTTCATTTGAAATCATTAGCACAACTGCCGTCTGTTGGAGTGGATTATTTGAGGAAACGTGCATACACGTCTCAATCATTTCAAATGTCAAAAGAACACGTTAGTCTATTGAAATATCTGAATGTCCTTTCCCTCTACTCAATCAGAGTAACACGGTGCTCCACGTGGACGTGGCCACGGGCGCAGTGCGGCGGCTCGTCATGTCAGCGGACGGCGAGCGGACCCCCGGCAGAGCTTCTCATTGGTGGAGCGGTAAAGAAGCGCAGGTCAGGCACGCACCGTACTGAGTGTACCACCTGATGTGTAACGCATCCTTTTCAAATGTCGGAAGCAAGGTGCACAAAGATTTGTTCGTGTTGTAGGGAGAGTATAAAATGTGCCGCGACTTCGCCCACAAGAACTGGCTCCTCTTCTACAAGGAAGACGGGTGAGACCCATTCTGATCGGCGATGCTGTGGGGCTGTAGACGCTGAGGGAACTTTTCGTTTCCCGCGACAGCAACCGGCTGGAGGTGCTGGATGTGCTGGAGGGCCGGGTTCACGCCATCTCCCTGCCCGTCAACCTCAAGTCGGTCTTCCTGGTGGCGGAGGATCGCTGGCTGCTGTTGGAGAGCAAGACCGACAAGTATGTGACTACTTTTCAATGTACTCAATGTTTTGGTGCGCAACTCTTTAAACCTGTGCTAAAATTATTGAGTCACTGAACGGAAGCATTGGTGACATTTTGTAGGAAGTCCAGCATTGCCACAATCACAAAAATAGAGCTGTTGCAATGAATCTTTGGTGAATCTCTGCATTTTTTTCCGCAAAACACTCTTACTGTACACTCTTGTGAGAAGAAGCCAATGTCGCTATTAGCTCTGAATTTGGATACAATTTGTAGTCATTGGTTATCATTCATTGGTCAGCAAAAATCCCCATTCAGCTGTTTCCCCTTTCAAAACTTTGAACTCCCGCAATAAACAGGCAAGAGAAGTCAAGTGCGTCTCCCTTGGCAAGCATCCTCGTTGAGACTCTTCTTCATCATTCAACAGGAAGTTCCTGCTGACCAAGCCCACGCACACGGCGGCCGAGGAATCGGGCGCGTGTCGGCTGCACAGCGTCGACGAGGACGCCGTCAGCTCGGGCCAAGGGGCCGCCGGCGCGGGTACATTTTCGGCACATCCGGTTTGTCGTAACGTAACGAAAGAAGCTTCAAGCGGCTTTTAGGTCCCGGTCCGCGCCGCGCTCCGCCTCTTAGCTCAGACGTGATGTCGAGGTCGTTCGTGAGAACAGCGGCCAGACGGACTAACGGCCTCGA
Source organism: Phycodurus eques (assembly GCF_024500275.1). Classification (NCBI taxonomy): domain Eukaryota; kingdom Metazoa; phylum Chordata; class Actinopteri; order Syngnathiformes; family Syngnathidae; genus Phycodurus; species Phycodurus eques. The sequence continues at coordinate 565,959 of NC_084536.1, forward strand.
ACAGCAAACGTTGACCATTTGGGTTGCTTCTTCCGCTCGCCATTTACCGGGAATAAGATGTCAAGCGGCGTGGGTGTGTTGCTGATGGTCACGAAGACTCATTTAAAATTAGAAGCTCCGTTTCAAGCTCTCCGCTTAGCTGACATCAAAGGAGTGCCTTATTATTCATCGTGAGAGCAACGGTGGTGCGCAAGTGCCTGTCAAGGGCTTTAGGGATTAACAGTAGATGGGGGCCCTGTTTAATAATCACAAATTATTACGAGTAGTAGTATTTTGATCATTTCCTCGATAGAATGTGTTCTTTTGCCGAAAGTCCAGTGGTCCTGAGCTGGAATGCCAATTCACACCTGCCAAAGCTCGGTCGAATCCATGCAACTCGGATGCCAAACAGTTCTCAGAAGAGCTGACCCGCGGCATGCAAAGGAGCATCCCCGGCTTACATTCGCCATCTCCTGATTTCTCAGCCGATCGGTCCGTGCCCCAGATGCTGTCATGTGATCAGCTTCCCGACGAGGATCTCAGCGCCGCTCTCGGCCAGAAGATCGTCTCCCCGAATCGCGTCATGGCCGACGCCGGCGCTTTTGCGCGAATCGTCGTGGGCTTCCCGGAGCTCACGGTGAGCATAAAACACGGCCAATATCAGAAGTCGTATCGACGAGCGCCTTTTCGTGTGAGCTTTCACGTCTGCTTTAGTCTCCCAACGAGGTGTACAGCTTTCAGAGGACAGTCGACCTATCACAGATGGAGGCCGGCGGCGGCGCCCGCGCGTTCCCGCGAGGTGGTCTGCGGACTACTGCGGCCAAACAGAGCAACTGTGTGAGTCTGCTGTCGGCCAGTCAGGTGGTGCGGGCCCTTCCGCCGAGCAAGGTGCCCCTGAAGCAGCTCTACCCCGAAGGTCTTTCGAGTTGACCGGCTCTCTGCCCGAGCGCGGCCGACGCGCCCGTGTGACGAGCTTCTTTTTGGTCCGCAGGTGTCAGCCCTCCGATGGCAGCAGCCTACCTGGAAGTGACGGATCTCAACTCGAAAAAAGTCAAATATATTCCTGTCCCCGGGTAAGGAAGACGCATGTTGAGTGTTCTGCCACCACCTTGTGGTCAGAAAGGGAGCCGCTGGTTGTGCTAATTTACGTGGGTAATATACAGTAAGGGACTTTTCACATCGGAAGTTGGCTTTCTCTGGTCCAACTCATTTGATGTCAAGCCATCTCTTCTCGCTTTATTCACTGAAATGACAGAATGATGCCGACCAGACTTATTGATAAAGTGTGTGTGTGTGTGCGTGCATGCATGCGTGCGTGCCTGCGTGCGTGAGCGAGAGATTACAGAACGTACCCCAAAAGAAGCATGTTTCAGCCAAAACAACAACATAAACATCTGCCGCTTACCGCAAGGTGTTTTCTCAAGTTAGAGGTAGACTGAAACATCCAAGTTGGGCCAAACACGAGACTCCACTGCATGACAAAACGTCTCCGAGTCTGTCATGTCAACACAAGTTATTAGTTTTATTTCTGGATTAGCCTCAAACGCGCTATAGCCTTCACAGGTGAATTGAATACTTACTTTTTCAATGCACATGTCCAGCTGTGGAATTTTTCAATACTTTTTACTTGCTGTTCTTTAACAAAGACGGGAACAGCACGTGCTTGATCCGGGAATCTATCAATAAATTGCCAAAGACCTCCGCTTCTCTGCCTTTCTGTGAGTCTTCCAGTCCCTCTGTTGCCACCTGCTGATGAGCTTTAGTGAGACTTAAACAATATTTGATTAAAATAAAACATTTTCATCACAATTGCGCGACGTAATGGCATCATATATCAGAACTCGGTGTCGTCAAGTACTCAAATGTAAGCGCTTGTAAAAAGTGGAATCGGTGCTCCCCAATCCAAACTTGACATGCTGTACGACCAAATGGCACCTTCTCCCCTGTGATGGCCGTCAGGTCGACGTCGGCGTCGCCCTACGCTAACTGGCTGTCCAAGGTGTCCGAGACAGACGTGCTAATGGCGCCGCTCGCCTCGGGCGCCGTGGTCACGGTGGACGCGGGCGGCCGCGCGCGGCTCTGGGAGACGGGGACCGACGCGCTGCGCCGATCGTTGACGGAGTGGAGGAAGATGATCGGCTCCGAGGACGGCCGGCCCGTGCAGGTAAAGACGCCACCGCCGCCGCTCAGGTGGGAGGAGGATGATTTTTCAAGTCACCAACCGGATTGTCTGTGTCACGAGTCCAAATTCGAGCTCAGAGTGAGCTTCAAATACACGCCGTGATGTGGAAAAAAGTCAAGACAGTCGCCATTTTTTTTGTCCAATCACATTTCCAACGCCATGGGTTGCCATGTCATTGTAATCTGTCCAAGGCCTTCAGAATCTGGAGTGCTGGCCCATGACACACACACTGTTAGCAATGGCCGTTTTTTTTAATTTTACCAATCAGGTTTCAGATTTAAAAACCCTGGCCGTCGCGATGTCTTAAAAGGATGAATGTTGCCATTTTTCCATCCTCTGATTGGTTGATCAGAGCTTAACAGGCTTGCAGTTCGCAGAGTGATGATGGATATATGGTGGGTAAAAATATTGATTCAGCATCCATCCATCCATTTTCCGTACCGCTTATCCTCACGCGGGGCGCGGGTGTGCTGGCTCCTATCCCAGCTGACAGCGGGCGAGAGGCGGGGTACACCCTGAACTTGTCGTCAGCCAATCGCAGGGCACATAGAAACAATCAGAATCAGAATCATCTTTTGCCAAGTATGTCCAAAAAACACACAAGGAATTTGTCTCCGGTAGTTGGAGCCGTGACAATTGTGCAAAAAGATGCATAGTCCTCTAGCGCTTCGAGCAGTTCGAATGACTAATCTCGAAATAGTCCGGTGCAATGACCATTGTGCAAAGGGCGCCGAGACTTCAAGGAGTGTATGCGCTTTAAAGTGACTCACAATGCCGCACACATGCTACTTCATTTGGTATTACTTAACATAATTTCTCATATACGCTCTTGAATGTAATACGCACCCCCAAAATTGACTCCAAAAATCAGGAAAACACTCTTTTCTATGTATAATGTGCACCCATGATTTTCTGCCCATTGATATGTTTTTACGCAATACATGTTCGTGGAGACCCCCTCCTACTTTGTTTTTTCAATTCAGTCTGATTATTATTATTATTCAAATTATTTCCATCTCCCAGGTGGCCATTGGCATGTCGCCTGGCTTGCACAACGCACTGAAAGTCAGAGAGGTCATGTGCCCAAATAACATGTTCACTCCTGGTGCAAGATAATAAAAAAAAAACACACATAGACACGCATAAGTTCTATCAACGTTCACATTATTACAACAATTTATGGTATTAGCTGATTTAGAACAGCATTTTAACAACTATACAACGGCGCTAGACACACTGGGAAATCTGATTCTCGGTGTCGTTTTTATTGCAACATGTGACATATTTCTACAAGCCATCAGAAATAAATATTTCAAAATAGTCATAATTGACCCTAATTTTGTGTAGTTTTACTTGCGACTGAAACGATATCAGAAAATCCATCCATTCTCTACAGCGCTTATCCTATTCAGGGTCGCGGGGCGCTGGAGCCCATCCCAGTTTACTTCGGGCAAAAGGCGGACTAGACTGGTCGTCAGTCAGTCGCAGGGCACATATAGAGACAGACAACCATTCAGACTCACATTCACACCGTCACTGAGTGGGAACTGCGCCGCAGTCAGGGTGTAGTCAGGCGAATGTACCACGGTACACCATCAGTGACGATATCGGAACATTTAAACCAATATCAAATCGAATTGCAACCCGAAAGAATTCATATCGAATCGAATCGTAACCTAAAGAATCGAAATCGAATCCGCCCTACTGACGGAGAACGAATGTCGGCCAAGATTAAAAATTCATTTTCAAGGCAGACCTTTCACGAAAAACTGTAGATTGTGAGGACACATCGGCCAACGTGTAGCTGGCTGGCTTGTTTCAACCCGGCAAAGGATTTATTCGCCACTTCCAGAGTGCAGAGATTCCGCTTCGCCAATCCAGCGGAGCCAGGCAGTCACATGACTGCACAGTCTTCCGCAAGCAACATTTTCCAAGTGACTCATGGAAATGTAGTTAGGATAAGCAGTATAGAAAAAGGATGCACGGACAACAAAAACCAACAGCTACGACATGCGCTTCCATCCGTCTGCCTAAAAATGGGAACATTTCAGTGGCCTTCAAACTTGAGAAACACGCATGAGTTTGCAAAATGTCATGCTGTGTGGATTTGCAGCCCTTTTGGGCTCTTCAATGAGTATAAACAAACACATTTAGTTGAAGACCATTACTTCTGACTGAATTTGTCTTCATGTTATTTTATAAAAATCTGTTATTCTTTTAGTTAAAGTGATGTTGCTAGGCAATTTCTGAATTTGCACATCCCCCTTTTATTTGACGTTAATGTCACGGAACACCACTGGGTGGCGGTGCTACTTAGCAAGTGAGCCCGCTAATTTTAGCTCACAGAAAAGATTCTCAGTCAGAATATATGGATTTGCTGGATTGTTTCTTGCACCCAAGATTTCCCAGCGGGAAGCGGGCGGGCTCGTTGGCGTGAATGAACGGAAGGGCTTTGTGTTGATGATGCAAGACCTCTGACCCCGCTACATTGATCCGCAGACTGAGGCGGCATTGTGCAGACGCCCGCTTTGCGGAGTACAGACGGGCGCATTCTTCAGATCTTCAGATGTCGACTTTCACACGCACGCAACACTGTCTGAACATCTGAACGCAGATGACCATGATTCGCATATTTTCATACTGCACTGGTTATATTTAGTGATGAACTTTATTGTCGTTGTGCAGGAGACAGAAATGTCAACAATTTCCGATGAATGCACTCAGCATCTAACCAGAAGTGCAAATGTCAGACTATTTATGATTATGTATGGATGTATCAGAAGATTTATGAGGAATTCGGTAACAAGGAAAAGTAACGAGCATCTATAATAGCATAATGGACGTCAAGACTCCCCCACCCCATTGGGCAATCTTGTTTGATGCTGCAACAGGCTGTCGTAGAAATCAAAATAGGACGTTTGTGAGAAAACAAGAAACGTGCCTGAAGAATAACACACTTAGATGCTTGAGAAATCGGGCTGCTGCACAAAGCAAAATAAGACTTCAACGAGAACAAAGTGAAGTACCTTAAGAATAGCAAAGTTTAATGCTTCAGTGGATTTCTGTTGAAACTAGTTAGACAAAAGAAACACTTGTTTCTAATTCAGTCGTTAATTTATGGGATAGTAACAGGTTTTCGTAGAATATGTATTCTACTATTCTATTTTTGAGTCCCGAGTGCCCTGGAGGGAAGCTAAATGTGATAAGGTACAGTAAGTGCGCAAACAGGCACGCGGGCGCGCACACACACCGATTCCTCAATAGTCAGCACGTCTACAGCAGACAAGACAGCCGCTGTGCTCGCTGTTGGCTTTGGGCAAACAACTTTTGACTGGGCTGTATGTGAACGTACACGGACTCTGCGTAGAGTTCTCACCCCGCCGTTTACATCCCTCACCTCCATAGCAGACGACCCGCTTGCACGTCACACCCTGCTCTGAAAAATGTTTCATTTTTGCAGACGTGCTTCACACTCTCAAACAAGACAGCAAAAGCGTTTGGATTCAAAATTCGGGATACTGGGGGGGGGGAATGTCACATTTGCCAAATGTCCATAGTTTTAGTATTGCATAAATTTCCCAACTTAATGCATATATTTAAAAAACACATCTATCATTTAAATATCATTTTTGGGTCAGTCTCACATTCATTCAAAGATTAATTGCGCAGCATTTCTGTGTAGTGTCCGCTTTTCACATGCAATCTGTACAGAAACTGCATTTTCGGCTTCATTGAGCTGCACTGTGCAGCCACTTAGTATGCAACAGTAAATTACTTTTTAGGGGTTAGAAGACGAGTTAAATGCACACATGAACATTCCACTTGAATCACACTGTGTAATAAGTGTAAAATAAATGTGTGAGGAGGACTGCCTGACTTGTCCCTAAGTGAAATTGCTACTGCACCCGTTCAATTAGACTAGTTAGTACGATCGTCTCCGTGGGTATGGACATCCAAAAGTGCGATAATTACGAAGGTGAATGAGACGAGCTAGTTCACACCATCTCCTCCATCTAATCTCACTCTGACACCTAGCGACCGTGCTAATCTGCGCTAAATATAGCAAGCTCTGCTGATACAGCCTCAATACTGAGCCTCACAGAGTGTTGGTTACAGGCGCCACGTTTTGGCCGGCTAAACGACCTGAGAGCAGCTAGCTGCGCGGTCATGATAAGTTGCGCATCGCAACGAGCCCACCACAAAAAAAAAAACAGTCAAGACAATAACTATATATGTCAAATCAAAGGTTGAGAACCTGCCCTCCCTTATTCACAGAAACAAAACAAAAACACTCACATTACTGCTGTTTTTGTGCTCAGGCCAAAGCAATAAAAGTATCATATTGGTGCCATCTTGGCGTCAAGGAACTGTGTCGAAGTGAGTAGAGGGGTTTCGTTCACACAAAAAATTGCTTTGCCGGCTACTTTTGGCATCTATAAGCAATTCTAAACGTTTCTTTGTAGGTGGCAACAATTACTTTCGGATTTTCGCCATTCGCATCAGGCCTCCGTCCTGATCCTCCACGAATAGGACTTCACTGTATCGCTGTGGATAGGAAGTTAATTTTATCCGCTACATCCTCTTAAAATGACAGATAAACCGGTATGGTTTTTCAGGACCGGTGGCGATTATTAGTCGTCTCAGAGGCCGATAACCAATATTTGGAGCTGATATTTATTTGCAGTTAAAGGGAAAATATTGGCGTCAAAATGTTTAATGATATAAAGTCCAACACTTAATACATTTTGCGTTATTTCTTTTTTAAACTGCTTTTCAGCTTTGCGACATATTTGTTTTAAAAGTCTAATAAAAAGTGCAGGGAGTTCCAAGGGTCAGCAGCATGTCTTTTAAAGTTAATTGACAATTTAAAGCAATAAGTAAATAGTTCCCTGAAGTTTACTCAGTTTTACTTCAGTTTCTCTTCTAGGCTGTCAGATTTAAGGGAAAAAAAAGGCACACGCCGACATGCGTCCAAATGCCGAATCACGGCGCGATAATCGGCCTGACCGACGATCGGTCTAACCCTACTCAAAAGATCCGCAATATGCTCGTTTACAAGCGGAATTCTTCAGCTTTGTAAAGACGGAATTTGGATTCGTCTCTTTTTCTGGTGTCGTCCTTCAGATCACCGTCCAGAGGGACAGCGGTCTGGACGTTTCCGCTCCGAAACACGGCAAGGTGGATACTACCAATGCGCCCCACGTGGGCGGAAACCAGTGGGCGGGCGGCACAGGTGAGAAGTCGCGCCCGCACGATGCTGCTAACGCTGTAGTGATGTCTTAACATTGAACAGACTTGACAGCTTTGTTCAATTTTTCTGAATGATTTGTACAAATTCATATTCTAAAGAATCGATCATGAACCTTTGCGTTGTCCGTTATTAGCGCTGCAGGCGAGTGACTTGGCCCGATAAGCGGGCTGATCCCGGGACTGGTGGGGAGTCAAGTCTCAAGGCGCCTGAAGGCAAACAAACACTCACGCTCCAATTCAAATTCAAAGTGAAGTTTATATGTATTGCCCTTAATCGCAAAAGCGTGTCAAAGGGCTTCACAGGCCCACAGTTGGCAAAGATTGACGACATGCGCTGGTCTAAACCCCCCAATCGGGCAAGGAAAAGCCAATTTGGGGCAAAAAGAATCCTTCCAGGATGAGCAGGCTGCAATGGATGTCAATGCAAATTCAAGTTGAAAGTGAAATTGACCCCAATTTTGAGCCTTCAATGGATCTAACGTTCCTGTTGGAGTGTGGGAGTTAGCCGGAGTACCCGGAGAAAACCCACGCGAGCACCGCCAGAACACGTAAACTTCACACAGGCGACCTGTGCTGAGATTCAAACCCACAACCTCTCAACTGTGCGGCAGACGTGCCGCCCTCGGTTTATTTAGGAAATGTCATTGAATTGCAGGTGCTTAATCGTGGCCTTGAGTTGCGAGCACCGTCTTCAAGTAGAAAAAGGTGTTGGCTTGATACTCTTAGGTGATGTTTCCCTGCAGGAGGTCGAGACACCGCCGGTCTGGGCGGGAAAGGGGGCCCGTACCGCTTGGATGCGGGACACAAGGTGTTCCAGGTTTCCCAGGCGGAGAAGGACGCCGTGCCTGACCATGTCCGCAGAGCTGCGCGAGAAATGGCGGAAAAAGCCTTCAGAGACAGGTGGGTCGCACCGGAATCATGCGTACAGTGGAACCTCGGGAAAATGGACCAATAGGGGCGGGGGCTCGTCCGATAGAGTCAATTGATCGGTACGTTTCAGCACTTCTTTTATTTATGGACATACTGTACAATTTTTTGTGGCCTAAAATGCTCAGTACAGTACAGAAGTTATCGTAGATAAATGTTAAAAAGCTTGAAAATCTTTGTAGAGTTTCAAAATGTCTGCAAACTTACTGCTGGTGACATTGTTGTCGTCATTTGCGATTCACCTTCATGAGCCACGAAGAATCAGTGTTTCCTGGTTGCAACGCCGTTGTCACAGATGAACGGCTTGACCAAAAAATAAATAAACTCACTCCAGAGACTTGTGTGTCGTATTCCTCTTTGCGTTAACATCGCAGTTAGCCGTGCGAGCTCTCTCTGCAGCACTAAGCTCGATATGCTAGATGAACTCCTGCCATCGTGGCAGCCACGTGGAAAACGTTGCCACATTCAATATGGTCGCCACGTAAGGACATCTGTCAGTTGGCGCTAGTCGAGGGCCTCTGTTGTAGTGTGAATGCAGACTGCAAGTGTGGAACGATATGTGCAGATTTTGGGATCAAACGGGTGAAGCGCTCCCGTGATTGGGTGAAATCCCATCTCCCGAGCCTGCGTGCAGGTGCAGCCGAGAGGACGGCCTTTTTAATCCATGAAGGCTCTCTCTGTTCTCTCAGTTTTACTCCCCGTTGCCCCCCCCCGACCCTCTCGACCCCCAGCCCTCTCCCGATTATCGGGACACACAGGGACTGCCTTCGCCCTTTCATGCCGAAGCCCTCCTTGTGTGAATCTCCTCTTCTGTTTTTCTCTGTTTTCTCCATTTCCCAACTTTTTCCCACTTCCTTTCTGTCTTTCTGGAAACATTCTGTCACCACTTGCTCTAATAATTGTCCCCGTCGCAAGTAGAGGCTTGTATGTTTTGTCTCCATTCGGTCAAACATCCACCAACACAATCCTTTGTTTACTCAGCTTCAAGTTAAGCATCAACCAAACGACTCTTCCCGTTTTAAACTGCCTGCAGTGGCTAACTTTGCACGCAGGCAAAAACAGGCTAAGGTATGCTGAATTGACAGAGCGTGTGTGCGTGTGCATGCGCCACTTAGTCTGACTTTAACTTCTCCACTCAGAATAAATGCATCATTCTCAAACACTCGTGGAGGGAATTGTTGATTGTTCCTCTATTTAGTGTCAGTAACTCCACCTTGTTTTTGTGTCTCCGCTTTGAGCGGAACAAGCCATTCACTCTTTTCCTTTACAATGGTAAATTTAAGATGAGGAATGTGGAAGAAATAGCAGCAGTTGCGGTACACACACACACGTCCACATGGCGGAATGTGTGGAGGAGGCGCAACGGGATGTGGCCGGACAACGGTCGCTACTCGAGGAGAGCTTGGTCAACGAGCGTCGTCGTAATATTTGCGAGCTTCCGGTCAGACTCGAGCGCGCGTTGGCTCACGCGCCGCTCGACACCCGACATCGAGTCTGCTATTAGCCGCGGATGCTATGCGGTGGATGTACGCAGGTCAAATCTCGGATTCGTTTGTATTTTCAAACCATTTTTCCCGTCGGAATTCATGAAAAACTCATTCACTGCCAGCCCTCCCAGTCAACTTGGATAGTTGACTTCAAAATCCGTCAGCGGCAGTGATTAAAATACATCTGTCCTGCGCTAAAACTGTCACCGCAATAAAACCTTTTTGAACCTTTACTAATTGTTTTAATGATCATACGAGTGAAAACTAAGTTAAGCACTTTAAATGTTTCAACATAAAAAAGCAAAACACTATATAGCAACTTTCATAACAAATGACAACTTATTAAAACACACTTGTCACTCTCACTGGAGACGGTTGTATAACATCACTTTGAGGAAAAGAAGTAAACTGTTGCTTGCACTGCGCAACGGTTCCGTTGGCCTTTAGGCATTATCATCTGATCACATGGTGAGAGCCAGTAAATTTGCGGGTTTCTGTTACAGGCAGCCCCGATATGTGTCATAATGGTCCGTTTTGATTGGCTCTGTGAAAGAGGTATTAATGTCACAATATGTTTGTAATTGTGCTTCGTGTAGCACACTGCAGCACTGTTCCTATTCCTTTGGTAACATTCATCTCAAAAGCACAGTTGAAATTGGAACCTTAATTTCAATTGCTGCTTTTTGGGAGTGTCGTAATGTATTCTGTCCAGACATGAGGCATTTCCTGCTTGGAATGCTTGTGGTTTATTGTCTGAGGCAGTTCATGTGTTTGTGTGGTTTATGCCTGCAGGGTGTACACAATTGTTGTGTCTGTCTGCCCTCATGCAAGGAATTGCACATACACACACACACACACACACACACACTGTACATACAGTGGCAGGCTGTGACTCAAACTTAGTTACAGTATCTTCATATCTTTGGGCTGTCACAGTCTGCTTGTCATCAAAACACACACATGCACACACTGTAGGGAAGACCCTGAATGCCCCCTGAAGAGGATTGTGTCTGTGTACATTCACGTCTGAATGAGAAACAGACTATTTTCCATGATGTCACCCTTTATTCTTGTAAAATTATTAAAAATAAATCTCTTTCTATCATATATTTTTATTTACATTTTTTTTTCTATTGTATTATTTTCATGAAATGTAGCTTTTGTACTTGTAATATTTTTTTCACACATAAAATTATGGGTTTTTCTTTAAATAAAACACTATATGCATTCCCCCCCCCCCCCCCTTCTAGCAACATGATGGGGACTGGTTAGCACGTCTGCCGCACAGTTCTTAGGACCGGGGTTCAAATCCCGGAGTTTGCATGTTCTCCTGCGTGGGTTTTCTCCGGGCGCTCCGGTTTCCTCCCACATCCTAAAAACATGCATGCAGGGTAGGTTAATTGAAGACTCTAAATTCCCCGTAGGTGTGAATGTGAGTACGAATGGTTGTTTGTTTGTATGTGCCCTGCGATTGGCTGGCGACCAGTTCAGGGTGTACCCCGCCTCTCGCCCGAAGATAGCTGGGATAGGCTCCAAGCACGCCCGCGACCCGCGTGACGATAAGTGGAAACAGAAGATGAATGAATGCATTTTTTTTCTATTAAATGATATAATTGTTTTTCATTTTTTTGCCTTTTGAAATGATGACTCAGAAATGTACTTTTGTATATCAAATCAAATTTTGTTTTATATATTTTCTCTTCTTTATATTTTTTCTATTGTATTATAACAACTGCGATTGGCTGGCGACCAATTCAGGGCGTACCCCGCCTCTCGCCCGAAGATAGCTGGGATAGGCCAGACAGCACGCCCGCGACCCGCGTGAGGAGAAGCGGAATGGAAGATGAATGAATGAATGTATTATAACAACTCTTGTTGGCTTTTCCCTTGGTACATATCATTCTCGTGAGATTGACTTTTTTCATCATCATTTACCACTTTTCGTTGTTCTGTGCGACAAAATCGACTTTTTCTTCACGTAAAAGTCATTCGTTTTTCAATCCAGTTGTCCCAAAATTTGAGTTACAATATCATGGAAAAGTTTATTTATTTCCATAATTCCATTCAAAAAGTGAAACTTTCATAGGTTATAGATTGAGGGCACACAATTAAAACAATTTCAAGTATTGATTTGTTTATTTTGACATAATTTGGGTTTCCAGCTCGTAAAACCCCCCAAAATCAGGAAGTCAAAAAATTAGAATACCGTGAAGAAATCAGCCCAAATTTTGCAGGCCATAAATGTTTTAAAGTGAGTGTCACACACGAATCATCTACTAAACTCAAAGCACCTGCACAGGTCTCCCCAGGTGTCATTAAATTCAGTTAGGTTCAATTGTCTCAGTTGGGTTCAATATGGGGAAGACTGCAGACTTGACAAGTGGCCAGAAGACCGTCATTGATAGCCTCCCGAGGAGGGGTAAGCCACCAAGGTTCATCGCTAAGGAGGCTGGCTGTTCACAGAGTGCTGTGTCCAAGCGTATCAATGGAAGGACAAAATGTGGCAGGAGAAGACGCACCAGCAAAAGAGATGACGGCCGGCTTCAGCGGATGATCAAACAGAGAAGATTCAAGAATCTAGCACAGATCCAGAAAGAGGGAAACGAGGCAGGAATCACAGCTTCAAAAACCACCACATTCGGACGCATCCGGGAGATGGGCTACAACTGTCGGGTTCCTCGCTTCTGAGCCTGAGCCGACGTCGGAAGCGTCTCAACTGGGCTGAGGAGAACAAGGACCGGACTGTCGACCAGCGGTCCGAGGTCCTCTTTTCCGATGAAAGTAAAGCGTGCCTTTCATTCAAGGTCCGAGGGTTTGGAGGAAGACGGGTGAAGAACAGTACCTAAGCTGCTTGAGGTCCAGTGTGAAAGATCCACAGTCAGTCATGATTTGGGGTGCAATGTCCAGTGCAGGTGTTGGTCTACCAGAATGTTTTAGAGGACTTGATGGTTCCTTCTGCTGAGGATCTGTATGGAGATGCAGATTTCATCTTCCAGCAGGACCTGGCCCCTGCCCATACCGCCAGAAGCACCAAAACCTGCTTTGATGCCCATGCCGTCACAGTGCTCGACTGGCCAGGCAACTCGCCGGATCTAAACCCCATTGAGAATGCATGGGGTATTATCAAGAGGAAAATGAGGGGCACCGGACCCAAAAACAAAGTGGAACCGACGGCAAGCATCAAGGAAATCTGAGCTTCCATAACTCCCAGGCAACGCCACGGGCCGATTGCCTCAATGCCACGGCGCATCCACGCAGTGATTCAAGCAAAGGGATTCCCAACCAAGTGTTGAAGATTAACGTGTCATATTTTGATTGATTTAATGTGACCCTAATTGCTTTCTTTTTTTTCCTGCCAAAACTGAGAAGTAAGTGGTGATTTCGTCACAATATTCACATTTTTTTCAATTCCTGATTTCCAAATTATGTAAAAATAAACAAATAAATACTTGAAATTGTTGAAATTGTGGGCCCTGAATCTGTAATCTATCAAAGTTTAACTGTTTGAATGGAATTATGGAAATAAATAAACTTTTCCATGATATTCAAATTGGAAAGGGTCTATATACAATAGGTTCTTAGCTGCTCAGCTGCGAAACTCCTCACCTGATGGTAAAGTCTATTGAAACGGGACATTTAATGACTGTAAAATTGTTTGCACCTCCTCTCAGGCTGAAGGAGATCGATATGAGCGAGTACGACGCCACCACCTACGAGCGATTCTCCAGCGCCGTCCGGAAACAAGTTCAGTCCCTGCGCATTATCTTGGACACTTTGCAGGTTTGCTGCTCATGTTTAACCTTTCTCTTCAGAGGGGGAATATTCCTGAATGTATCGGGAAAACCTTGGTTGAGCCACTTCAACATAACAATCAGCACCATCACGGGCTCTTAACGCTTTTTAGAATACTTTCAGAGACTAATACCTGTAGAGCAGGCAAGCTAACGGCAGCAGCTAACTTCAGTGGTAGCAATTGACTTCCGCTGAGTATGTAAGCCAGCGTTAGCAGCTAACGCCATTGTTAGCATTTTCACTGACTCGTGTACTAAGCTAACGTTAGGGGTTAACTGCATAGTTAGTCATTTTTCTTGACCTATATAGAATATCCATCCATCCCTTTTGTATATATATCAAGCACGGAGAGAACGTGCAAACCGGACTGCGAGGTGGACGTGCTAGCCACTCGACCACCGAGCCGCCCTCAATTAGTTTCTAAGCTAACTGCACTCTGCAAACTGCACTTAGATGTCAGCCGTTTTCCCTGACTTGTTTAGAAGAGTAAATAGCAACGTGACAAGATTTCACAACAGTGACTCTATCACCAGAAAGTCGGCTCAAAAACACTTCAAATTTGAGTAAATCCGTATAACCTGATTATTTCTCAACCTATCGCCTCGAACTTTGGGTTTCATCTGCCTTCTCCAATTGGCTGTCAAGTTTCAGTGCAAAATCTCCACCAATAAACCCGTACGAGCCGTAAAGTGGTCGAGGCTTCAAAATGACCGTAACATTTCAAACGACGTCACCTGCCCTAAAAACTCCACTTCAATTGCGCAAATGGAGCACTATTCATGAGAGGAGCAGTGTGAGCAGTACGTAGAGTAGGTCGTGTACTTTAAGAGTTGATTATTTATTTATTTATTTTAAATTCAGTTTACCTGTTACGTCTGATTTTTGGAGGCATTTGAGGTGCTCATTCGATGTTTTTTAGGAAATTCCACCAAAATGGTGGCTGTTTATCACTTTGTGAATGTAAGGTAAAGTTAGGAGCCAAGTGCAGTGTTAGCCAGTTTGCCAGACTTATGTTCAGTCGAGTTTGAAAGCTAAAATTAGCAGCTAACCGCCTTGTTCGGTGTTTTGTGTGACGTATATTTTGTATACACACACAATTTACAACAAGTTGAGGATATTCGGCTTTTGGATGAAAGTTCAGGAGAACCTTAACAAGTGAACTTAATTTTGACCTCCAAACTTTTGATGTGAATTTTAAACTGTTCAAAATTCACAACAGGCTTTTGATGTCAATTTCCTGGTTCACTTACAATTGGTATTCAAACAGTCATCGTGACATCGTGACCAAGACGACGCCTCACCGATCAACAGTTCTTCGCCGTTGCGAGGCCTCAGACGTGATGTTCTCAGAGGGAAGTGGCCGAAGGTTGCAACGGAGATAGAGGGAGACTGGAAGAGTCACAGAAAGGCTTAAAAGTGGACATCCTCGGAAATGTGTTAGTCGATTCATGGATCAAACGCCTCTGGCGGATTTTACCCTCTGGGTCTAAAGCCCAAGTCCTAAAAGTTGAGCTAATACTACTACTCCTGCAACTACAATAACCCTAAAAATATATTTTGTTTTATTCTAAAGCCTGTCGGCCAAAACATGACAGTGGAAAGATCAGTAAGGTAACGCGGGAAAGGAGGGATGTGGTTTCTTTGCTTGGACTATGTTTGCGCGTGGTTGAGGAGCCGTGTGCGTGTCACATGCGGACGATTCCGCGGCGGCCACGCTAGCTCCGTTGTTCGCCTGTCAAGGTGCGAAGCTCTTTGTGTGCCTTTTTTTTTCCCATGCAGGTGTCTGCTTTGAATGTGAACAAAAGTGCTCATTGTTTGTCCTTGTCGCCACGGGCCGTTAATGCGAGGGAGATTACGCTCGCGAGATGGCGTCATCCTCGTGTTATTTTGATCGCACACACGCACACGCACACGCACGCATGCAAGATGAAGCATTCCTGGCAAGCTTTCAGCAGTGCATCGTCAGAATCAGAATCAGAATCATCTTTATTTGCCAAGTATGTCCAAAACACACAAGGAATTTGTCTCCGGTAGTCGTGTGTTTGTCTTCGGGGAAAGCCCCCCGAGTCGGTCTGCCAACACCCGAAAGACTTTTCCACGTATAACCTCGTGCATGAAAGAGATTGTGGGACCACATAAAACAGGCGTGGGAAAATTCAGGCCCCCGGGCCACATCCGGCCCGTTGATCATTTCAATCCGGCCCGCCAAACATTGGTACAGAATCGCCCAAATCATATCAAAATCATGAGTGCATTCATTTGACCTTGTCCTGTAATGCCCAGTGGTTCCACCAGGTAGCACAGTAGGTACAGTGATACATTGACTTGACTTTGGCTGTTCTGTTTTTACTCTGCTACTGCTCTGAACCCTTCTTCAACCACGAGTGGGCCAAAGAAAAGAAAAGTGGACAGTGAGTGCCGAGTGTTTCATATAGAATGGACTACGAAATACTTTTTGACCGAAGTCCGGTCAAAGGCTGTATGTCTAATTTGTTAAGAAACCATTGCGGTTTTAGAGGAATATAACATCATCCGTCACTTTTCTACCAAGCATGCTGATTATGCTAACAGCCGATCAACGCAGGAACTGATGGCTACGGCTCAGCGGTTAAAATCGAGCTTGCGGTGCTCAGCCTTTATCTGACAAACTGCCATCCAAGATTCAGTCACACAAGACACCAGCGCCACGGGAGCTGCAGATAGAACTGATTGATCTCCAATGTGATAGATACTGTCTTCATAGAGAAGTTCAACTCTCAAACTGGATGAGTTTTATGCTTCATTAGGCGCAGACACATTTCCAAAAATCCGGAAGATGCTGGTGGTATTTGGCGCTACATATGTGTGTGAGCAGACTTTTAGTGTGACGAACACCAAAAAAACATCCCACAGATCCCAGCTGAGTGATGAACACCTCAGATGTGTTCTGAGAATTGCCACAACAAACCCAACACCAGACTTTGATGCACTGGCAAAAAAAAGGTGATCGACAAAACAGCAGTGGTCCCATTCAAAGTAAATCTAAGTAGTAACACTGCAATGCCTTTTTTTGAGGGACACCTTTCAGTATAATAATGAAACAAGAAAGAAAATCTGCTTCTATGTCTACTATCTTTTGTCCTCTTGGCCGTGAATGGTACGTTTTTGTGGTAGCATAAAAAAAAAACAGCATTCTTTTTTTTTTTTTTTTTTTTTTAAAGCTGTCCTGTTCAGGTGGATGTGGTGGATCTGTACGTCTTTTGTGCTGGAACAGTTTTCCTGTGCAACAGAGGAGTTTGAAATACTCGCTCTGTTTCATTTATTTATTATTTTTGTTAATTATTCTGGTGTTTATTGAAAATGCAGCCAGACAGAAAAGGGTTTTAGAGGACAGACAGAGGGACGGAACAGACAAGGGGAATAGGGGTGCGAACCACAGCAGAACAATAGAAAGTCTAGATATTTGAGCACAAGTAACATTACAACAGTCAAATCGTGATCTTATTTGTGGATTGGGGGGGGGGGGGGGGGGGGGGGGGGGCATCCGATGAGGACAAGCAAAGCAATAACTAACCAAGAGAACAAGATGAGAGAGGACAGAAAAGGGCAGGACAGGATGTGGGAAATGAGCAAGGCAGTGCTACTGATGAGTGGTGCCGTGGGATTCTTTTTAGTGTCTAAACACCTGTAAGAGTTGATATGTTAGTATAACCTGTGTTGTTATTAGTGGTCCCAGCACAAGCAAATCGAGCCTATAGCGTGTCTATGGAACCTATTAGCGAATGAACACCATATCACGTGCATGGTAGTCAACTGGTGTACGGAGTTGCTGAGGAAGGGCGGGCCTGACAACCGAAAGGGGGGGAAAAGTAAGGGGTAGAAAGGACCCCTTTTCACATACTGCATATGGGAGTCAAAATAAAACTATAGTAAGGCACATACTGTTCCTAAAAAATCAGCTAAAATGTATTTGTAATTCATGACTTCCCACCACTGCCGTTAAGCATGTGGGCGCTTCCACCGTTGACGTGTGTCACCGGTGAACAAAAGGACCACGTTTTTGTGTGTGCGTTCAGGCCAAAGCCAAGGAGCGCCAGTGGCTGAAGAACCAAGCTCTGGGCGAACTGGACGACGCCAAAATCATCGACGGCCTCACCGGCGAAAGGGCCATTTACAAACGCAGGGGAGAACTGGACCCCGAGGTTTCTTTTCTTTCTTTTTTTTCCCCCTCACGACTGCACCACATCTTAAATCACACACACACACACAGTTGACCTTTTTGTGTAAGACGGTACATTCCAGCGGTATATGCAAGATTATTATTCCGCCCTGGCTTTCTTCTCAGGCACCATGTCTTCTACTGTCATGCATACTCGTTCCTGTGCTATACAACAGTTATGTCATCAGGCAGTCTTTTTCTGCCTCATTTACCTCCAAATCTTGCATATATCTTCTCCAACAATGAATCATTGCCTCGCGTGTGTGTTTAGCATCTTAGACAAGTTGAAAGCAAATGACGTGTTTTGTTTTAGTTACTGTTGCCTTTGTGTGGTGCATCGACAGCCCGGCACGCCCCAGCAAAAACCCAAACGTCTGCGGGTGCTCGTCGACGTGTCGGGGAGCATGTACCGCTTCAACGGCGTGGACGGCCGCCTGGAGCGCTCCATGGAGGCCGTGTGTATGGTCATGGAGGCTCTGGAAAGCTACGAACACAAGTTCAAGGTGCGGGCGGTCACACCCAAACATCCTGTTTGCATTTGAGCGTTCCTCAGGGAAATGATCAGGAACCGCTGCTTTTCCCTCTCTTTCAAGTCCCACCTCCAAAGTAGGATACAGTCTGCTACGTGATGCCGGTTCTGATTTCATTTTCCTCTCATATAAAATCATGTCAAGTGAATTCATCTGTTCCAGAGTGTGGAAAAAAAACAAAAAAAACAAACACACTCGTCAGCAGGTTTGCTTACCTCTTGTATAACCTCACACATGCTAATGAGTGAACTTCGAGTTTTGTTGACTTTTAAGGCACGTGATTCCAGCATTCTTGTTTCTTTAAAACTAAAATGCAAACAACATTTTAACCAAACTGCACATTTACTGGTTAATGTAGAAGAATTAACATTTTATGTAGATTGGAGAATGACATTATAAACATCCATCCGTCCATTTTCTGAGCCGCTTCTCCTCACGAGGGTCGCGGGCGTGCTGGAGTCTACCCCAGCTATCATCGGGCAGGAGGCGGGGGACACCCCGAACCGGTTGCCGCCCAATCGCAGGGCACATACAAACAAACAACCATTCGCACTCACATTCACACTTACGGGCAATTTAGAGTTGTCAATGAACCGAGCATGCATGTTTTTGGGACGTGGGAGGAAACCGGAGTGCCCGGGGAAAAGCCACGCAGGCACGGGGAGAACATGCAAACGCCACACAGGCGGGGGCCGGGGATTGAACCCCGGTCCTCAGAACCGTGAGGCAGACGCTCTAACCAGTCGTCCACCGTGCCGCCCATTATAAACATGTTTAGCTATTTTGAACAGTACATGTAGGAGAACACCGATAATCTCATTATGTTCAAACATGAAGCGGTGATCTACGAGGTTGTACATTTGCTTTAAAAAGAAACACATTCTCCTGCCTGGCAACAGTGCAAATGAGCAGTCGGGCATTTCCGCGTTCGACGGGTTTGAAATATTCGAGGGGGCATCGTGTGGGAGCGCACCCCTCCCCGACTTGGCGCGTCGTCCTCCGTGCAAGTCGTATCAGAATAACAGCGATTTCATGTTGACTATTGCTCAATCTCGTGTGTTGTTCTTTTCTTGGCCACAGTACGACATCGTGGGCCACTCGGGCGACGGCTATGACATCGAACTGGTCCGAGTGGACAAAGTCCCCAAGAACAACAAGCAGAGGCTCCAAGTTATCAAGGTAGACGTTTTTGGAAATGTGAATTGAATGTCGCTGCAGCCATTTATGTTTGCCGACTTCGACCAAAGTGCAGTCGAAGCTCCAAAATGGAACACGATCCGCTGCCTGACGACGTTCAAGTTGTTCGCTTTTCCAACCTATTTTTCCCATCGGAAGTAATGGAAATAGAATGAAACTGTTCCGGGGCCACGTGGTTGCCATCCGAACCCCTCGCTTTACAGACAAGTAAATAGTTACATTTTAACGTTGCGAACTGTATATGAGTAGAAGGAGAAGTTACCCACTGTATAATAAAGCTAAAATAAACTGAATAAACAACTCGCCCTTTTAAGGTGCCTGTAATGGACAGGGAAGCGTTTTGGTTAATCTTAATAAATGAGAATATAATATAGAAAATTGCTGCTTAGTTTCTACTTGAGAAAATGACTTTCATTCTTTCTTAATTGTTTGTTCCGTAATATTCTCCTTTCTAGAGATGGTGAATTTTGGGTCTTTGTTTGCTGCGAGCTATAATCATCAACATTATAGTGAACAAAATCCTGAAATTATTGACCTCTGAATGTGTGTATTGCATCTCTATATCTTTGACTTTTTCAATTGAACTACCTAACTGAATCATGCTTTTGACACGATTCTAATTTCTTGAGATGCACCTGTGAGGCGTTTGCAGAGTGCTACTGTCAGCTTTTGGCCATTTCTGCGCCCTTATGGAATTAAAGCCTTGCAATATTCAATATATTCATCGATGCGTATTGCGCTGAGCAACCAAAAAGCTTTCCTTTGTCACATGACGCTCCATTTGTGCTTCCAGCGTTCCCACATAGTCGCCATTCGCAAACCCGCCTGTTTGTCCACGCAGGCACGGGGAGAACATGCAAACTCCGCACAGGCGGGGCCGGTCCTCAGAACCGTGAGGCTGACGCTCTAAACGGTCGTCTACCGTGCCGCCCTTCATTAAGTCGCCTTGTTTAATAAAAAAAATAAAATAAAATAAAAAAGTGCTCTACTGCTATCTTGTGGATTTTTAGGGGTTGGCGTCAATTACTTGCGCTATTTGCGGCAGCGCTTGGTCCTTATTCGCTGTCGATGGTTATCGTCACACGTTTGCTCTTTTGGCATCTGGGGCGACATTATTTGAAGGAAACGAAGAGAGAACAAGCAAATTACACTCACTGGATTTGCCGTCACACTTCTGCACAACATTTGCTAGCATGACTTTTTTCTCTCCGTCCCGTGCGCCGCAGACCATGCACGCCCACTCTCAGTTCTGCATGAGCGGCGATCACACGCTGGAGGGCACGGCGGCCAGCGTCGAGGAGCTGGCGCGGGAGGAGGCCGACGAGCGCTTCGTGGTGGTGCTGAGCGACGCCAACCTGGAGCGCTACGGCATCGGACCCGAGCGCTTCGCCCGGGTCCTCGTCTCGGACCCCCGGGTCGACGCCTTCGCCGTTTTCATCGGCTCTCTGGGCGATCAGGCCGAAAGGTGAGGGCGGGGCCGAGGCCTGACGACGGGAAGCCGGTTCAACTGGCAACTCCGAGTTTATAAATCATTCCTTTGTCAAGAAATCATCGACAGCACCTTGTCAGAGTTCAAACGCACATGAAATTTAGAAGCTAACTCTAACCTGCTTTCACAGTGCCTGGGGGGAAAAAGCCAGCGCCTTCAGTCCTGGGTAGGGTTTCTAGCCCGGGATTGGGTCGCCTGGGTTAGCGTTTCAAACAACAGCTACGGTTTTCAAAGTAGGGTTTTAAATGAGGGTTTTAAGCCAGTGACAGGGTTTCGGAGTAGGGCTTCAAAAAGGGTTACACGTTTGGGTTTGAAAATTGGGGTTTCGTGCCACAGTTAGGGATGGAATGTAGAGTTTTGACATCCAAACTACAGCTACGCTTTCAAATTATGCTTTTAAGCCACAGCTAGGGTTGCAGTGTTGGACTTCAAGTGAGTCTTCGCGTTTCAAATTACAGCTACAGTTTCAAATTAAGGTTTGAAATCAGGGTTACAGTTTCAAAGTAGGGTTTCAAATTACGGGTTTACGTAACCAAGCCTGTGGTTCGTTTCAAATGTGGGTTTGGAGCATGCGTATGATTTCAAAGGAGGGTTTCAAACAAAAGTTAGGATTCCGAACCAGGGTTCGGGTTTCAAAAAACGTGATCAAACTGAGCAGTCCCGCTGTAAGAAATGAAGCTTTCTTGTTTTCACTTCCACAGTCAAAAGTTGGCGCACCAAACGCTGTGCCGGCTCCCCAATGGGGGCAGCCGGATGCCCTGCACGCTCGACACGCGACCGGGTCACTTCCGAAAGGGCAAGGAGAAAACAAAACTTGAAAAACAAAAAACAAAACTTGTTCTCTTCTTACTGTCCAAACGTCAAGAAGAAAGATGACGCCCGTTGTCGTTGACTGTCAGCGCTTCCTCGTTCACGCCAAAGACTGAAAGATTTGTGTCGTAATCATCCGTTTAGCGGATAAAAACAAACAAACGGCGTCTATGAGTTCCGCCCTTTTTTTAAAGATGCTTTCTCTCTTGTGCCTCAGACTCCAGCAGACCCTTCCGGCCGGGAGGTCCTTCGTTGCTATGGATACCAAGCGGATCCCCCAAATACTGCAGCAGATCTTCACATCCAGCTTGCTGGTCGGGGTCTGACGGTGCCTCCGACTGATCGCACACGCACGCACGCACACACACACACACACACACACACACACAGCCACACTTTCCTGCCGACTATTTTGTTGACTGGGAATGAGTGAGGAATGCCCCACCTGAGTGCGGCGGCCGCCTTTCCTCGAGCCCCCGCGACGTCCGCGTCAACGCGCTCGCTCGGGGCGCCGACGGTCAAGTCGGTCCTGCGAGGAATCGGAGATCCTATTTCGTGGGTAGACCTCCCGCTCCGTCGGCACAAGTGTCGCTGTGACGTCGCTGAAGCCATCACATCAACTTTTCAGTGGCATTTGGATTAAAATAAAAACATTTTAAAAGTGCAGCATTTATGGATTAAGCTTTGAACAAAAAAAGTGTCTGATGTGCTTTTCATGTCACACAGCAGCGTATTCATTATAAAAGTAGCTTTTCTGAGCATGTCACTCGTTGCTAGGCAGAGTTTGTCACAACCCGGTCTACCATTTTCTGTAGCGCTTGTCCTCGTGAGGATCGCGGCCGAGCTGGATCCTAACCGGGCGACTTCGGGTGAGAGGTAGGGGTGCGACCTTTACCGGTCGCCAGTCAGTCGCAGGACTCATATAGACGTGCGACCGTTCACTGTCACATCCGTGCCTTCAATTAGCTTAACACAGAACAACCGTAAGGCAGCAGAGAGATTCAAACCCTAACCTTAGCACCGTGCTAACCTCTAGGCCGCCGTGCTGCTTGGCGCGACACAATTTTAACATGTCGACACATTTTTAAAAAGTTGCTCTTAGCAGACTGGCAAAAACCAACTTAAAAAACTGCTCTTTGTGTGTCAACAGCTCTGTATTAATTATAAAACTTGACCCAGCTCCAGAAAATGTCCGGGACACATCACACACTTGCCCGGCTGCTTGTTGCCAGACAGACAGAGAGAGAGAAAAAAAAGGCATTTATGCTGTTTGCTGGCTGACCCACATCACGAAGAAAGGACAGGGAGAGGCGACAGGAACAGGAAGTCAGACCAAAACAGAACGTTTATTGACACACATGAACTTTGAACTTGACTCGCTGCTCTGCATTCAACCGAGTGTTTTGACCACAGCGCTGTCTGGCCGGCGCACTCGCCCGAAAGCGCAATCAGCGTTTGGCGGACTGAGCGGATCACCGGAACCGCACGAGCTTCCGTTGATTTGACCTCATCGAATGTTCTTGGACAATTTCCACATTTAAAGACCCCCAAAAGTGACCAAAATTAGTTAACAAGCCAGACAATAAACGAATGGATACAAAAATCACAAAAATACGTGAAATCAAGCTTCCACAAGGTCAAGAACTGAGACATTCTTTCAGCTTGCAGACGCTGCAGGCATGTCGCTGAGAGCTCCCGCCTCGAGCCTGTCAATCAAAGACGTGCGCTGACGTCCGACTTGCGACGGGCTCGCTTCGCCGCTGCCTCGCGACGCACGTCGCCCAAAAATATGATACTTTAGGGAAGATGCATTTTTTCCCAGTTGTGGGCATAGTTTCAAGGCCCATTGCGCGCTATACGCGCTATACTGGTCAAAGTGGGTTTCGGAACAAGGAAGTGGAAATTCCGGCAAATGGCCACTGCATGGGATAAGGGTGCTTGCCGCATCCTCGTCTCATCTTCGTGATGTCAAAAGGATGCTTTTTAGCCACGTCCACAAAATCAGGAAAATTGAGGTGAAAAAGAGTTTGAAGCCATATCTCAACAATTCAGTACTACAGTGGTGTAAAAATCTCTTTGCTCCCTTCCTGATTTCTGATTTTTTTTTGCATGTTTGTCACACTTAAATGTTTCCCATCATTCAATTAAAAAAAATATTAGTCGAAGACTGTCAGGGTTCCTGTAATGAGTTGGACCCAAACGCAGAGGCGAGAAATGGACGGTTCAAGAATGAATGTTTATTGGGCAATCACTAGGTCGGAGGCAGACAACCGCTGGCAGGCGAGGAGGCTTTGTGGGCTTTGTGGGCTTTGTGCGGGTTGGCAGGTACTGGAGATGCGCAGGCTCTGGTGGTCAGCGAGTGGCAGGAGAGGGAACAAGCGCAACGACGGCTTAGAACAGTTCTCAAAAGTCTCAAGGTTCAGAATTGCTACATTACAAACTCGAAGTAGGCACTAGAGAATCTGGCGGTGTGCTGGAGTCCAGGGCCATCTTAAATTGGGGATGGAAAACAGCTGCTGAGTATCTCCAATGCACCGCACCTGCAAGAAATCACACACACACTCTGGGGCAGAGCTCAGGATGCTGCGACAGCAGACCTGACAAAGACAACACAAGTAAACACAAAATTCAGTTTTTTTACTTTGAAGGAATAAATGAAGTGGACCAAAAAGATCCTCAAAAGCTCGACATCATGCTGAGATCTGAAGAAATTCAGGAACAAATGAGAAAGAAGGTAATTGAGCTCTATCAGTGTGGGAAAGGTTACAAAGCCATTTCTAAAGCTTTGGGACTCCAGTGAACCACAATGAGAGCCATTTTCAGCAAATGGCGAAAACACAGAACAGTGGTGAACCTTCTCAGGAGTGGTCAGCTGACCAAAATGACCCCAAGAGCGCAGCGACGGACGACTCATCCGAGAGGTCCCAAAAGACCCCGCAACGACCTCCAGAAGAAATGCAGGTTCCTCAGTTAAGGTCAGTTTTCATGACGACACCACGAGAAAGAGTTCTAAGACGAAAACCACTGCTGAGCAAAAGCAACATTTAAGGCTTGTCTCAATTTTGAAAGAAATCAATCAAAAAATAGACATCTTGATGATCCCCAAGACTTTTGGAAAAACAAAAAACAATTTCTGATGAGACAAAAGTGGAACTTTTTGGAAGGTGTGTGTCCCATTACATCTGGCGTGACAGTAACACCTCCTTTCAGAAAAGAGTCGCGTGATGGCGTGGGGCTGTTTTGCTGCTTCAGGACCTGGAAGACTGGAGACTAAAGACTAAACGGAAGCATGAATTCTACTGTTCACCCAAAAGTCCTGGAGGAGAATGTCCGGCCATCTGTTTGTGACCTCAAGCTGAAGCCAACTTTGGTTCTGCAGCAGGACAACCATCGAAAACACACCAGCAGGTCCACCTGTGAATGGCTGAAGAAAACCAGAATGAAGACTTTGACCTTCAAAAGGGGCTTCATACTTGAAAATCCTCTAATGTGGCTGAATGACAACAATTGTGCATAGATGAGTGGGCCAAAATTCCTCCACAGCAACTCATTGCAAGTTATGGCAAACGCTTGAATTGCAGTTGTTGCTGCTAAGGGTGACCCAACCAGTTCTGGGCTTTTGGGGGCAGTCACTTTTTCGCACAGGCCCAGGTAGGTTGAATTTTTTATTTTTATTCCCCCCCTTTCCCGTAATAATAAGAACCTTCAAGTAAAAACTGCATTTTGTGTTTACTTGTGTAAATTTGTTTGATGATGGGAAACATTTGTGACAAACGACGAATGGGGCCAACCCTTTTTCACACCGCTGTGTACTGTATTGTTTTCAGCACTTCAAACATGCTGAGAAACAAAAGACATTTACATTTTGGGGGTCTTTAAAGCAGGGCACAAATGAAGCAATGTATGTCAAGCATACGGTATACGTGATTGTATTTATATTTGCTTTGGAACACTCTTATTTTGAGAATGTTTCCGCCCGCTAACGTGACCTCCGTAAACCTGACGCAGAGTGAGAAGCGCTTGTCGTCACGTCACTTGCGTGTGAATTTCTTTTCTCTCCATTCGTCCTCGATTGCTGCAGCTGTGTGAATGTTTTAATGAAGTCGTTTGTGTTTGACTGTGAAGATGACTTTTGGCGAGATGACTGCCGTTGCTTGAGAAGCAGGCCGAAGTGCTCGGTATAATTTTGCATTGTCTATTGTTCTTAGCTTCAGTGCTAGCTTTATGATAATTGTGACATTTATGTTTGCCTCCTCTGTAAGTCTGAACTTTTGGTTCTACGGTGTGGTGTGTCGAGGTGTGATTAAACATCTGTAAATAAAAGTAAAATGAGATCGAGCAGCTTCTGGAACGTACGTCACCCCCACCGACGAACGGTTGCCGATCTGCGAAATAAAATGTCTTTTCTTCCAAAAGTATTTTCTCACCTGTCTGTAGATCAGAATTGAAGTGACACCCAATTGTTAATCCAGAGGTTTGAATATGACATCGGTCGCCCCTCTGCAAATATATCCTCTTAAACTCTTCAGGGAAGGCTTTCCACAAAGTTGATGGGAATTGTTGACCTTTTTTTTTTTTTTTTGCACTGATGCACAGACATGTTGGAACAGGAAGGGGCAATCTGCAAACTGCTCCCACAAAGCTGGAAGTATCCAGAATATTCGCCCCTGAGCTCCAGTGAAAGGAATTTTTGAGAGAGTTTGGACAGTCAAAAGGTTTGGGAGGTTTCCCCTTCCTGTTCCAACAAGTCTGTGCACCAGTGCACAAAGCAAGGTCCATCAAGACACGGACGAGAGAATTTGTTGTGGATGAACTTGACTGACCTGCACAGTCCCGATCTCAACCCGCTAGAAGGCGTTTGGGTCGATTTCGAGCGGACAGCGAGCCAGGCCTTCTCGTCCGACATCGGCGCGTGACCTCACGAATATGCTCCTGGAAGAATGGGCAAAAATCCCCATAAAGTCACCCCTAAACCTTATCCAAAGCCTTCCCGCGAGAGTTGAAGCTGTTACAGCTGCGAAAAGGAAGCCCAACATCACATGCAAGCATATGGATTTCGAATGGCATATGGCTTCAAATCATATGTGCGCCAAGGCAGGTGAGCCGATACTTTTGGAAATATCGTGTACGTGGGCACACTTGAACGGGCCCGTGACTGAAAAAAGCTCGGGGACCTCTGAATTAGAATAGCGTTGAAAAGTTCATTTCTTGAAGTAGTTCAATTTACAACATGAAACTCACATTATACAGATTCATTAAAACACAAGGAAATCGTTTTCCGAAGGCCGATTCCTGCCTAATTTCGTTGTCATTTCATTGTGAATTTGGAGTTTTGGGGAAATATTTCACTGGGTCGTAAATCTCTATAATAGATGCTGCAATCTGGAAAGTACAACTCGACTTTGTTTTGTTTTGGCATGAGTGTAAGCGTTATATTTTTGTACAATTTCCTACTAAATTCTCACAAGAGCATCTATAATCAAAGTGCTTTTTTTTTTTTTTTTTTTTCTCTCTCTCCGGGTACTTGAAAGGATTCTTTGTTTAAAAAAAAAAGAAAAGAAAAAACGAGCACCTCCTTCCAGGGAACGATGGCGCTTTTCGAAAGCCCGTCGGCCGGCGCTTGCTCGCTTTTTCCCAGGAGTCGTCTGCCTGCTCACCTTGTCAAGCTCCCACAATGCACCGCTGCGACCTCTGCACGGTGCTCCGCTTTCTCTCTCTGCGTCCTGCACCACATCATTTTATTGACACGCCGGGTCCATTTCGTTCCGCTTGCGATGCCGCCCCGTCGATCTGGAGCGTGACGCATAAAACACACACACACACACACACACACACCATGGCCATCTTCATCGCGCCCTTGATTGATTGATGGCTCTGATTGCCGGCCGATTTCACGGCAACGCAGCAGGCCTGGGGCCGTTTGTTACTCTTAGCCGAGCAGATGATTGATAGCCGGCTGTCGGTGTGCTGGAGTTCATCCTGCCGGAATGTTATGACGTGGTCGCAAGGTCTCTCAACCAAATCTGGGTGTGTGTGGGTGTGTGTGTCAGGAGAGCCTGAGGTGTCAATTATGGAAATGAGTTGTAGTCAGGCCAACAGCTTACAGAGTAAGTAAAAAGGTGGGGGTTTTTCCCCTGAAACCATACTTTTTTTTTTTTTTTTAAACGAATCTTTATAACCGCATGACATTTTTCTCCATACCCGCACCAAAATCATCGCGAAATGTGAGTCGTCGTGCGGCGGTCAGCGAAAGCGCGCATGCCTCGTGACTGTTTTCCTTGACGACCTCATAAACATTACGGTTTCTTCAGGAACTACAGTGCACTTGTAAGATGGCGAGATCCACCATCTTCATTTCAAGACTTCCGAAAGAGTTGTAAAATCACAACATTTTTCACAGGCTTGATTGATAACACGCTGACAAGAGAATCATAACTTCTTAGCTCCGATTCAGTGTGATTTTGGCTTGTGGTGTATTTTTTACAGCCAGTCTTCTATTTTGAACATACTGGACATGTGCACGTTGGGTTTGTAGGCGGCGGAGGGAGGCCGGGCGTGTGCGTCCATCCTGCCCGCGTAGAACGACACGGCGACTTCTCGGCCTCGACTTCAAGTCGTGTCAAATTTATTGAGAGCATCCAAAATCGATTTGTTGTCGTCGTCGTCGTTGTTGTTTTACTCCTCTTAACTTGGGAAATGGTCCAGGCCAAAGTGTTTCGTCACAGACGAAACACTTTGGGGGGGAAAAGAAAAATCCCAAATTCTTTTCCAAAGAAATGTTGCGTTTCTGGAGCTCCCAAAAACTTTGACTTCACTCTCCTCAAATATTGCGAGACTTCAGCTGAGTGAGCATCAAATGGATCGGTGTGGATTGCAGGGAGTATATTTAGCTTTTTATTTGCGTGACATATGAATTGTCACCCAAAAAAAACCCAAAAGTCGCTTGCATCCACACAAGTGCACACCTAATTTCACCAATGAGTTCACTTTTTTTTTTTAAATGATTGATTTCTTTTTCTTTTTGGACTGTTTTCGTGAACACCAGCGTCTTCACAATCGGCCGTTCGGGCTGCTGTAACGTGCAAGTGGCCCACGATAATTTCCAATTGCGTCTTTTGACCGCAAAGTTGGACGAGCAAAACCCGTCTGTAGCATTTGTTGAATTGTCAGCCTCTCCGGTGGGCTCGATGTATTTTGTTCGGACGGCTTCTGTTTTTGTCACGTTGCGGGCTACGATGTGGTCGTGAAGTGCTCCGGACGATGTTCACTTTTATTGCGTTTTCGTACGGCGATGATTTCTCTGATTGCTGAAGTGGCGCCGAAAGCTCAGGAAGCGATGGCCCGGCCCGCCGCTTGATTTCACCTTATTTTACAGCGGTTCTATTTTTCACACTTGTAAAAAGTTGCCATCGAAACGAGCGTCTCTCGGCACCGGGAAGCTTTCGGCCTTCTCGCCGACTGCGAGTGTGTCGCGGGTGCCGTGGCGACGGGCGTGAACGATCTGCAAAAAGCTCGTCGTAGCGACGATGTCGGATGTCCGGTCGACGAGCGCCGCCGCTCTCGATGCGTTTAGCGGATTCCGCCGCGCTCTCGTCCGAGACCGCCGCCGTGTCGCGCCGAACCGGCAACCCTTCCGTGTCTTTCTCAGCCCGCGGATAGCTGAACGTCATTCCGCTGAAGACGAACGCTGAGGAACGAGGGCGGCCGTACGGACGCGACCGGAATGACGACGAATGACGGGAGTGCTGTCTGGACGTTTTGAAGAGTGCGTCCCCACGAAAACGTCCTGGCCTTTTCCAGAAAGTCGAAGCCAGCAGTGTTTTCGACGCGTTTTGGAACAACACAACTCATATCGCGTTATCTTTCGTGCGCTTTAGCTGCCAAAATGTATTTCAAACTCTCAGTGTGTACAGTACGCTCGTAGGTTTTAATTGGGTTCTTTCCAGGGGGAATGAGAGATGAATAGCTCGTTCGTGTGATCTCATTGGTGCTCAATTGCTTCGGCTTCCTTTTTTCTCGCCAGCTGACCGCAGCCTTGACTCTTGCAAGCTTCCAATTTATGCAACTCCATTTTTTCATTGGAATGTTTTTATGATTTACTTGTTTATGTGACGTGTATTTTTATTATTTTGGAGACTCAACCTCTGACATTGGAATATTCTCCAATATTGTATGAGATTTCCTACAAATATTTAGATTCCAAATAATTTGACTACAGTAGTATTTAAAATATTTCCGTGTATGTATCCGTCTATTTTCTGTAGCGCTTCTGCTGTTTGAGGGTCGCGGGGAGCTGGGGCCTAATCCCGAGCCACTCGAGTCCGGTCCGGGATGCGTTCTGCAGTCAGTCGACAAGCACGGCAGAAAATGGATGGATAAATACAAATCTGCAGCGTACACGAGCGTTGAGGAGACGTACACAACAATGTGACGTAGTGTACTTACAATCAACAGTCAGTCAGTCAAAACTTGATTTAGTTAGCACTTTCCATGCATGTGAGAGGCGGTGATGTGCAAATGTTCCCGGCATACAAACACACACTATTGTACACGTGCAGATTGTTTTTAATGACGGTAACACATTTTGTGAATTGACGGAGCCGTTGCGTTATGTCGTTCTGTTGTTCCGCTTCCCAAAAGGCGGCCGTCGCGCCTGGCTGTTTGCGTTCTTTGTACTTTGGGACAATTTGAACAATTGAATGGTGTTGACTATTAGAAGGCACATTTCGCGGACGTTGAACGAACCCGCTAACTACATTCAAAGGCGGCGGCGGGCCGCGCGTTTGGTACCTGAGCCTTTAGTGGGACTTTCCGGACTTAATCCAACTCTTAACTATCACGTCATAAATATAGAAGCCACCGATACTATTTGGTTAAAAACGCTATACATAACAGCACGCTACTGTGCCGCGTGCATATTTATCTAAGAACATGACAAACACATTAAAAAAATCTATCCGTACCACCAGGGAGCAGGATTTAGCCAACGTATTAATGCGTGCGGACGGGTTTTGCTCGTCAAACGTGGCTCGCTCTGACCAACCAATCAGAGGATGGAAAAATGCTGACGTCATTGCGGGCCTGCTAGCTGGCCCTCTGAACTGCTATATTATAAATATTCATATATCATGTATATATAT
This sequence comes from Phycodurus eques, assembly GCF_024500275.1. Taxonomy (NCBI): domain Eukaryota; kingdom Metazoa; phylum Chordata; class Actinopteri; order Syngnathiformes; family Syngnathidae; genus Phycodurus; species Phycodurus eques. Next base: position 596,940 of record NC_084536.1, read on the forward strand.
ATCAATGAAATTGACAGTTGAATTGATTGTATGTTGAATTTTGTCCGCCTGGACCCGTTCGACATCCTTGACACTCGCTGACGTATACGCCGATACGTTTCAGAAAGGACGTGTACGAGCGTGTTTGGCGTCCTGTTTTGAAAGCGCGGGCGCATCTGAGAGCCCGGAAAAATCCACTTTTGTGAGGTCACGCAGCCTCACGGGTCGTAGATGTGGTGGTTTAGGCCCAATCGTTCAGCGTCCCAAAGAGAGTCCAACCGGGGTGAGGGAAACAGCCCGTGGTCGTTTCGGGGCTTTGACTTACACGCGTGTTGATACACGTCGGCCAGCCTCGCTTGTGCGCTCTGGCATCAAACAGAAACCTTTTCACCTGCGGCCAGTTGCCTCCATTCCATCACTTATTGTGAAAGTGTCATTTGTATTTTCTGCAAGGTTTTTGCAAGCCTCAGCACATTTTCTCGAAGCGTTTGCTTTGGCTTCCAAACTCTCCTGAAAAGTTCAACCCGAGTTCAACGAAACCGCATCTTAAGAGCGGAAAAGAAAAGGTTGTTATCGACGCGACAAAATAAAGCCGCGCGCTTTACACGGGGTACACCCTGAACTGGTCGCCAGCCAATCGCAAGGCACATACAAACAAACAACCATTCGCACTCGCATTCACACCTACGGGCAATTTAAGAGTTGTCAATTAACCTCGCACGCATGTTTTTGGGATGCGGGAGGAAAGCGGAGCGCCCGGAGAAAAGCCACGCGGGCACGGGGAGAACACGCAAACGCCACACAGGCGGGGACGGGGATTGAACCCGGGTCCTCAGAACTGTGAGGCAGACGCTCTAACCGGTCGGCCACCGTTCAATTTTATTCGATACGAATATTTTATATGTATCATTGTTTTTTATTGAAAAGTATATAAACGTCCTTTTTTTTTGGTTGACATTTGACTCCAACATTTTGAGGTATGTCCCAGTTGGATTTCCTACTCCCATCTTTCATAACATTTTGATACCGAAGGACAATTAACAAATACATTTAAGAAATAAAACTAGTATGAATTCGTCTACTATACATTTTATTTTCATGATTTATTTTTGAATTCCTTACAAATGTATTTCTCGATTTATTAGTGTTTTTGACTGATGAAATCATGAATTCTAATTGTTCAGGAGAAAAAAAAAAGAATCCGAGAGTGTAATTGCCGCAAAAAATCCCATTTTGGTCTTCCTGCGGGCGTGGCCACGTGTCCCAATACTTTTGCCCATTCGTGACACCCAAAAGAGGCCAACTCCCAACGGTGCCCGTTTGCGGCTCTTCGCGGTCTGTCGCCGGCACGGCAGGAAGCCGGCAAGGACGCGTGCCGTCTCTGTGTTTCGACCGGCGTCGTCGAAAGGTTTTCAGCTTTCGCGCTGCGCTCGTCGCATACGCGCCGCTCGTCAGGCGCTAGGAAACGCGCGCGATCCGTTCACGTGACCGCACAGCTCGAAGCCCGTTTGCCGCTTTCCTGTCAGCTGCTTCTTTGTCTCGCGGCTTCCCGGAGCGTCGGTGAGCCAGCGATCTTCGTCAGCGGGGTGTTCAGACGCAGGAGAGCCAGCAGGAAGTTGCCCAGATCTTGAACTTCGCCTTCGCCAACCGCTACTTGGTCTTCTCTGGAGCGTGCCGGCTTTTTTCCCGTCCCGCCGGTAGTACTTCCCGTCTTCCGTGTTTTCGGGCTCAGTTGGGCTCAGTTTGTGGCCTTTGCTTTGGGGTCCAACGGCTCGGACCAGTGGCAGGTGTCTGTCGGTGCGAATGGTTGTTTGTCTAAAGTGTGCCCTGCAATTGTCTGGCGACCGGTCCAGGGTGTACCCGCGTCTCGCCCGCAGTCATCTGAGTCATCCGAGTGAGGGGAAGCGCGACGGAAAACGGGTGGCTTCATATTCCAACTTTTTTCCTGATGAAATGATGACTTTATTCTCGTCCGATTTGAGCTTTATTCTTCCTTCTCATAAAATTCTGATATTTTCTTTCCTCATAATATCACAAACGTTTTCTAATTTATTCCAAGTTCCGTGTTTTTTCTTGTCGTGCACATTTTCTTGTAATATTGAGAATTTTGAAAACCACACGTAATTCTCGGACTTTATTCCTAGCGAGGTTTTTCTTCTTTTCACTAAGGCCCTTCCCCCCTCGGCTTGGTACTCGTCTAACCTCTGATTCATAAATGTAAAGGTGCATGATAATACTTTGGACTCGTCGTACAAAAGAAGAACAGACGATGACGTGCGAAGGCTCGTCGATGAACAAGAAGTGGTTTATCGCTCCCAAGCGTGTCTGCACCTGATGGGCTCCAACTCTGCAGCCAATATAGAAGCCTGTATGACCTTCGAACCTTGTGTGTGTGTGTGTGTGTGCGCGCGCGTGTTTCCGGGGGGGCGGGCCAGGCAAGCGTCACGCCTGTCACTGCGGCGTTCTATGCATCGTGGCGCTCGGGGCCGAACATCCTTAAAGCGATGTAATTACACAAAGCTTGGTTAGGACGCACGAGCCAACGTTTGTGTTCAAAGCTCAACTATTTATGCTCCAATTTAGAGGCGTGCCCCGCACCGCTATTATCAGTAATATTATTAAGCCCATTAAAGTCCTTGAATGCAAGAGCCGTGCCAAAAATTCTGCCTTTTCCAAAGACAATGGCCCATTTTGTTAGAGAATTAAATTGAAGTGTTATTGTTAGTGTTAAAATATCCGTACAAACCTAAAAAAAAAAAAAGTACACTTTTTCAAGTTGTGTTGCAAAGGGAGGAAAAGGAATAAAGGTTTTCTCTCAAAGTAATTCATGTCTAATATTTCCATCCGTATTCCATAGCGCTTATCCGTTATGAATTAGAACGAGCTCGTTCCGGTTTCAGAGCGGACTGGACTGCGAGAAAAGTCCTTTTCTCCTCTTCCAATATGGGAAAACACACAAAAGCCTGCTTTTTAAATGCAAAAATGTGTTGCAACAGTTCAACGCTAAGATACAAATATATGAATCATTGATTTTTCCATTCACACATTGAAGTGAAAATGAACATTTTGAGATTCCTTCAAAATCCTTTTGGGTAGAAACATGCAAGCAAAGTTGAGTTTCTGATTTATTTGAAATGAATAAACACCTTCATCCATTTGTTGTACAACATCTCGCTGGACAAAATGCAACCATCACTTCCAAAATCTTACCCGATGTAAAGTAAATGTTACGGTGTGTTGCAAGGTGGCATGTTTTCTTTAATAAAGTAAAAATCAAGAGAACAAACATTTTATGAGAAGAATCATTCTTTAATATAATCTCTGGCAAGTAGTAGCTGTCTTGAATTAGTCTTTTTAAACTTTCTTTTAACTCACTGAATCAGACCATTTAAGATTATTTACGTGGTACAAAAATATTGTTCACAAAAATGAGCAATAACTTTAAAATATGAAAAAATCAAATCAAATAACAAATCTAATTACGATTATATTCATTTTCCGGGAAAGAGCTGACACAAACTGCTGGGAAACACGAGATGCACGACTACTGCTACCGCTACGAGCGCTACTAGCGCTGCTACGACTACGAGAAGCCGCAGCAGCTCGGGCGACTCGGACCCCGAGAGACAGTTGAGATCGTCGAGATCCATATCGACGGCACCGCTTTCGATACTTCGACGGACAACGTCGATACGGACCGATGACAGCCGATGGCACGTTCGGGAATCTCTCTAATGGGGCCCTCCGACGGGAAAAAAAACGCCACGACAAAAATCAACTCAAGGACTAACTAAATAAATAAATATAGAAAAAATATATATATCTTTTTTTTTTTCTATACAATTTATGTAACATTTAAAAATAACCCTGATATCACCGATCGTGTTGGTTATTCATTTTTCCGTCAACTATTATTTCATGATATTATTTACTACTTGAATTCTATATGAATATGAACAATGACAACAAAAACAATCTCGATGATGATGACGACGATCATAACAATCCAGCGTGGATAAAACGTCCAGTCGTCCACGAAACGTTTGAGCGGCACGTTTTCCAAGTGCGAAGCGAATTCCGGCACGGGACCGCAAGACAAGCCGGAGGCGTCGGGCAGCCGGAGGGTCGCTGGTTCAGTCAGAGGGCGGGCGCCGCGGCGGACTCCTCCTCCGTCTCCGTTTCATGGCCACCATCCAAGATGGCCGCCAGACGCCCGCGTCACATGCCTGAGAGCGGACAGGAAAAGACGGACCCGATGAGGCTCCTTCGTTCGTTTTAGCGCCGAGGGCCCCGTCGACGTGCCGACCGTCCGCCGTCCTTGGCGCCGGCACCAACCTAACCGTAACAAACCTCTTTGTTTTGATTTCATACAAATGCGATGCATATTTGGAACGGTCGTCTCGTTAACCCCCCCCCCCCCGCCTAGGCCGTAGGTGTCGAACGCAAGGCCCATTTTACGTGGCCCGCGAAAGCAAATCAACTTCTGTGATTTGTGCTCAAATCTGTACCCAAATTCCAAATTGGATGTGGCATTTTTCTGTTACCAAACCCTTCTTCTACGGTAACTTGAACAAACTATGACCCTCGTCTTCTGATTTGAAAACTAGTTATCCCTCAATTTGTTGTGGAATGGCAATCATATGTTTTGGTGATGATTCAACGTTTATATGGTTTCACTGTTCTAACGGCCCTCTGAGGGAAATCGTAACTACAATGCGGCCCGAGACCGGCGTAGGCGGTCCTTTCCGCGGTGCAGGAGCCAATCACGTTGTGTCTTGCCCGGACCACAAATGGGATTCCTAACAAGGTTTCTCCCACGGTGAAAAGCCATTCCAGGATTTTCAAACTTTTCCCATCACGTGCCAACTAAGAACTCTTGGCCCTCCAACATGACCGACATTCAAATGCAGCAGCCAAGTTGGCCCAAGTGTTCTTCAAAAACCAGAAGGAAGATTGCCGCTATCTCTTGTCACCGTTGTTTCGACAGAACTGCGACGAGCGGCAGCTTTTACAGGCCGGATGACGGTACACGATAGGCTGAACACTAGCGAGACCGTACGCGTGCAGTGCAGTGGCGCGGAGTCCCCTCCCACCTCGATGCTCGACGCCGGTACCGGAAGCCAGCTTTTAGTTTTCGTCCGGCTCGCTGTATCTCGTTCTCTCGCAGCTAAATAAAGGAATACTTTTAGGGGTTTGGGTTAGCGCTTGCTAATAGAGCTAGCGAGGTGCGGCATAAGCATTGAGGCGGGAGGGTCGGCGCGCCGCACGGGTACCGACTCAACACGACGAGACGTAAATGCTCATCGACAAGCGCAACGCCCCCTAGTGGACGTTTTCTGGATGTTTTCGCGTGCGGTGTCGACTGACGCGATCGTCCGTCAGTCCGCGCAAATCTCAGAATGCGTCGGCCTGCTTACGGCACCTAAAAAACGCTTTGAGCCACATTGACACATTCTTACACGTTTGGCTTCCGACCGCAAGGGGCGGGGAAACCCAAAAAGTCGGAGTTAGCCACGATGCGGTTTGTCGACAAAGAGATTTCTTCTTGTATTGCCGAGCTGCGAGCCCGCTCGGTTTTCAGCCGCTTTCGCACGGCAACGATCGACATTGAGCTTTCCGAACCGAAACCGGACTCTACCGCTTGATGGAAACCAGGTGGGCGCGACTCCACGGGCTAACGAGCATTGCTAACGTTCAAGCGTGCTCACAAAGTGAATGGCGTCTGCGCTTACTCTCTAATGTCTTGTCCAGGTCTGCGATGAAGTCCTCCAGTTCTTTGGTGTCGCCCAGTTTGGCTGCGTGCAAAACAAACAAAAGAATTGGACTTTTTTTTTTTAATCGTATATCTAACGTTCGAGAAAGCTGGGAAGTTGGAAATTTCACACGTGCGACGAGCAAAACCGCAGTGGAATACGGCTCGTAGTTCCTAATTCTTCACCAAGTTGGAACCCAACTTGGTGAAGACGCAATTGTGCAAGTCATCTCAGCACTTTGGGGTTTGTATCTCGACAATATTTCTTCTTACTTTGAAATGATCATTTGCTGGATATCATTGTGTGTATATACAGTTTGTCAGTACGTGGTGGTTAGCATGCCCTCCTCACGAGGTTCCGGGTTTGAATCTCAGCTGCGGCCCTTCCTGTGTGGCGTCTGCGTGGCTTTCGTCCGGGTTTTCGTCCTCCCGCTTACCCAAAAATGCACGTTAGCTTATTTCAGGACAAAATTGTCCGTCGTCGTCGATGCGAGTTTGAATGGGCGTTTGTCTTAGGGTGCCCTGTGATTGACTGGCGACCGGTCCAGGGTGTACCCGCCTCTCGCCCGGGACCGTCGTGAGTCGCTATTGCAAATGGACGATTGTTGATTCCGGCGACCTTTTTGTCTCTTCGGGGAAATGACGACGTCAGCTGTCCTGTAAGCCCTATTTTTTTGGGGGGGGAATGCGACGACAACGCTCTGGTTGGACCTCGTGAGCGAATATATTGCACTCCACTTTACATCGAAATACTCAAAGATATACGATAATGGACACTGTGTACATTACTCGTTTCTAAGTTCAGGCATTTCATTTATTTCTTAATCGTTTTTGTAGTTTGGTTTATTTATGCCAGAAAGAGAGGGAGAAACATATTTTGATTCTTTCGTATGCCCTGGCTATATAGCGTATTGATCCCACCCAAATCCTGGACTCCTGGAATTTCCAAATTCCCAACACACCCGAATGCATCGTGAAGCATGAGGAGCGCCGCTGACGTTTTGGGGACATCGCGCTGGGCGAGTGGAGCCTCTCGTCGCTCAGGCTCAAACTGGTTCTGTTCAGCCAGTCGGCGCCTAAGTGACACACACACACGCGCGCACACACGCACACTCACTCACTTGCAAAAATAAGTTAGGCAACCTTAGGCCCACGGGCCATTTATGGCTCTCCGCCACAGATTTCTACAAACTGATAAAACCTCAAAAGCCCCCAAAACATTGAAGCCACAAATGCTCTTCATGTGTAATAATGAGTCAGATTTGTTCGCATTTTCCGGAGAACACAGATATTCTATCATAACAATTTCCCTTGCCCCAAAAAGTCTATTCACACCAAAAGTGTGAGAAAATATGTATTTTAAATCATATCCCATCAACTACGATGAAATACCAAAGCAACATGTGATGCTATAACACATAAATGTCTTTTTTTTAGCCAATTAGAAGCCAAAGATAAGCACAATAGTGACGAGTCAGCAGTGGAAAAAAATGGAAATAGTGCATGTGAACTGATGTCATAACTATCAGAGAAATTCCAAAAATACAGAAACAAGACAATGTGCATTTTTTTTGCCCCTCCGTTGAAAGCAAAATGTGACAACAAATGGCCCAAAGGACGAAATGGCATGCCGGTAGACAACCGCCAAGGATGCCACGTGGCATCTCCGGGATTTTCCTGATGCATTTCAAATGGCAAGTGTCATTAGAGTGTTGTTACCCTACTGAGTGGGGAAATGTGTCAATTCAGGTTTTGTCAAACTCATTTCTCCAAATTGAAGGCCAACAGTTTTCGGTCCATGTTTGAAAGTGGAATACCATTACATACCATGACAAATAAAACCTAAAAAAGATGGCGTGAAATATCCCTGTGAGGTGTCTCGAACGGCCCGACGCGGCGCGTCTCGCTCGCGTGTTCGATCACGTCGCCAAAAAAGCGACGAGACGACTCGAAGCCACCCTCCGCGCTGGACCGGGCGGGGCGGGGCGGGGCGGGGCGCCTCGTTTTGCGGCCCTCGAGCGTCTTGCGCTACGTCGACGCCGGCCGCCGAGGCAACCTTCACCTCGCGCATTCGCTTCGTTTGCGCCACACGTGGCGCCGCTCCTCATTCGGGGTGCCGGCGCGCCCACGACCCGTCGAAGGCGTCAAAATCGCCCGGCGCGGATTCGCGCTTGGACACGTAAACTGCATTGACTTGATAACTGGCGGCAAAGATGTCCAGTGAAATCTTTGGACAAGCGCTAAGAAGAGGAAAACCTTTGCTTTGTTTTTTAACCCTCGTACTGAAATGTCATAGTTTGCACTTATTTCCATAAGTATAAAGAAGTTGAAACGGTATTTGAGGTCTCGAGGCTAAAGAGCTTTTTGGTGTTGTTGTTGTTGAACTCACTGTCGCTGATGTCGCTTGTTGTTTTTTAACTCACTGTCTTGTTGTTGTTTTTTGAACTCACTGTTGGTGTCGCTGATGTCGCTTGTTGTTTTTTGAACTCATTGTCGGTGTCGCTGATGTCGCTTGTTGTTTTTTGAACTCACTGTCGGTGTCGCTGATGTCGCTTGTTTTTTTTGAACTCACTGTCGGTGTCGCTGATGTCGCTTGTTGTTTTTTGAACTCATTGTTGGTGTCGCTGATGTCACTTGTTGTTTTTTGAACTCACTGTCAGTGTCGCTGATGTCGCTTGGTGTTTTTTTAACTCTCTGTCGGTGTCGCTGATGTCGCTTGTTTTTTTTTAACTCACTGTCGGTGTCGCTGATGTCGCTTGTTGTTTTTTGAACTCATTGTTGGTGTCGCTGATGTCGCTTGGTGTTTTTTGAACTCTCTGTCGGTGTCGCTGATGTCGCTTGTTGTTTTTTGAACTCATTGTTGGTGTCGCTGATGTCGCTTGTTGTTTTTTGAACTCACTGTCAGTGTCGCTGATGTTGCTTGTTGTTTTTTGAACTCACTGTCGGTGTCGCTGATGTCGCTTGTTTTTTGAACTCATTGTTGGTGTCGCTGATGTCGCTTGTTTTTTTTTTAACTCATTGTCGGTGTCGTTGATGTCGCTTGTTGTTTTTTGAACTCATTCTCTGTGTCGCTGATGTCACTTGTTGTTTTTTGAACTCACTGTCAGTGTCGCTGATGTCGCTTGGTGTTTTTTGAACTCTCTGTCGGTGTCGCTGATGTCGCTTGTTGTTTTTTGAACTCATTGTCGGTGTCGCTGATCTCGCTTGTTGTTTTTTGAACTCATTGTCGGTGTCGTTGATGTCGCTTGTTGTTTTTTGAACTCATTGTCGGTGTCGCTGATGTCGCTTGTTGTTTTTTGAACTCACTGTCAGTGTCGCTGATGTTGCTTGTTGTTTTTTGAACTCACTGTCGGTGTCGCTGATGTCGCTTGTTGTTTTTTGAACTCATTGTTGGTGTCGCTGATGTTGCTTGTTGTTTTTTGAACTCACTGTCGGTGTCGCTGATGTCGCTTGTTTTTTGAACTCATTGTTGGTGTCGCTGATGTCGCTTGTTTTTTTTTGAACTCATTGTCGGTGTCGTTGATGTCGCTTGTTGTTTTTTGAACTCATTCTCTGTGTCGCTGATGTCACTTGTTGTTTTTTGAACTCATTGTCGGTGTCGTTGATGTCGCTTGTTGTTTTTTGAACTCATTCTCTGTGTCGCTGATGTCACTTGTTGTTTTTTGAACTCACTGTCAGTGTCGCTGATGTCGCTTGGTGTTTTTTGAACTCTCTGTCGGTGTCGCTGATGTCGCTTGTTGTTTTTTGAACTCATTGTCGGTGTCGCTGATCTCGCTTGTTGTTTTTTGAACTCATTGTCGGTGTCGTTGATGTCGCTTGTTGTTTTTTGAACTCATTGTCGGTGTCGCTGATGTCACTTGTTGTTTTTTGAACTCACTGTCAGTGTCGCTGATGTTGCTTGTTGTTTTTTGAACTCACTGTCGGTGTCGCTGATGTCGCTTGTTGTTTTTTGAACTCACTGTCAGTGTCGCTGATGTTGCTTGTTGTTTTTTGAACTCACTGTCGGTGTCGCTGATGTCGCTTGTTTTTTGAACTCATTGTTGGTGTCGCTGATGTCGCTTGTTTTTTTTTTAACTCATTGTCGGTGTCGTTGATGTCGCTTGTTGTTTTTTGAACTCATTCTCTGTGTCGCTGATGTCACTTGTTGTTTTTTGAACTCACTGTCAGTGTCGCTGATGTCGCTTGGTGTTTTTTGAACTCTCTGTCGGTGTCGCTGATGTCGCTTGTTGTTTTTTGAACTCATTGTCGGTGTCGCTGATCTCGCTTGTTGTTTTTTGAACTCATTGTCGGTGTCGTTGATGTCGCTTGTTGTTTTTTGAACTCATTGTCGGTGTCGCTGATGTCGCTTGTTGTTTTTTGAACTCATTGTTGGTGTCGCTGATGTCGCTTGGTGTTTTTTGAACTCTCTGTCGGTGTCGCTGATGTCGCTTGTTGTTTTTTGAACTCATTGTTGGTGTCGCTGATGTCGCTTGTTGTTTTTTGAACTCACTGTCAGTGTCGCTGATGTTGCTTGTTGTTTTTTGAACTCACTGTCGGTGTCGCTGATGTCGCTTGTTTTTTGAACTCATTGTTGGTGTCGCTGATGTCGCTTGTTTTTTTTTTAACTCATTGTCGGTGTCGTTGATGTCGCTTGTTGTTTTTTGAACTCATTCTCTGTGTCGCTGATGTCACTTGTTGTTTTTTGAACTCACTGTCAGTGTCGCTGATGTCGCTTGGTGTTTTTTGAACTCTCTGTCGGTGTCGCTGATGTCGCTTGTTGTTTTTTGAACTCATTGTCGGTGTCGCTGATCTCGCTTGTTGTTTTTTGAACTCATTGTCGGTGTCGTTGATGTCGCTTGTTGTTTTTTGAACTCATTGTCGGTGTCGCTGATGTCGCTTGTTGTTTTTTGAACTCACTGTCAGTGTCGCTGATGTTGCTTGTTGTTTTTTGAACTCACTGTCGGTGTCGCTGATGTCGCTTGTTGTTTTTTGAACTCATTGTTGGTGTCGCTGATGTTGCTTGTTGTTTTTTGAACTCACTGTCGGTGTCGCTGATGTCGCTTGTTTTTTGAACTCATTGTTGGTGTCGCTGATGTCGCTTGTTTTTTTTTGAACTCATTGTCGGTGTCGTTGATGTCGCTTGTTGTTTTTTGAACTCATTCTCTGTGTCGCTGATGTCACTTGTTGTTTTTTGAACTCATTGTCGGTGTCGTTGATGTCGCTTGTTGTTTTTTGAACTCATTCTCTGTGTCGCTGATGTCACTTGTTGTTTTTTGAACTCACTGTCAGTGTCGCTGATGTCGCTTGGTGTTTTTTGAACTCTCTGTCGGTGTCGCTGATGTCGCTTGTTGTTTTTTGAACTCATTGTCGGTGTCGCTGATCTCGCTTGTTGTTTTTTGAACTCATTGTCGGTGTCGTTGATGTCGCTTGTTGTTTTTTGAACTCATTGTCGGTGTCGCTGATGTCACTTGTTGTTTTTTGAACTCACTGTCAGTGTCGCTGATGTTGCTTGTTGTTTTTTGAACTCACTGTCGGTGTCGCTGATGTCGCTTGTTGTTTTTTGAACTCATTGTTGGTGTCGCTGATGTTGCTTGTTGTTTTTTGAACTCACTGTCGGTGTCGCTGATGTCGCTTGTTTTTTGAACTCATTGTTGGTGTCGCTGATGTCGCTTGTTTTTTTTTGAACTCATTGTCGGTGTCGTTGATGTCGCTTGTTGTTTTTTGAACTCATTCTCTGTGTCGCTGATGTCACTTGTTGTTTTTTGAACTCACTGTCAGTGTCGCTGATGTCGCTTGGTGTTTTTTGAACTCTCTGTCGGTGTCGCTGATGTCGCTTGTTGTTTTTTGAACTCATTGTCGGTGTCGCTGATCTCGCTTGTTGTTTTTTGAACTCATTGTCGGTGTCGTTGATGTCGCTTGTTGTTTTTTGAACTCATTGTCGGTGTCGCTGATGTCGCTTGTTGTTTTTTGAACTCACTGTCAGTGTCGCTGATGTTGCTTGTTGTTTTTTGAACTCACTGTCGGTGTCGCTGATGTCGCTTGTTGTTTTTTGAACTCATTGTTGGTGTCGCTGATGTCACTTGTTGTTTTTTGAACTCACTGTCAGTGTCGCTGATGTCGCTTGGTGTTTTTTGAACTCTCTGTCGGTGTCGCTGATGTCGCTTGTTGTTTTTTGAACTCATTGTCGGTGTCGCTGATGTCGCTTGTTGTTTTTTGAACTCACTGTCAGTGTCGCTGATGTTGCTTGTTGTTTTTTGAACTCACTGTCGGTGTCGCTGATGTCGCTTGTTTTTTGAACTCATTGTTGGTGTCGCTGATGTCCCTTGTTTTTTTTTAACTCATTGTCAGTGTCGTTGATGTCGCTTGTTGTTTTTTGAACTCATTGTTGGTGTCGCTGATGTCACTTGTTGTTTTTTGAACTCACTGTCAGTGTCGCTGATGTCGCTTGGTGTTTTTTGAACTCTCTGTCGGTGTCGCTGATGTCGCTTGTTGTTTTTTGAACTCATTGTCGGTGTCGCTGATCTCGCTTGTTGTTTTTTGAACTCATTGTCGGTGTCGTTGATGTCGCTTGTTGTTTTTTGAACTCATTGTCGGTGTCGCTGATGTCGCTTGTTGTTTTTTGAACTCACTGTCAGTGTCGCTGATGTCGCTTGGTGTTTTTTGAACTCTCTGTCGGTGTCGCTGATGTCGCTTGTTGTTTTTTGAACTCATTGTCGGTGTCGCTGATCTCGCTTGTTGTTTTTTGAACTCATTGTCGGTGTCGCTGATGTCGCTTGTTGTTTTTTGAACTCATTGTCGGTGTCGCTGATGTCGCTTGTTGTTTTTTGAACTCACTGTCGGTGTCGCTGATGTCGCTTGTTTTTTTTGAACTCACTGTCGGTGTCGCTGATGTCGCTTGTTGTTTTTTGAACTCATTGTTGGTGTCGCTGATGTCACTTGTTGTTTTTTGAACTCACTGTCAGTGTCGCTGATGTCGCTTGGTGTTTTTTTAACTCTCTGTCGGTGTCGCTGATGTCGCTTGTTTTTTTTTAACTCACTGTCGGTGTCGCTGATGTCGCTTGTTGTTTTTTGAACTCATTGTTGGTGTCGCTGATGTCGCTTGGTGTTTTTTGAACTCTCTGTCGGTGTCGCTGATGTCGCTTGTTGTTTTTTGAACTCATTGTTGGTGTCGCTGATGTCGCTTGTTGTTTTTTGAACTCACTGTCAGTGTCGCTGATGTTGCTTGTTGTTTTTTGAACTCACTGTCGGTGTCGCTGATGTCGCTTGTTTTTTGAACTCATTGTTGGTGTCGCTGATGTCGCTTGTTTTTTTTTGAACTCATTGTCGGTGTCGTTGATGTCGCTTGTTGTTTTTTGAACTCATTCTCTGTGTCGCTGATGTCACTTGTTGTTTTTTGAACTCACTGTCAGTGTCGCTGATGTCGCTTGGTGTTTTTTGAACTCTCTGTCGGTGTCGCTGATGTCGCTTGTTGTTTTTTGAACTCATTGTCGGTGTCGCTGATCTCGCTTGTTGTTTTTTGAACTCATTGTCGGTGTCGTTGATGTCGCTTGTTGTTTTTTGAACTCATTGTCGGTGTCGCTGATGTCGCTTGTTGTTTTTTGAACTCACTGTCAGTGTCGCTGATGTTGCTTGTTGTTTTTTGAACTCACTGTCGGTGTCGCTGATGTCGCTTGTTGTTTTTTGAACTCATTGTTGGTGTCGCTGATGTTGCTTGTTGTTTTTTGAACTCACTGTCGGTGTCGTTGATGTCGCTTGTTGTTTTTTGAACTCACTGTCGGTGTCGCTGATGTCGCTTGTTGTTTTTTGAACTCATTGTTGGTGTCGCTGATGTTGCTTGTTGTTTTTTGAACTCATTGTCGGTGTCGTTGATGTCGCTTGTTGTTTTTTGAACTCATTGTTGGTGTCGCTGATGTTGCTTGTTGTTTTTTGAACTCACTGTCGGTGTCGCTGATGTCGCTTGTTTTTTGAACTCATTGTTGGTGTCGCTGATGTCGCTTGTTTTTTTTTGAACTCATTGTCGGTGTCGTTGATGTCGCTTGTTGTTTTTTGAACTCATTCTCTGTGTCGCTGATGTCACTTGTTGTTTTTTGAACTCACTGTCAGTGTCGCTGATGTCGCTTGGTGTTTTTTGAACTCTCTGTCGGTGTCGCTGATGTCGCTTGTTGTTTTTTGAACTCATTGTCGGTGTCGCTGATCTCGCTTGTTGTTTTTTGAACTCATTGTCGGTGTCGTTGATGTCGCTTGTTGTTTTTTGAACTCATTGTCGGTGTCGCTGATGTCGCTTGTTGTTTTTTGAACTCACTGTCAGTGTCGCTGATGTTGCTTGTTGTTTTTTGAACTCACTGTCGGTGTCGCTGATGTCGCTTGTTGTTTTTTGAACTCATTGTTGGTGTCGCTGATGTTGCTTGTTGTTTTTTGAACTCACTGTCGGTGTCGCTGATGTCGCTTGTTTTTTGAACTCATTGTTGGTGTCGCTGATGTCGCTTGTTTTTTTTTGAACTCATTGTCGGTGTCGTTGATGTCGCTTGTTGTTTTTTGAACTCATTCTCTGTGTCGCTGATGTCACTTGTTGTTTTTTGAACTCATTGTCGGTGTCGTTGATGTCGCTTGTTGTTTTTTGAACTCATTCTCTGTGTCGCTGATGTCACTTGTTGTTTTTTGAACTCACTGTCAGTGTCGCTGATGTCGCTTGGTGTTTTTTGAACTCTCTGTCGGTGTCGCTGATGTCGCTTGTTGTTTTTTGAACTCATTGTTGGTGTCGCTGATGTCGCTTGTTGTTTTTTGAACTCACTGTCAGTGTCGCTGATGTTGCTTGTTGTTTTTTGAACTCACTGTCGGTGTCGCTGATGTCGCTTGTTTTTTGAACTCATTGTTGGTGTCGCTGATGTCGCTTGTTTTTTTTTGAACTCATTGTCGGTGTCGTTGATGTCGCTTGTTGTTTTTTGAACTCATTCTCTGTGTCGCTGATGTCACTTGTTGTTTTTTGAACTCACTGTCAGTGTCGCTGATGTCGCTTGGTGTTTTTTGAACTCTCTGTCGGTGTCGCTGATGTCGCTTGTTGTTTTTTGAACTCATTGTCGGTGTCGCTGATCTCGCTTGTTGTTTTTTGAACTCATTGTCGGTGTCGTTGATGTCGCTTGTTGTTTTTTGAACTCATTGTCGGTGTCGCTGATGTCGCTTGTTGTTTTTTGAACTCACTGTCAGTGTCGCTGATGTTGCTTGTTGTTTTTTGAACTCACTGTCGGTGTCGCTGATGTCGCTTGTTGTTTTTTGAACTCATTGTTGGTGTCGCTGATGTTGCTTGTTGTTTTTTGAACTCACTGTCGGTGTCGTTGATGTCGCTTGTTGTTTTTTGAACTCACTGTCGGTGTCGCTGATGTCGCTTGTTGTTTTTTGAACTCATTGTTGGTGTCGCTGATGTTGCTTGTTGTTTTTTGAACTCATTGTCGGTGTCGTTGATGTCGCTTGTTGTTTTTTGAACTCATTGTTGGTGTCGCTGATGTTGCTTGTTGTTTTTTGAACTCACTGTCGGTGTCGCTGATGTCGCTTGTTTTTTGAACTCATTGTTGGTGTCGCTGATGTCGCTTGTTTTTTTTTGAACTCATTGTCGGTGTCGTTGATGTCGCTTGTTGTTTTTTGAACTCATTCTCTGTGTCGCTGATGTCACTTGTTGTTTTTTGAACTCACTGTCAGTGTCGCTGATGTCGCTTGGTGTTTTTTGAACTCTCTGTCGGTGTCGCTGATGTCGCTTGTTGTTTTTTGAACTCATTGTCGGTGTCGCTGATCTCGCTTGTTGTTTTTTGAACTCATTGTCGGTGTCGTTGATGTCGCTTGTTGTTTTTTGAACTCATTGTCGGTGTCGCTGATGTCGCTTGTTGTTTTTTGAACTCACTGTCAGTGTCGCTGATGTTGCTTGTTGTTTTTTGAACTCACTGTCGGTGTCGCTGATGTCGCTTGTTGTTTTTTGAACTCATTGTTGGTGTCGCTGATGTTGCTTGTTGTTTTTTGAACTCACTGTCGGTGTCGCTGATGTCGCTTGTTTTTTGAACTCATTGTTGGTGTCGCTGATGTCGCTTGTTTTTTTTTTAACTCATTGTCGGTGTCGTTGATGTCGCTTGTTGTTTTTTGAACTCATTCTCTGTGTCGCTGATGTCACTTGTTGTTTTTTGAACTCATTGTCGGTGTCGTTGATGTCGCTTGTTGTTTTTTGAACTCATTCTCTGTGTCGCTGATGTCACTTGTTGTTTTTTGAACTCACTGTCAGTGTCGCTGATGTCGCTTGGTGTTTTTTGAACTCTCTGTCGGTGTCGCTGATGTCGCTTGTTGTTTTTTGAACTCATTGTCGGTGTCGCTGATCTCGCTTGTTGTTTTTTGAACTCATTGTCGGTGTCGTTGATGTCGCTTGTTGTTTTTTGAACTCATTGTCGGTGTCGCTGATGTCGCTTGTTGTTTTTTGAACTCACTGTCAGTGTCGCTGATGTTGCTTGTTGTTTTTTGAACTCACTGTCGGTGTCGCTGATGTCGCTTGTTGTTTTTTGAACTCATTGTTGGTGTCGCTGATGTTGCTTGTTGTTTTTTGAACTCACTGTCGGTGTCGCTGATGTCGCTTGTTTTTTGAACTCATTGTTGGTGTCGCTGATGTCGCTTGTTTTTTTTTGAACTCATTGTCGGTGTCGTTGATGTCGCTTGTTGTTTTTTGAACTCATTCTCTGTGTCGCTGATGTCACTTGTTGTTTTTTGAACTCACTGTCAGTGTCGCTGATGTCGCTTGGTGTTTTTTGAACTCTCTGTCGGTGTCGCTGATGTCGCTTGTTGTTTTTTGAACTCATTGTCGGTGTCGCTGATCTCGCTTGTTGTTTTTTGAACTCATTGTCGGTGTCGTTGATGTCGCTTGTTGTTTTTTGAACTCATTGTCGGTGTCGCTGATGTCGCTTGTTGTTTTTTGAACTCACTGTCAGTGTCGCTGATGTTGCTTGTTGTTTTTTGAACTCACTGTCGGTGTCGCTGATGTCGCTTGTTGTTTTTTGAACTCATTGTTGGTGTCGCTGATGTCACTTGTTGTTTTTTGAACTCACTGTCAGTGTCGCTGATGTCGCTTGGTGTTTTTTGAACTCTCTGTCGGTGTCGCTGATGTCGCTTGTTGTTTTTTGAACTCATTGTCGGTGTCGCTGATGTCGCTTGTTGTTTTTTGAACTCACTGTCAGTGTCGCTGATGTTGCTTGTTGTTTTTTGAACTCACTGTCGGTGTCGCTGATGTCGCTTGTTTTTTGAACTCATTGTTGGTGTCGCTGATGTCCCTTGTTTTTTTTTTAACTCATTGTCGGTGTCGTTGATGTCGCTTGTTGTTTTTTGAACTCATTGTTGGTGTCGCTGATGTCACTTGTTGTTTTTTGAACTCACTGTCAGTGTCGCTGATGTCGCTTGGTGTTTTTTGAACTCTCTGTCGGTGTCGCTGATGTCGCTTGTTGTTTTTTGAACTCATTGTCGGTGTCGCTGATCTCGCTTGTTGTTTTTAGAACTCATTGTCGGTGTCGTTGATGTCGCTTGTTGTTTTTTGAACTCATTGTCGGTGTCGCTGATGTCGCTTGTTGTTTTTTGAACTCACTGTCAGTGTCGCTGATGTTGCTTGTTGTTTTTTGAACTCACTGTCGGTGTCGCTGATGTCGCTTGTTTTTTGAACTCATTGTCGGTGTCGCTGATGTCGCTTGTTTTTTTTTAACTCACTGTCGGTGTCGCTGATGTCGCTTGTTGTTTTTTGAACTCATTGTCGGTGTCGTTGATGTCGCTTGTTGTTTTTTGAACTAATTGTTGGTGTCGCTGATGTCACTTGTTGTTTTTTGAACTCACTCTCAGTGTCGCTGATGTCGCTTGGTGTTTTTTGAACTCATTGTTGGTGTTGCTGATGTCGCTTGTTGTTTTTGAACTCACTGTCGGTGTCGCTGATGTCGCTTGTTGTTTTTTGAACTCATTGTCGGTGTCGCTGATGTCGCTTGTTGTTTGTTGAACTCATTGTCGGTGTCGCTGATGTCGCTTGTTGTTTTTTGAACTCTCTGTCGGTGTCGCTGATGTCGCTTGTTGTTTTTTGAACTCATTGTTGGTGTCACTGATCTCGCTTGTTGTTTTTGAACTCACTGTCGGTGTCGCTGATGTCGCTTGTTGTTTTTTGAACTCATTGTCGGTGTCGTTGATGTCGCTTGTTGTTTTTTGAACTCATTGTCGGTGTCGCTGATGTCGCTTGTTGTTTTTTGAACTCATTGTCGGTGTTGCTGATGTCGCTTGTTGATTTTTGAACTCACTGTCGGTGTCGCTGATGTCGCTTGTTTTTTTTTAACTCACTGTCGGTGTCGCTGATGTCGCTTGTTGTTTTTTGAACTCATTGTTGGTGTCGCTGATGTCGCTTGGTGTTTTTTGAACTCTCTGTCGGTGTCGCTGATGTCGCTTGTTGTTTTTTTAACTCATTGTCGGTGTCGCTGATGTCGCTTGTTGTTTTTTGAACTCACTGTCAGTGTCGCTGATGTTGCTTGTTGTTTTTTGAACTCACTGTCGGTGTCGCTGATGTTGCTTGTTGTTTTTTGAACTCACTGTCGGTGTCGCTGATGTCGCTTGTTTTTTGAACTCATTGTTGGTGTCGCTGATGTCGCTTGTTTTTTTTTTAACTCATTGTCGGTGTCGTTGATGTCGCTTGTTGTTTTTTGAACTCATTCTCTGTGTCGCTGATGTCACTTGTTGTTTTTTGAACTCACTGTCAGTGTCGCTGATGTCGCTTGGTGTTTTTTGAACTCATTGTCGGTGTCGCTGATCTCGCTTGTTGTTTTTTGAACTCATTGTCGGTGTCGTTGATGTCGCTTGTTGTTTTTTGAACTCATTGTCGGTGTCGCTGATGTCGCTTGTTGTTTTTTGAACTCACTGTCAGTGTCGCTGATGTTGCTTGTTGTTTTTTGAACTCACTGTCGGTGTCGCTGATGTCGCTTGTTGTTTTTTGAACTCATTGTTGGTGTCGCTGATGTTGCTTGTTGTTTTTTGAACTCACTGTCGGTGTCGCTGATGTCGCTTGTTTTTTGAACTCATTGTTGGTGTCGCTGATGTCGCTTGTTTTTTTTTGAACTCATTGTCGGTGTCGTTGATGTCGCTTGTTGTTTTTTGAACTCATTCTCTGTGTCGCTGATGTCACTTGTTGTTTTTTGAACTCACTGTCAGTGTCGCTGATGTCGCTTGGTGTTTTTTGAACTCTCTGTCGGTGTCGCTGATGTCGCTTGTTGTTTTTTGAACTCATTGTCGGTGTCGCTGATCTCGCTTGTTGTTTTTCGAACTCATTGTCGGTGTCGCTGATGTCGCTTGTTGTTTTTTGAACTCACTGTCAGTGTCGCTGATGTTGCTTGTTGTTTTTTGAACTCACTGTCGGTGTCGCTGATGTCGCTTGTTGTTTTTTGAACTCATTGTTGGTGTCGCTGATGTCACTTGTTGTTTTTTGAACTCACTGTCAGTGTCGCTGATGTCGCTTGGTGTTTTTTGAACTCTCTGTCGGTGTCGCTGATGTCGCTTGTTGTTTTTTGAACTCATTGTCGGTGTCGCTGATGTCGCTTGTTGTTTTTTGAACTCACTGTCAGTGTCGCTGATGTTGCTTGTTGTTTTTTGAACTCACTGTCGGTGTCGCTGATGTCGCTTGTTTTTTGAACTCATTGTTGGTGTCGCTGATGTCGCTTGTTTTTTTTTGAACTCATTGTCGGTGTCGTTGATGTCGCTTGTTGTTTTTTGAACTCATTGTCGGTGTCGCTGATGTCACTTGTTGTTTTTTGAACTCACTGTCAGTGTCGCTGATGTCGCTTGGTGTTTTTTGAACTCTCTGTCGGTGTCGCTGATGTCGCTTGTTGTTTTTTGAACTCATTGTCGGTGTCGCTGATCTCGCTTGTTGTTTTTTGAACTCATTGTCGGTGTCGCTGATGTCGCTTGTTGTTTTTTGAACTCACTGTCAGTGTCGCTGATGTTGCTTGTTGTTTTTTGAACTCACTGTCGGTGTCGCTGATGTCGCTTGTTTTTTGAACTCATTGTTGGTGTCGCTGATGTCGCTTGTTTTTTTTTTTAACTCATTGTCGGTGTCGTTGATGTCGCTTGTTGTTTTTTGAACTCATTGTTGGTGTCGCTGATGTCACTTGTTGTTTTTTGAACTCACTGTCAGTGTCGCTGATGTCGCTTGGTGTTTTTTGAACTCTCTGTCGGTGTCGCTGATGTCGCTTGTTGTTTTTTGAACTCATTGTCGGTGTCGCTGATCTCGCTTGTTGTTTTTTGAACTCATTGTCGGTGTCGTTGATGTCGCTTGTTGTTTTTTGAACTCATTGTCGGTGTCGCTGATGTCGCTTGTTGTTTTTTGAACTCACTGTCAGTGTCGCTGATGTTGCTTGTTGTTTTTTGAACTCACTGTCGGTGTCGCTGATGTCGCTTGTTTTTTGAACTCATTGTCGGTGTCGCTGATGTCGCTTGTTTTTTTTTAACTCACTGTCGGTGTCGCTGATGTCGCTTGTTGTTTTTTGAACTCATTGTCGGTGTCGTTGATGTCGCTTGTTGTTTTTTGAACTCATTGTTGGTGTCGCTGATGTCACTTGTTGTTTTTTGAACTCACTCTCAGTGTCGCTGATGTCGCTTGGTGTTTTTTGAACTCATTGTTGGTGTTGCTGATGTCGCTTGTTGTTTTTGAACTCACTGTCGGTGTCGCTGATGTCGCTTGTTGTTTTTTGAACTCTCTGTCGGTGTCGCTGATGTCGCTTGTTGTTTTTTGAACTCATTGTTGGTGTCACTGATCTCGCTTGTTGTTTTTGAACTCACTGTCGGTGTCGCTGATGTCGCTTGTTGTTTTTTGAACTCATTGTCGGTGTCGTTGATGTCGCTTGTTGTTTTTTGAACTCATTGTCGGTGTCGCTGATGTCGCTTGTTGTTTTTTGAACTCACTGTCGGTGTCGCTGATGTCACTTGTTGTTTTTGAACTCACTGTCGGTGTCGCTGATGTCACTTGTTGTTTTTTGAACTCACTCTCAGTGTCGCTGATGTCACTTGGTGTTTTTTGAACTCATTGTTGGTGTTGCTGATGTCGCTTGTTGTTTTTGAACTCACTGTCGGTGTCGCTGATGTCGCTTGTTGTTTTTTGAACTCATTGTCGGTGTCGCTGATGTCGCTTGTTGTTTGTTGAACTCATTGTCGGTGTCGCTGATGTCGCTTGTTGTTTTTTGAACTCTCTGTCGGTGTCGCTGATGTCGCTTGTTGTTTTTTGAACTCATTGTTGGTGTCACTGATCTCGCTTGTTGTTTTTGAACTCACTGTCGGTGTCGCTGATGTCGCTTGTTGTTTTTTGAACTCATTGTCGGTGTCGTTGATGTCGCTTGTTGTTTTTTGAACTCACTGTCGGTGTTGCTGATGTCACTTGTTGTTTTTGAACTCACTGTCGGTGTCGCTGATGTCGCTTGTTGTTTTTTGAACTCATTGTCGGTGTCGCTGATGTCACTTGTTGTTTTTGAACTCACTGTCGGTGTCGTTGATGTCGCTTGTTGTTGTTGTTTTTTGAACTCACTGTCGGTGTCGCTGATGTCGCTTGGTGTTTTTGAACTCACTGTCGTTGATGTCGCTTGTTGTTGTTGTTTTTTGAACTCACTGTCGGTGTCGCTGATGTCGCTTGTTGTTGTTTTTTGAACTCACTGTCGGTGTCGGTGTCGGTGTCGCTGGCGCCGCCGCTGCTGCTGCGCCTCTTGGCGGTGCGCAGGTGCTCGTCGTAGCGGAAGTGGCGCTTCTCCAGCGGGGACGTGAAGTCCTCGATCACGGCGTCGAACTCGCCCAGCGCGTCGTCCAGGTCGCCCGCGTCCGCCACCGGCTCGGCTGAGCCAGGGAGCGACAGCTTAGATTGCGCGCGCAAAGTGGAAAGGGATCGTGTGCAATCGCGCGAATTTACCTTGGCGCGCCACTTTGGGAGACTTCATGGTTCCCCGGCAATGTGGACGACGTGTTGCTCGGGTCCGTCTAGTTTCCACGCGGCTCCTCAAGCTGTCGCTTCCACGTGCGCGCGCCTGCTTTTGAAGAGGTTTAGTCCGGGGGGCGGGGGCGGCGCGCGCGCCCGTGTGCGCGTGTGTGTGTCACAGGGCTGCAGTTCCTCCCCCCTGACGTCTTCCTCCTAAAAAAAAAAAAAAAGTGTTCGTAAACAAGTTGCGTCATGTTTACGCCGATATTACGTCATAACACAAACCAAAAATACTCGCCCGTGAATTTTGTCCCCCTTTCCCTTTCAGCCGCACGGGTGTCAAACTCAAGGCCCGTGGGCCACATCTGGCTCACCGCATCATTTTTTTTGTGGCTGACTAAAGCAAATATAGTTTGTGTGTTTCATATTTTTGGCCAAATGTTTTTCTTTTAATTTTGGCAGAAATCAAGCCCCAAAAGTGCATTTTCTTCCCTTTTACAGATATGAATGGTCTTCCCCACCAAATCTCTTCACAAATTGAAGAGCAAGCTGTGCACTTAAATGTTGGATTTTGTTGTCACCTGTTCCCATGACTTGGGATTTCATTTTTTGTTTGTTGTTGTTATTTCAAAAGATATCTGATACGAATAAAATGCAGAGGCAATTGAGGTGATGATACATTCATCTGAATTGCACAGCCATTCCGCTGCTTGAGGGCCAGCGTACTTCGTGTTTGTTGTCAACGTGAAAGGTCGCGCACACGCCCAATCAAAAATGTCTATCCTGCACATTCGCATCCAGTACACACATCGAGTGAACGTACATGTCCGCTGGCATCAAATGAATGCGTATCTATCCATTCAAATCTCTTCAAATGAACTCCTGTCTGTCCGCTCACGTACGTGCAAATTGGAATTGGAGTTGAGTGCTCCTTTTTTTTTTTTTTTTTTTTAAATCTTGATATTGTATTGACGGATATTCACTGCAATTTGTATGATTTGAATGTCCCACAGCTTCAAGTAAGGTTGAACTCGCCAACGTCGGATGTAATTTCAAATGTTCAATTCTTCAGCAATGTGTAACAACAAAGAATTGTTGTCAATAACTTCTACCTGCTGCGTTTTGTACAGGTCGAAGCAAATGACTTTTGAGCATGTTTTTCGAGTGTTGAATGGATTCAGCAGTCTGAATTTCCAATGGTCAAAATGCAGGCCGGCGCGCCATCTGCTGGCGATTAGTGGTGTCACGTGGCAAATATACAAGTGGCTGGCAGCGAAAAAGTCCAACGCTTGTTGTCTTCCTTGACGTGGTCAGGGCCGAAGAAGAGAATCGCGCATTGTGAACGCCAGTCAAGTTTCTTGCACAAGCCAAAGTAAAAAAGGCTTCCTTGTCTAGATTTGAAAACAGGCTTCTTCCAGATACAAGTCCGAGCAGTTCTACATGTGGACTTGTCAGAGGAGCGCTTAAGGCATCTTGTCATAGCTTCGTCATTGTTCTCTTTTTAGACAACTTTGAGCTCGAGCTCGCATTGGCAAACTTTGTCTCAGCCATTTTGGGTTAGTTGTCACAAGCATTTGCATAATAATCATAATCATAATGTTCCTTTTTTTTTTGGTAATTCGGTTCAACCTTGAATTTTCCGTTGAAGAAAGGCACAACGGGCTTTGGAGACTGAGCGCCGCGGCCTCCGTGCCAGCAGTTCTTAAGGACTTTAATCCAGCGGATCTTGCGTAATATTTGATGTGACCGTTTCTTCAATGGTTATGTTCAACGACTTTTTCAAAGTGAATGATGAACATTTTCTGTGCCTGACTTCGATGCTAACTTTCAAGTAAAACAAACAACAACAATCATTTTGCAAAATCCAGCCGACGGTGGAGCAACCTGTCACGCGTTCACGCTCTCTATTAGATTGCTTATAACACAAAATACTGACACAAAATATGAGAATGAAATATATCCCTGAGACTTTGCTCTTTCATCTGGTGCACATTTGCTTTCGGGTCGTTAAGGGAGCGTGCCGAGGAGGTCTCACAGTGGCACCCCCGGCCGGCCCTTTTTGGGTCAGTTAATTCAGGAGGCGCATGGGCTAGCCCATGACGCAACGGGGGTGTAAAGCGAAACATTTGGAAAGAATATGGGTTTGGGCACCGTATGGGCTGGAACAAATATTACAGGCGGATGGCGGCACGGTGGACGACCGGTTAGAGCGTCAGCCTCACAGTTGCGAGGACCCGGGTTCGATCCCCGGCCCCGCCTGCGTGGAGTTTGCATGTTCTCCCCGTGCCCGCGTGGCTTTTCTCCGGGCGCTCCGCTTTCCTCCCACATCCCAAAAACATGCATGCTAGGTTGATTGACGACTCTAAATCGCCCGTAGGTGTGAACGTGCGCGCGAATGGTTGTGTGCTTCTATGTGCCCTCCGATTGGCTGGCAACCAGTTGAGGGTACTGTACCCCGCCTCCTGCCCGACGATAGCTGGGATAGGCTCCGGCACGCCCGCGAACCGCGTGAGGAGAAGCGGTTCAGAAAATGGATGGATGGATGATGTATCCATACATTCCAAGAAATGTATAAGAGAGTAAAAAGTGTGACATGGATCTGCGGTGGAGTCCAACGTGGCCTTCCGTCGTTCTCAGCATGTGATGAGGATGACGACGATGGTGTTTTTGTTTTCCTCGATATTTCTTATCATCCCATCCATCCGTTTTCCATTTCCCGCATTCGGGCAAGCCGGCGCCAATCTCAGCTGACTTTGGGCGAGAGGCGGGCACACCCTGAACTGCTCGCCCTGACCCTAACCCACATTTAGTCTTCAATGAACATAACGCGCATCTTTTGGGAATTTGGGAGGAAGCCGGAGAAAGGTTCACACGGGAAGGCCAAATAATCCCTCCAGAGGAAATTCCAACTCTCACGCTGTTGTGTATGTGCGCGTTGCACACCACGCAGATGAGACAATCTGATCACACAAACGCGGGTGTGCCAAAAAGTGGGCGTGGCCGGCTTGCTCAAAGGCATCTTGCCAGTCGGCAGGAAGCGGCTGACCTCTCCCCGCCGACAAGTCGCCGTTTTCCTTTTGTCCGCAGCGGGACTCGAACCCTCGTGGCCCACCGGTGTCGAAGCTCTAGTCCTTAAGAAGGCGTTGCATGTTGAGCTTTTTATTTTTTATATATATATTTTTGACACCCGTTGACTTGCTATGTGAAGAAATTCAGTAGCCTAACCCTGGCGGGATGAAAATGTGCCCCCCACCTTAAAAGGTGAGCGGCCGCTCGTCAGCAGAGATCAGCGGTTTGGCCTCGCACCCTCGACGTCCCCGCCGAGACTTTCACACCTGCGGCGTCCGCAAAGGGATCGAGGCGGCGCGGCGTGCGTTTGCGGCGGCCCTCGCGAGGGCGATGCTTGCTTGACGACGGGCCTCGACGGCGGACGTGCCGCAAGCGACACCTTCCGGGCCTCGTGAGAAGACGTCGGCGTTGGCTTTTTTACACTCTGATGTCATCCATCCATTTTCTGAGCCGCTTCTCCTCACGCGGGTCGCGGGCGTGCCTGAGCCTGTCCCAGCTATCGTCGGGCAGGAGGCGGGGTACGCCCTGAACCGGTCGCCGGCCAATCGCAGGGCACGCAGAAACAAACAACCATTCGCGCGCACGTTCACACCTACGGGCGATTTAGAGTCGTTAATCAACCTAGCATGCATGCTAGGTTGATTGCAGGCGGGGCCGGGGATTGAACCCGGGTCCTCGCAACTGTGAGGCGGACGCAACTCTGATTTTGAAATGTATTTTCTTGAAAAGTCAACTACTAGTTAGTTGTTAGTCATGTGCATTCCTTTTCACGGATGGATAAAAGTCATATATCATCTCATGTCATACTGTACACAATGTATCGTCCTCGACCAACTTTACTCGTTGCAGCTCATGAGACATGTACGGTATGTAAGCTAGCCGTGTCAGAAATATGGAGAACTCCAAACGCACGGTTGGAGATGGCCGCAATGCAGCGCACTCTCTGTCCCAGACAGATGTTTATAATATGCATATATATATATATATATATATATATATATATATATACACACAGACACACACACAGTATGTCATATGTACTTCGATCCTGACGATCCACCACCGATAGCTGGATTAGATGGATGGATGGAGAGATGGATATGTCTTTGAGGTAGGTAGATTGACGCTGCTTAAGATGCATGAATGACATTCTTGTAGTTTGCAATTATACTGCATCATTAAGAGAGCTGTTCCTAATAGTTGGGTGATTTTATTAAGCGATATGGATAGGGGGGAAATATTCGGAGCGAGTGAGAATGGTCGTCTTTGGAAATGCCGAATCTTTTGTTGGCTAAGGCAGTGGCGTGAAGGTCGCTCGACGTCACTCGAAGTTGCAGCCCAACAGCTCGACCCGCAGCGTGATGGTGGCCGTCCAGGTTCGGGGGACGATTCGGACGAAACGGGAAAAAATGGGCGGGTAGATAAAATTCTTGACATGTTCGTTGTTGTCAGTGTTCCCAAAGAAGATCTGAATTTGGGGAAAAAAGCGCAGAGAGGCAGGTTACAATCCCATGGAGAGTCTTCATCAGTGCACCGGCCTTA
Organism: Phycodurus eques; assembly: GCF_024500275.1. Taxonomy (NCBI): domain Eukaryota; kingdom Metazoa; phylum Chordata; class Actinopteri; order Syngnathiformes; family Syngnathidae; genus Phycodurus; species Phycodurus eques. The sequence goes on from NC_084536.1 coordinate 623,201, forward strand.
TTTTGGGTACAGGCTCAAGCCCACCCAAAACTTCACTTAGCCCACCCCTATGAATTAGAAATTTTTTTTCGAGAAAAAGTGTTCTGTGGTGATAGCGAAGCACATGCTTTGGCAATGACAAAAAATCGGTTGAGAAATGAACATGTTCTGACTAAATTTCTTGCTCCATGCATTGCCCATCGATCTTCTCAACACGGCCGCCGCGTCGGCACGTCCGTTCGCCGAGATGCCACGGCGCGCTGGCTTCTCGTCTTCTTATCTATGGTCAGAACCGCTACCCGCATTTGCAGCTGTGTTAACGCCAATGAGCAGCTAATGCTTGATTTCCAATCCACGAAGTGACACTTGACCACACGGCGATGCTTCAATGGCTCCTCTTGAATTGCTACGACGATGCTACGACGTGTCGCCACTGACTTGTAATGCTGCGGCCTGCCAAGCTATTAGCTAATAAGCTCATGAGACACCTGGAGCGGCGGCACGACGGACGACCGGTTAGCGCATCTGCCTCACAGTTCTGAGGTTGCGGGTTCAAATCCCGGCCCCGCCAGTGTGGAGTTTGCATGTTCTCCCCGCGCCTGTGTGGCTTTTCCCCTGGTTCTCCGCTTTCCTCCCACAACCCAAAAACATGCACGCTAGGTTGATTGAAGACTCTAAATTGCCCGTAGGTGTGAATGTGAGTGGTCGCCAGCCAATCACAGGGCACATCCAAACAAACAAGCATTCGCACTCACATTCACACCTATGGGCAATTTAGAGTTGTCAATGGACCTAGCGCGCATGTTTTTGGAATGTGGGAGGAAAGCGGAGTGCCCGGAGAAAAGCCACGCGGGCACGGGGAGAACATGCAAACTCCACACAGGCGGGGCCGGGGATTGAACCCCGGTCCTTAGAACTGTGAGGCGGACGCTCTAAGCGGTCTAGATATAATAATGATAATAATTATTATTATCTATTAGTGGCGAGGCTATCCCTATTTTGGGTCATCCACCAAAGGCTTTTTTTCAAGGTCTAAAAAATTTGATCAAATTTCCGAAGGGTACTTTCCAAAACGAAGTCATGGGCCCAGCCCAGCCAAAGTACTTGACCGAGACTCGCCCCTGGTCTTCATCCACCAACAGGAGAGTGAAGTACCTTAGCCGGTCGGTCGTCGTCCTCCGTGTAGTCGTGCCAGTGGATTCCATTGTCGCTGTACTTGAGAGTGTACGATGTGACGTACATCTCTTTCCCCAGAGACTTGGCTCCTTGCGTGATAATCCCCGTGATCTTCATGACGTCCGCCAGCTCCACCTGAAGCCACTGCTTCATGTCTCTATACTGCTTAAACACAAACAAAGCAGCTCTCGCCGTTTTAGGTGCCTGCGCTCACGGAATTTGAGACGTCCCTTACCTTAGCTTGCCACGCATTGACGGCTCCTTGTTTGTTGAGGCGAGCGAAGGAGGGACTCCAGGGTCCGAAGTACCAGTTGGAGTTCACAGAGCTCGCCGTGACGCGACGGTCCTCGATCAGTCCGTTCTCCATCCCGAGAGGCACTGAGCAGCCTGACCGAGAAGAAGCGAACTGCCAATGTCCCACGTCAACCCGGAGCCTCTCAAATCCTGCCACGTCTTCTAAACTTACCGTCGAGCTCACAGCCGTAGTACTCCATGCGCACTGTGGCCATGTTGTACCAGTGCACAGGGTGCAGCCGAATGAAGCGTGCGATCACCGGTGGGGAAAAGGTGTTTGTTTTTGTCACGTAAGCTTCCTGGTTCCCAGGAAACACCTGTCGATACAGCAATGTCACCACTTTTTCCCTACTATAGCGTTTTGTACTCGCTCTGCGGGTGTAGAGAGTAAATATAAACCATTTAAGAGGCTTTGTACACAATAGGCACCAAGGTACTTCTGGGTGGCAGAAAAGAGAATGACTACCGCTGACCTGAACTAAAACGATGACAAAGACTTGTTGTGTCTGGGGTTGCGCCCCCAAATATTTCCCCCAGGTTTTTCAATTTGTCGATTTCCTAAAAAGCAGCCCCGGCTTTTGCCACCCGGAAGTACTGGACGTCGTGTGTGACGTCCTGGTGAAATGTCCAATAGTGTAGCGTTCCAAACCCTCCCGACCTTTATTGGGTAAATGCTGTCACCCTTGTAGAGGACCCATCTCCTGCGGTCGTTGCTGTAGGAAATGGAGTAATTTGTGACAAACTGGTATTGGAAGAGCTGTTTGGCTCCTTGTGTGGCCACCTGGCTGATCACCACGGGACGCTGAAAGTCCAACTGTATCCCGGCAGAGGACAGATGAGTATCAGACATTTTTCGCATTGCCTGGATCAGATCCGTGTGGACATACCTGAATAAAACTGTTGCTCTGGTCTGTGCTCCACGCGTTGTATTTGCCTTTGTTGTTCAACCGGGCAAGATGTGGCTCCCAGTATCCTTCAAAGTTGGAAATAGTACAATTGTGTGATCCTGTCTTTCTTTGTACATCTTTGTACATCTACCTGATGACTACCTCGAGTGTTGTTGGCTGTGATCTGCTCATCTTTCACACTGCCCGATTGCAAGCCCAAGGGGTGGTAGCAGTCTTGGAGAACACATGCAAGAACCATGTGACTATACAGTATACTAAAAGAATTCAGCGAACTAGCAGAAGTTGCGTTTATTGAGTAGTTAGTACCGCTATCGAGGACTAAGAAGAGTGTCTGCATCCCTCGCTGCTGGTTGCAGCCAACTTCTGTCTCCAGCTGCCACAGGCCAGGCTTGGAAGGATACATCTCCAGGGTTGCGAAACCTCCTGAACGTAGCAGTTATCGTTCAACTGGTATGCCCCCCGGATGCTTAGTGAGAAAGATGTTGTGTACCAGGAAGCAGCGGGTAGACTGCGTGTCTGTTGCTGGTGGTCGTCGTGTGGAGGAATGTCTGTCCGTGGAAGTGGATACTCTGGAAGTCTTTGGGAGAGCCCATGTTGATCAGGTGCCAGCGGACCAGCTGGTTGGTATACATCCTCAGGCCCTTAAGGTTATATGTGATACCATTGATGGCTGTAGAAACATCATACAGTTACTTTTAATATTCGCATTGAATTTACATCAATCTGAAGATTGGATTGATGGACCAAGGATCCGATTGTGGGCTTCATGATTACAATGGAACAGGAGGTTTTCTTTGATGATAGGGTCCAGAATTCCTATTCGTCTTTTATGTTGCATGTTCTCGCGATTCTCCTCATAGTACCAGCTCTGCGACTCATCAAAGGTCATGAAGAGCAACGTGAACTCTCTTGTGTTCGTCACATTCTTAATAGTGCCCTCTGGACACACCAGCAAAGGTCCGATCAAGCCGGAATGGATGTCCTTTTCCTAAAGAGAAATACTGTACATGTTAATGTATATCCATCCATCCATCCATCTTCTCTGACTTCTCCCATGGGTAATCTGGTTCTTACTGTAGGTGAAAGACCTTATATTGTTCGCCAGTCATTGCCGTTGAAAACAGACAATGATTCACATTCACACCCACAAGTACAATCACTGAGCGGGAATCGATCTCCACTCCACAACCAGTGACCCCTTCCTCCAAGACAAATGTATGCGCTACTCACAGGATTAACACCAGAATAGTAGGTCCAAGTCTGACAGTGAGGCTCATCTGGCCTGTGTGCAGGCTTTCGGGGGACCTTCCAGACATACGTGAAGTTGCCATTGGGTGGAACCTCATTATCATCTCTGTACCAGGGCTTGGAGCTATCCTCATAGGACAGACCTTCTGTCCACTTGGTGTAGGTAACCCCATTCGGGTGTAAGGAAAGCGGACGTTTGGCTTTGTTTCTGAACACCACCTACAGACAGAGTAACGCAGCTTTAACAGATGCATCACAAGAGCAGCACATGGATTCTACTGACGCTTACCATGATGCTCTGTCCGTACTCCGCCTTGATGACAGGCCCGAGGATACCAAGATGCTGTTCCTTCTCGCCTCGGATTTGAGGAGTTCTGAAAAGCCCATCCGTGTAACCGCGGAATACCACCTTCTTGAACTTAGTGTTGCGAGTGTTTTGCTGTAGCCTTTCCTGCCTTCTGTTGCAATAGATTGCGATTTTGATCATTTGACTTTTATTGAAAGTTTGCGGTAACTTCTAAGCTTACCTCTGTCCATTGCCAGCGTAGTCCCACTCGACCTCCTCTGCAGCAATGAAGTACATCTTGACATTCGGCCCTGAGTGCTTTAAGTAGTATTTATTGGTCTCCTCTATGTTGAAGTTCTTGATGTCTTGATGACTGCTGTAGGGGTCTTTGTAGTTCACATACTCGTATTCGTCTGCTTTCAAATCCTGCCTGTCTAACGATAAATGGTCAGGCTCATCTCCCGGAACGTAAAACTCATAGTCACTGAAATCGGGCCGGGGCACACCGATGACCACAGGCATGTTAATGAGCTCCTCCTCATCTGAGATGGCTTTCGGTGAAGCGGGGCGTGACCCCCTTGGGGTTATGTTAGGGTTGAATCCACGAGGAGAGAAGGGTAAACCTCTTGTGACCTCCGGCTTGTATACCTTTCTCTTTCTCGTTTTCATGCCTCGGCCTTTCTGAGGCTTCTGTCGAAGGTTCACCGTCTTAATCTTGGGGATCTTTTTGGGTGTCGGGGTTTCCTTCTTCATGTATTTCACCATATAGTCTGGAATCTCCATTGGTACTTTTTCATTCCGTTCAGTTCCGTCGTAAGTCCAGTTGTGACTCTCTGTCCTCACAGCAGTGGATTTAATCACCTCTGTGTGGTTTTGTTTGAGGTATATAAACACTTTCTCACTGCTTTCTGAATCATTTAAATCTTCTGAGCTGAGATCGGCGGTGGGCTGCAAGATACCCGTGATCTGAGTCTTGTTCAAGGGGGATGTACCATTTGACTGCTCAAGAACAGATTTGGCACTCTGTGCTGACTTGGATTTGGTTGAATCCCTCTGAGGGCCACACTCATGGGCACTGCTTGTGTTATCTCTTTGGACAGTATCAACTACAGTCCCGTTGTGGTTGTCCAGGCTGCTAATGTTGCTTGTGTCGAAATAGGGAAACGCATCCCCTCGTGTCAGTCTTTCTTCGGATTTCCCCTCCAAGCCCATAGAGGTCAGATTGTTACTTGTCAAGGTTCTATTAAATTTTCCAGCATCTAACGTGGACCTTACAGCTGTTGTTTCAGTCTGATTGGTAGCCTCGGTTGATATGTTCCCAAACTTTGATGAAACTGTTCTGTTATAAAGTGTTGTTTTTTCCATCTTGGACGTGCCGTCCTTATCGAGACTCGAAGCCAACCCGGAAGCACTGCTTTTTGGGCCTTCATCTCGTGACACGCTTAGACTACCGCATATCGGGTTTTTTGTCCTTATTGCGGCTTTTCCGTCTTGCACATCAACAGCGTCATAGTCGAGGAAAGACAAGTCCAGCTTCTCCGCACTCTCCACTGAAGCTTGATTCTTCAGTGACCTGAGGCCTAATTCATTGGCAAACATCTCTGTGTAGTCATCAGTCACCGTTGTACTAGTGGTAGGCTCTTTTGGCTTCTTCATTTCCTCCTCCTTCTTATTCAACATTTCCTTCCTAGTTGGGGGCTTCCACAAATCAAACTCCATTTTTCCTGGCTCCTCATAGTCACTGTACTCATAGTGGTGGTCACGGAAGCACTCGACATCCTGGAACTTTAGGTGCATTCCTTTAGTTGTCTCGTGGGAATTCAGCGACGCCAGAAGCCAAACACCTGGTCAGAAAGAGAGGAATAAGGTCAGTCTCAATTTTTATACAGATTTTTGAAGAGTTCTTGTCAAAAGACCTATGTTTTCCATGTGCATCGTAATGGTCTCTCCAGTCATGGGGTAGAGGCTGAGGATATCTTCCATGCGGTTATTCAGTTCAAATGTGTGGCCGTAGACTGTCGCCGTCTGAATGTAGTCCTGTGCGCCAACGCTGGACACGTGCCATGTTGCCACTTCACCGTTGCAGAAGCCCAAGAGTGGTCCGCTCTCATACACGTAGCCATTGATAGCTGTCGGGACGCAAATGTGGCTCAACTATGAGTGTGCAAACATCCAGTGAGATTACATTTTGACGTACTGTGCATGACATTGGACTTGTAAAAGTTGGGGTCCGCCTTGTTAACTCGGGATCGATCGCAGAACTGCCTAATGTTGTAGTCCAGGTACCAGCTCTTGTTTTCATCGAACACAGCAAACATGGCCTGTTGCTCCTTGTCTGATTTGACCTGTTAGACACAAATCATTTGTAAAAATTCTATCTTCTAAATTACAAGTATGTATTTATTAGAGCCACACTTTAACCAAGCAGAACAGTTTAGTTGGGTTTGGAAGGATGGTTTGGAATAGTACCTGTACATGATGAGCTGTTTTTTTTTTTTTAAGAAGCATAGAGCCAGGGGACTAAATCCCGATCGTGTACTGTATCTGCAAATTGACAATGGAACCGGGTGGGAATGAAGCTGATGTGTTTGTTCGGAACACACGGAGAAAACCGAGAACATTTCTGAAAGACCCCGTCAGATGTCAAAGCTGGAATCAAATCGGGGACTATTCTCAAATTCTCTGTCAACTAATCAGTGCACTGCAGTACCTCCACTGTACAACTGGGCTTAATACTGTGGTCTCTGATATGGATGGGCTATTTTGATACCCCTTTTCTGCGACATGGTGGAAAAATGTTGCCTCATTGTAGGAAGGTATACAAGCATTGTCTGCTCTTAACCCCTGACTTTGGGGAATTTCTCTGAGTTTACATTTCTCCCGAAGGTCCGTTTAAGGTCATTTCCAGTTAGTTACATTGATGAAGGTCAGTCCCAAAGGGCTTCACGGTTTCCACTGTCTGCACCTCAGTCGATGGGTTGACCGCAGAGAACAAATTTCACTGTAAAGTGACAAGTGCCTCTACAACGTTTGATAAAGAGTGAAAAACTCTTCCTAGACTTCGGGTTTTACCTGTACATTCCTGACATTGAGCGACTGACTCTTGCAGATGAGGAGGGGTCCGATCAGACCCGAGGCTATGTCGCGTGGCGTATCAACGGCGCTGTGGTACATCCGCGTCAGACACCTGGAGTCTCCTTTCAGAGGCCCGTCCTCCTCGGCCACTCGCCAAACGTACGTGTACGTCTCGCCCGGCTGGACGGCATGCGTCTTGTTGCCTGGCGAACACGGACGCGTTCGTATCACAGTCGTTTGATAAGAATTTCACTTCAAACGTGTGAAGAGAGACGCGCTACCTCCTTCCGGGTAGTTCACGCCCTCTTCTGACTTTTCCATTGTCAGTCCGTGTGGATAGATGCTGTACGGCCTGGAGGCCATGTTCTTGAATACAATCTGTCGAAAGGTGTGAGCGCTAAGTAGGTGTGAGCGCTAAGTAAGTTGAGTTGACATCAATGCGGTTTTACCTTGATGACGTCTCTGACTTGCGCTCTTATTACTGGACCCAAGATGCCGAGCTCGCTTTTCCTCTGCTTGTTCTCTATTCGTTCTGTGAAGGACTCGTTGTACAGTGTGTACACGGCTTTCTTGTACTTCCTGCCGATGCGAGTTGAGGACTGTTCCAGGTACTGGAACTTGTAGCTCCTACGGAAAAATATTCAGAGAGATCGAGGTTTATAAAACAAGGATTCTTCAGATTAACATTGGAACCGCTACGGTCGACAATCATTTGTGTAAAACTCAGTTAATCACTATAAATATTCGGACACAATTAAAGACTCGTACTGCCCGTGTAATGCAATTTGAACGTTTTCACAGTCATACATATATAAAACGTTAACACTGTAACAAGTTAAAAAAAACAAAACAAAACAAAAAGTCTTAAGTGGTAACGCGTACAGTGCAGTGCTGCCGCAGTCTGACTGCTTTTAATGCGCGTCTGCATTGTTCCCGCTTTTGCATTAAGTCTTGCACAAAAGGCTCAAGAAAAAAAGGAAAACAACTAAAGACTTGAATAGATAACAAGTGATGACACTTATGGTAGCGCTCTGAATGCAACTCATTCTGAACGCAACTTCCTGTTGCACAAAAGCCAAAGAAAAAGCAAAGGACTTGTAGAGTTGATCCTTTATTTCTTGTATCCTCTATTATTTGATGCTTGCTGACATCATGTTTGATTTAAATTCAGTTTTTCACTTCAATTTGGAACTGAACAAACTTAGGTGTGTTCAGCATTAGAGGCGCTACTGAATCTGCAAAGCATGGAAAAGCATTTATTAGCCCCGATGTCTTACTCGTCAATGTGTTCGGGCATATTCGGTGCGTAGTCCCAGACGACCTCCTCAGCAGCGATGTAGTATTTCCACTCCCTCCTTTCGCGTATTTGCTCGAGGGTCATCCTCTGGCGTGGTGCTTTGATGCCCTCACACTGGTTCACATCCAAGAAGGCGTGCATGCCCGCTGCAATACGTTTGTTAGTTAAGCCGATGTCGCAAAAATGCTCATGTGTATATCAAATCAAATGGATTTATGTAGCATTTTTCATACAGAAAAGAAAGAAACAAAGTGCTTTGCAGAGATAAAAACAGACAATTTAAAATATACAAAAAGCCACCCTCCCATCCCCACACACATATATATATATCATGATGAATGTAGAAATCAGTTAAAACCTAAAGCATGAGCCTCCTTTTAAAACCATCATCATTCTTTACTGACCTTCAATGTGCTTGAGCACGTGCGAGGACAGCATCCAGCGGCCCAAGTGCGCAGGCACCAGGCTGGCGGTGGCAGAGGAGCCGCTGATGAGGCCCAGGGACGAAACCCTGTGACGCATGTGCCGCAGCACCTGCCCGGCGATGTGCGCCGAGAACAGCTCGGGCTCGGAGCTCATGGCCAGCAGGTAAAGGCTGACCGAGGAATAGGCGCACACGCTCAAACCTGCAAAAAAAAAAAACAGTTCAGCGAGTGGCCCCTCCTCTTCCTTACTTGCGGTATGTGGCCCTCAGTGGAAAAACTGTGGCCATCCTTGTTCCGAAGGATCGTGTTTTTTCTTTCGTGTTTTGTGAGAGCGTAGAGGAAAAAATCAACGATGACCATTAAACAGAAAATCAAATGTCATTTGTGGCAATCGTTTTATTACACAATTGTGTTTTACATATACACGGAAGTCCAAATGTTGAGTCGGGTGCCTTCGGTGTAGTTCGACGTACTGGGCAGCACCAAGGCCTACCGGAACAGATGCAGCATAATTAAGAGCAAGAAGAGGCAAAGAAGGTCCTCGACTAAACTCCACGAATATTGATTGTTTGTTTCCACAAAGAAAAGACAATCTATGCCTGTGTGTAATGTTTTATTCTCCTTTTGGAGAATAAAAAATTGTTCTAGAACCACCAGTGTCTGGAACATATCCTGCGATCTCTATGGGAACGATTGCTTTGAAATGAGATCAACTTGGATTGTGCTCAATTTGAGTTTTTCATCTACAAATATTGTCCCCCTGTCTATTGGGTTTGTGAAACGTTCCTGGAAGTTACGATTACATTTGTCGGTGCGAGCTGGTTTGCAGCGGGACAGGCAGTGATTTCTAGTGCGATACGGCCCAACACGTCTCACCAGGTAGCGCTCCCTTGGTGTAGCCGTTAATGGTGTAGTGGACGTGGTCTAAGGATCGGTCCTTGGGCTTGTAGATGCCTTCTCGCTCGTCAAAGACCCCAAAGAGCAGGACCAGCTCCCGTTTGACGCCGGCCCCTGCCCCCGACTCGTCCGAGCTGCCTGCGCCCAAGAAGAAGAGGGCGCGCTCGTCGTGCGCGTTGGGCTTCCTTTCGAATGTCAAACGTTCTCACCGTTCTTGCAGATGAGCAAAGCGCCCACGAGGCCCGAATTGAAGTCCTCTACTGGGTTCAGGTGGGACACGTACGAGTAGACCAGGCAGGCGGGGTCGTCGGGTTCGGGCGAAATGTCGGCCGTCACCTCCCAGGAGTACACGTGCTCGCCACCCGTTTTTACCACGTCGTCCTCCTTCTCTTTTTGTGACGTGTTGTCAAAGTAGTGCGCTCCTGCAACATCGTTGTTATCGCCATCGTCATCATCGTCATCGTCATTGTTGTCGTTGTCCTCGTCGTTGTTGTCATCGTCGTCGTCATCGTTATCATCGTCATCTTCATCATCATCATTATTGTCATCGTTGTCATCTTCATCATTGTTGTCATCATTGTCGTCGTCGTTCTCATCGTCGTCATTGTCATCATCATTATTGTTGTCATCATCATCGTCATCATCATCATCGTCATTGTCGTCATCGTCATCATTATTATTGTTGTCATTATCGTCGTCATCGTCATTGCTGTCATTACCGTCGTCATTATCGTCATCATCATCGTCATCATTATTGTTGCCATCATTGTCGTCGTTGTCATCGTCGTCATCATCATCATCATCATCGTCATCATTATTGTTGCCATCATTGCCGTCGTCGTCATCACCGTTATTATTGTCGATATGCCGTCGTCATCATTATCATTGTTATCATCATCATCATCATCATCATTGTCGTCGTCATTATCGTCATCGTCATCGTCATCATTATTGTTGTCATCATTGTCGTCGTTGTCATCGTCGTCATCATCATCATCATCATCGTCATCATTATTGTTGCCATCATTGCCGTCGTCGTCATCACCGTTATTATTGTCGATATGCCGTCGTCATCATTATCATTGTTATCATCATCATCATCATCATCATTGTCGTCGTCATTATCGTCGTTATCGTCGTCATCGTCATCATTACCATCGTTATCATCGCCATCTTCGTCATCATCATTGTCATTCTTATCATCATCGTTATCGTCATTGGTCGTCATCATCATTAGCATCGTCGTCATCATCATCATCGTCGTTGTTGTCATCATTGTCATTGTCATCGTCGTCATCATCGTTGTCATCAACGTCATCATTGTTATCATCGTCGTCATCATCATCATCATTGTTATCGTTGTCATCATCATCATCATCATCATCATCATCATCAATATCATCGTCGTCATCAGTTCTCCACTAATCAGCTTCAAGCGGCCGTGAGCCGTCGGGCCCAGCAAGGCCAGCAGCCTCCTCTGCTGGCCTAAACATTGTCAGACGCACTGACCTACATTTACACCCTAAATGATATTGTTCCATGAAATTACGTTGTATATGAATTTATTCCCAACAGTCTATTCTCCTCGCCTCGCTTCACTGCTGACAGTACGTGTTTATGGATGGTAGCTTTTTGTTGTCCAATCAGATTTCAGCTTCGATGTGTTGCCATGTGAAGATAATCTGCCTTTTGCGGCCTTCAGAATCAGTAGCGCTGTCTGATGAAATTTGAACAATTTTAGCAATGGGAATGCTTCCTGAACCGATCAGATTTCAAATTCCCACAATAATGTCAGCCTTTTTTAAGTTGAATCAGTCCAGTCAAGTATGTGGTAGCATTTCTGACAGTCATGAAATACGCTAATAAGAACACTATTGATTTTGAATGACTAATGACGCTTGATTGTTTTTTTTTTCTCTTCTTCTTCTCAGCTCTCCTGCTCTCTCCTGGTAAGTTTTTTTTTTTTTCCCCCCATCCAAATTTAGCCAGGGCGCCGGCGACGTACCCTTTTGGGGTGCAAGAAACCTATTGATTTTCATGATGTGTTGCACATGTTACGGAGGTAGCTAAAGTCCAATCAGTGCATGTTTGACACAATGTTAAAGTTTTCAACGCATTATTGAATGTATGGCAAGAACTCAAGTGATTTTTGAATGCTGCCTACCCCGAGATTCCGTTTGCTTGTTTTGGCGCTCGACTGGCCGCGACATTTTAGCGCTTCAATGTTTCATCATCCTGGAATGTCTCACATTTACGCTTCCCTCCGTAAAGTAACGTTAGGTTTCATTTGCTTCCTCCGCCCCTAGTTGGTGTTCGCAAAGTCTGCCTCATGTTGGACTTCGTCTGCTTGCGCCGGTTAATATTTTAAAACAAAACAAACAACCTTGTTTGTTGTGCCGATCAACTTTGCGTGCTTTTTGGAACTACGACTTGCATCCTGAGCAGCACACAAAGGCAAGCACGCACGTCATAGTGGTTCACCACGGTTTGCTTGAACAGGAAGTCAACTCACCCTCGGACTGTTTCCCGTAAGCGATTCCATGTGGGTGGAGGTTGTGCGGTTCTGACGCCATGTTTCGGAACGTGACCACCAGGATCTCGCCCTGCTCGGCCCTCAGCGTGGGTCCGAGCAAACCTGCGGGTGAAGAAAAACTCAATTAACATTCATCCCAAGCCATCAATGTTTTTCCTGCAGGATTATTGCTGACTCAGCTTGAAACTTTTTCCGGTCAGGGGCCACACGAAATTCAAGACAAAATATGACAGAACAATTCAAGTCATTCTTATTTATTATGAGATATTACAACCCCAATTCCAATGAAGTTGGTAAACATAAATAAAAACAGAATACAATGATTTGCAAATCATGTTCAACCTCTATTTAACTGAATACACGACAAAGACAACATATTTAATGTTCAAACTGATGAACCTTATTGTTTTTAGCAAATAATCATGAACTTTGAATTTTATGGCTGCAACACGTTCCAAAAAAGCTGGGACAGGTTGAGAAAGTTGAGGAATGCTCATCCGACATGTGTTTGGAACATCCCACAGGTGAACAGGCTCATTGGGAACAGGCGGGTGCCATGATTGGGTAGAAAAGGAGCTTCCCCGAATTGCTCAGTCATTCACAAGCAAAGATGGGGGGGCGAGGTTCACCTCTTTGTGAACACGTGCGGGAGAAAATAGTCCAACAGTTTAAGGACAATGTTCCTCAACGTACAATTGCAAGGAATTTAGGGATTTCATCGTCTACGGTCCATAATATCATCAAAAGGTTCAGAAAATCTGGAGAAATCACTGCATGGAAGCGGCAAGGCCGAAAACCGACATCGAATGCCCGTGACCTTCGATCCCTCAGGCGACACTGCATCAAAAACCGACATCGATGTGTCAAGGATATCACCGCATGGGCTCAGGAACACTTCAGAAAACCAATCTCAGTAAATACAGTTCGGCGCTACATCCGGAAGTGCAACTTGAAACTACTGTGCAAAGCGAAAGCCATTTATCAACAACACCCAGAAACGCCGCCGGGTTCTCCGGGCCCGAGCTCATCTAAGATGGACTGATGTCTGTCAAAATGTTCTGTGGTCCGACGAGTCCGCATTTCAAATTATTTTTGGAAAATGTGGACGGCGTGTCCTCCGGACCAAAGAGGAAAAGAACCATCCGGACTGTTAAGGACGCAAAATTCAAAAGCCAGCATCTGTGATGGTCTGGGGCTTTGTTAGTGCCAATGGCATGGGTAACTTACACATCTGTGAAGGCACCATTTATGCTGAAAGGTACATACGCTGCCATCCAAGCAACGTCTTTTTCATGGACGCCCCTGCTTATTTCAGCAAGACAGTGCCAAACCACATTCTGCACGTGTTACAACAGTGTGGCTTTGTAGTAAAAGATTGCGGGTACTAGACTGGCCTGCCTGCAGTCCAGACCTGTCTACCATTGAAAATGCGTGGCGCATTATGAAGCGTAAAATGCGACAACGGAGACCCCGGTCTGTTGAACGGCTGAAGCTGTACATCGAGCGAGAATGGGAAAGAATTCCACCTACAAAGCTTCAACAATGAGTGTCCTCAGTTCCCAAAAGTTTATTGAATGTTGTTCAAAGAAAAGGTGATGTAACACAGTGGTAAACGTAACCCTCTCCCAGCTTTTTTGGAACATGTTGCAGCCATCAAATTCCAAGTTAATGATTTTTTGCTAAAAACAATCAAGTTGATCAGTTTGAACATGAAATATCTTTGTAGTGTATTCAATGAAATATAGGTTGAACATGATTTGCAAATCATTGTATTCTGTTTTTATTTCTGTTTAACACAACGTCCCAACTTCATTGGAATTGGGGTTGTACTTCTCTCGTATTATTTTCATTCCTTCTTTGTTATCTTTAGTGCTGAGACAAAATATCAATATCACAATATATTGCATCAATATCCATGCGCATATTGATACTGTGGTCAGTTACATACTGCTGATGCTGTGGCGTATCACAAATGTTTCTCTATTATACTGTACCTATGATTAAATATGTGCATAAGTATCATAATATTATCATAGGCAAAATATGACCATCACAGTTTATTGTACATTCAACTTTCCTTCTTAACACCACAATCTAAAATATTCCGAAGTGGTGTTTTTGAGTGATACATAATAATAAGAATAAGAATATGTATTATGAACTATCAGTTGCCATTGAAAATACAGTGAACCCCGCTATATCAAGGCTTTGAAGAGATTATTTGTTGTGTTTTTACAGGATACTGGCAAGTCCGAATTTCCATGATACTAGACTTGCAGTTGGCACATTTGTAGCTATCGCGCGCGGGGGGGCGGCATCCCTCATGATAAAGGCGGCTTCACTGTATGTGTAAAAAAAAACAAAAAAACAAGGCTGTGCAGGCTACTCTGTTTGGTTCCTAAATCTAGAAATCTGACTCTGATGTGATGTCAGTGCCTCAGCAGCCACTCGGGTGAAAACTGATTGGGTGTTCAAAAAGCCGCTATGATCATCTCGCCAGCAAAAGCATTTTGTGACAATGATGATAATTGCGTTCAGAAATGTTGAAATGCGTTTACCTAACGAGGGGTCATGAGCCTTGGCCCGCGTGAAGTCTTTCTCGTACTCCCGGAAAACCACTTTCTTGTAAGTGCGACTGAACCTGAGGAGTGATAGGAAACATAACCAGAAACCTCAGTCAAGCTGTCCACGTCGAGTCGCGTCTCGCGTCAACAAGAGATATGGAATCGGCCACACTTCCAGCGTCACACAATCAAAGAAAAACAGGACATAGTGTCTTGTTTTCATCACTTCCAATCATCATTGCAAGATTCTAAACCAGACTCCAAACAGGAGTTGATGAGCATTAGGCTTGAAAATACTTGATAGAGACAGATCATTGCACATACACTAAAGTGGTACAATCTGGAGTTGGCCTAGAAATCTACGGCTTCAAACAGAAGTGTGAAGTCAGCAAATCCCGGAGGCGCAGCTCATTGAGCATCGAATGGGGGACATATTTCCTTCAAGATTTGGAACATTTTCGATGACTTGTGGATTCAAGTTCTTTCTTTTATTTTTGGAGAGGACCCAGCTGATAGTTTTCAAAAACAGAAAAATGTAAGTGAAAACCACAAATCAATGAGGTTTGTTTTTAACTTAAAGAAAACTGAAATCCAAAAATGACATATTTCAAGAAATCAGCCGGTTGGTTCTTCTATAAAAATAAAATAAAAAGGGAAATCTGACTGAAATAATCAAATCACAGAAGAGGAAAGTTTAAGTTAGCAAATACATACTCCTTGTCAGTAGGACAAATAGTATGTATGTATGTATGTATGTATTAGTAGTATGTATTTGGAACCTTCTTTTTTCTGTATTATTTTTGAAAACCTTTTAAATCCATGTGCTACACAAGATGACAACCTGTACCTGACATCAACTCTTTGAGCGATGTCTTTGTCTTTTCCTTTTTGTTTGGCTTTTTGTGGTGTCACCACAGTGTGATAAGAACCGTAGAACAGGAGCCTGTAAACATAGATCCTCTAAGACGCCACTCGGTGACATTGTCACTCTGGAGAAAGCTTCCTGTTCCCTCTGCATCTCAGTTCCGTCAATCGGTGAGTAGTTTTGCTTGATTTTGTTTTTTTATTCTACAGTAGTGCATTGCCTGTATAGTGAATAAAGTTATTCTAACGGGGCCAGTACGACGCACCAAGAGAACATTTCAGTTGTCATTGTTTCTCATGTGAAAGACTGTCAACCAGCGTCACGGAACAGAATGTGCGCCGCTTCGGAAGTTACGCCGTAATAATGAACAATGTCATAGCGAAGTGCAAACAGTTGTTACCCGCGCGTGTCGTTGCCATTGTAGTTCCAGTCGATCTCCACGGCAGCTATGTAGTATTGTCTTTTCCTGGCTCGGTCCTGCTGGTCGGCTCCAACGTGGACGGCGGAGGAGGCCAGAAGAGCCAGCGGGAGAACGGCAAAGAGACCCCCGCCTCCGGTCCAGACGCAAGGCCTCATGTCTGTGTGTGGAGCGAGTCCGCTATCTTCCAAAAGTATCCGAGCTGTGCTCTGTGTGACACAAAAGTCCACCGGGAACTTTATCTCTCCCTGATGAGCACACACACCAGGGCGATGAACTCTGCACAGCATATTTATTCTCTCCTCTAATTGAGGCCTCAAGTGCACTGCAGTGACTCGTATACGCGTTTGTACGTGCGTGCCTCCAATATGTCGCCACATTGATGTTTGTGTCAAAAGGGAAGAGAAAAAAGTGACTCTTTATGGGAGAACAGCGTTCACCCTGCAATCGGAATTGAACAAGCAAAAACCATCCTTTCTTTTTTGGAAGTATACACGATACATTTGAAACAACTAGTTTGACACAGCCAAAGTTTTGAATAGATTCAAATTTTAATCCAATAACAGTTTTTTTCCACACTCGGTGACAGCGTGAATGTGAGTGCGAATGGTTGTGCGTGTCGAGATGGGCCCTGCGACTGGCTGGCGACCGGTTCAGGGCGTAGTCCGCCTTTCGCCCGAAGTCAGCTGGGATAGGCTCCAGCGCCCCGCGACCCCGACCAGGATAAGCGGTGTTGAAAATGGATGGGTGGAACAATTTTTTCCCCGCTTTGTTTTATTTGTATTGCTGTTATCAGTAGCACTTTATTTATGTATGCATTTATTTATTTGCCACTTGCTTACAATAGCAGCAATGAAGGATTCTATGGTTATAGTTGCCTAATGATCCCGCATTTTGAAGCACATTTCAGATGATTTGAATGTTTTCCGCCAGATCGTGTCCGGTTCGCGTCGGTCGGTCAAAGGCCGCATCTCATCGTCTAAATGACCTCCCAAATTGGTTGCGCGTGCACGTCAAATCGCAACCTTATCTGGCCGTTGAGTTGGCGTTCAATACTGTACATTGAGTCCACTTCTGCTTGCTCCATCTCTATTATCAAATGTATTTACATTATTATTATTATCATCATTTTTTTTTAACCTTTACTTACCCAGGTAAGGCATTTGAGAACAGGTTCTCTTTGCAATGCAGAATAGCCGCTATGAGGACCAAGCTAGAAAATAAAATAAATAACCAAATGTGTCATGCATTTAATTATTTCTGTATTCGTTTCAATATTTATTGAGTTCAACAATTCAAAATCAAATAAATACGTATAGACACAACTGTTCAATGTGGTATGATTACATTCAAACAGCCTTATACAATAAGTAAGGCCTAGCGCATTTTGTGGCAGCGGGGCGAGGTTGGGTTGCGTCACTTCACTGATGTGTCCCGGAAACTCTCGCGGGTGCCTCGGCCCCATTCGACCCGCTGCTGTTCCGCCTTCCACGGCATCGTGTGTGTTTATAAATGCCTTGTTTTTGTTCGTGGTCAATACGCAGTATGTTAATATGTAATTTAGTCATCGACTATGTAGAAAGTCTCTGGAATTTAAGAGTACAGTACAAAAAAGAAAAAGAAAACCATCGTCCCTGGGTTTTGTTACGTTTGAGCTGCCAGCAACAGACCCGGCAGCTATTGCGTCACTTCCGCTTTCTTGGCGGCTCTCGACGCATATTGGGGAGCATGATGTGATGCATCATCGGAGTCGGACGTGTTTATCAGTGACTTGTTTTTGATAGCGGTCCATATACAACATACAGAGTACAACTAAAGGCCCGTTTCTCCTATTTCTGTTGGATTTTGTACATTGTTGGCCTTTACGACGACACTATTTATTTCTGGAGCGGTAAACAAGCCGTTTTGAAACGAGTAACGGCAGCTGCAGCAGCTGGTCGATCCCACTCCTCAACACACAAGCGGTAGTGACGTAGAATTGTCTCGGAAGTGACGTCACACCACCTCGCCCACAAAATGCGCGAGAGAAGAAGAAGAAGGCGGCTCTACTGCGCCTGCGCGGATGTACCGGGAAGCAAGCACATCTGCGGAGACCCCAAATGACAGTAACCTCACTGTTCCGCCTTCGTCCAAGATGAGGCGAATCTGAATTGCAATAAGACAGGTGCGTCTTGCTTCAACGATTGAATTTTGTTAGGTCTCTCATCTCATTCAAGACAAAGTGTCATTTGGTGCTGTAATTCGCATCGTTTTGAACACTTTGAAACAGCAACGAGGCTTCCGTGTTTTGCAGGCTGCACAACTGACATCCAATTCACGATTGCTTAGCACGTCTGCCTCACAGTTGTCAAACGCGACCTGGCCTGCGTGGCTTTTCTCCGGGTACTCCGCTTTCCTCCCACATCCCCAAAACATGCATTTGCGAGGGTGATTAAAGACTCTTAACTTGCCCAATGGTTGTTTGTCTATTTGTGCCCCGCCATTGGCTGGCGACCAGTTGAGGGTGGAGCCGCCTCTCGCCCACATTCAACTAAGATGGGCCCCGGCACGCCCGCAACCCGCGTGAGGAGAAGCGCGATGGAAGGATGCTTTTGATAGGCTGCGCTGTCAATTTGTCTAAAAACTGCCACGAATGGGTTTGCTCTACTCTCATTTCCAATGCTCCTTGGGATGAGCTGAGGTTTTGGGCAAGGCACGTCAGCTCTGTACGTCGACAGACTAAGAAACGAAGGAGGGGAAAGGCAACCCTTCCGACCTGAGCCAACTGAAGCGGTTTGTCTTCTGTCCGGGCCTGTTTCAGTCGTTTGTTTTGTTTTACTGATTCTGTTGCCTGTCGGTCGACCGGTTGGCACATCCGCCTCACGGTTCTGGGCACTCGGGTTCAAATCCCGGCTTTTCTCCGGGTACTCCGGTTTCCTCCCACATCCCAAAAACATGCACGGCTGGGTCATCGAAGACTCTAAATTGCCCGTAGGTGTGAATGTGAGTGCGAATGGTTGTTTTGTTTCTGTGTGCCCCGCGATTGGCTGGCGACCGGTTCAGGGTGTACCCCGCCTCCTGCCCGCAGTTAGCTGGGATAGGCTCCAGCCTACCCGCGACCCGCGTGAGGAGAAGCGGTGTAGAAAGTGGATGGATGAATGGATGGGTTCTGGTGAACCAAAATTCAAATTGATTGGCTATATTTGATTGATTAACGCTGCACAGTTTCAACTTATTTCACTGACCATTGTTTTTTTCCCCCGTTAACAGGTCCCAACAATTTTGTCCATGTGGGTCAATGATTCCCAAACACTGTGCTGCGGTTGTGGGAAATTAGCCAAGTTCACTGAATTTGTCCAGAGATTATTTACTACAAATAACGTATCTTTATTCATCTGTCTACGCCAGCAGCGTACAGTGCCTTGAAAAAGTATTGGCCCCCTTCTCAAATTCTTATATTTCTGCATCGTTTCCCGACTTTGTTTACGCTCATCGAAAAAAATTACATTTCAGACAAATATAACCCAAGTGAATTTAAAATGTTGTTTTGAAATGGTGATTTCATTTATTAAGGAGAGATAAACTTCTTCAAAGTTACCTGGCCCTGTGTGAAAAAGTAATGGCCCGCCTTTTTAAAGCATGAATTAATGGTGACTAATCCAGTTTTTTTGGGTTCATTTTCACTGATCACAACCAAGCCGGATTACCTCCGGACCTTTTCAAGCAAGAAATCACTTAAACAGAATCTGTCCCGTCAAAATCAAGTCAGACAAAAGATCTAAAAAAGCTGCAACAAGATGACACGATCGGAAGAAATTCCAGAACAGTTGAGGAATAAAGTAATTGACAGCTAGCAGTCTGGAAAGCCCTTTCAAAAGGTTGAGGACGCCAACAAACCACAGGGACTGCCATTATCCACAAATGAAGAAAACATGGAACAATGGTGAACCTTCCCAGGAGATTACCCCAAGAGAACCGCAATGACTCATCCAGGAGGTCACAAAGGAACTCCGGACAACTTCTGAAGAACTTGCTGGCCTCCCTTGCCTCAGTTAAGGTCAGGCAGGGTTCATGACACAACAATAAGGAAGAGACTGCAGGGAAAAAAATGGCACCCAAGGTGAAAACCACTGCTGACCAAAAAGAACAGAAGTAGAACATAAAGTCTTAGTTTGGCAAAAAAAAACATCTGAATGATTCCCAAGACTTTTAGGAGACTGACGAGATGAAAGTTGATCTTTTTGGAAGGTGTGTGTCTCGTTACATCGGGCCTAAATGTAGCACAGCATTGTTTTGGTTCATCGAACAGCCATACTTTGCAATTCCATTCCCATTGAGTAAGTTTAGACAAGATTTCAGTGTCTATACGTTTTTGTTGGAGTTTTAGTTTCATTTTAATTGAGTGAAATTTTCATAAAGGGTTTAATTCAAGGTGGGCAAACAAAGTGTCATGTTATGGCATTAGCTGATGAGTCGGAGTGCATTTTTTGAATGCCCTGAAGACACTACGACATCAGCAACGTTGAAGCGAAACCTGTTTTGTGTTTATAGTTGGGATGGCGTGCCAGCGGCGCTGCCCTCGCCCGTGCTCGCGCTCGTTGGCATACACGCTGGCCCTGGGCACCGGTTTTGTCGCTCTGGGCACCAGTCGGATCCTGCTGCTTAAATTCTCCGCCAACGCAGGTGAGGAGACGGCCGTGCAGCGTGTTGTCGCACGGTTGCGATCTGACGTGTCGTCCGCGGTCTTTGCGCAGACGACAAATACGACTTCCTCCCAGCGTCCGTCAACATGCTGGCGGAGGCGCTCAAGCTGCTCTTCTGCCTGGTGATGTCTCTCAGGGTGTTTATCCGAGGTAAACATGGACTTTTCCCCCCTTAAGCACGTTGCTCGTCCCTGTGACGGCGAAGAGAGAATTCGATTGTGCAGGCGCAAGCCGTTTCCCGACTGTCGCTATGAGAATTTCGAGTCAGGCTCTGAATGTCGACTCTTTGTCTGGTCTCAGAGCGCCGCTCCTGCCGAGATCTGCGCTGCTCTTCCGCGTCGGCGCTCCTCGGCTCGTTGAAGTGGGCCGTCCCCGCGTTCCTCTACTTTCTGGACAACCTCATCATTTTCTACGTGATGACCTACCTGCAGCCTGTAAGTCACGTTCGTCTACTCGCTCCACAATCCAACGGGATCCAGTACAGAAGCCATCTTGGAAACATTTTGCCTCTACAAGGATAATAAAGCTCCGTTATTAGGTTTTCATTGTGAATGTTTAAGACGGTGGTTGTAGTTTGAATTGCATTTTTTTTTTTTTTTTTTTTTTTTTCTTTGCCACGCACATTTAGGCTGTGTCAAATGAATGTAGTTGGAATTTGCCGCAGGATGATCACATTAAAACAGAATTGTCATCTGTAATAATAATAATAATAATAATAATAATGCATTACACTTATATAGCGCTTTCTAGACACTCAGAGATGCTTGACATTTTTCCTGCATTCTGCGTTGACTCCACAGTCACACCTGGTGGTGGTAAGCTACTCGTGTAGCCGCAACTGCCCTGCGGGGGGCAGTCTGACAAAAGCGTGGCTCCCATTCTACGCCTACGGCCCCTCTGACCGCCACCATTCCGTCGTAGGCAGTGCGGGTCAAGTGCCTTTCCCAGAGACACGACTACGACATGTCTGCAATGGCAAAGTGACACAAAAAAAAAGAAATTTTTTTTCATGGCAGCATTTTTTTTCATCCCACAATAATCTTCGAAGGGACATGATGGAAAACATTGATTTTCTCTCTACTGGGTCCGGATTTATGTTTTTTGTTTTGTTTTTGTGGTCCTCCAGGCCATGGCCGTCCTGTTCTCTAACTTTGTCATCCTCACTACGGCTGTTCTCTTCAGACTCGTCCTCAAGTAAGCCACTCGTCCCATAAAATGGGGCCTCCTTTTTCTGCCATTCATACACCTCCTGTAAACTCGGTGTTCCACTGGTTGAGTTGCTCAGCGGTGTTGTTTGGATGGTCCTCTTGCCAGCCTGACATGTCTTTACCCATGTATGGTTTTTATTGTCAAAAGGTCACACAGGGAGGAAATGGGATTGGGAGGAACGCCCCCCCCCCCCACCCGATCAGACTGGGGTGGTGGAGGGTGTGTTCCAACTACAGGGGGATCACACTCCTCAGCCTCCCTGGTAAGGTCTATTCAGGGGCGCCGGAGAGGAGGGTCCGTCGGGAAGTCGAATCTCAGATTCAGGAGGAGCGGTGTGGTTTTCGTCCTGGCCGTGGAACAGTGGACCGGCTCTACACACTCGGCATGGTCCTCGAAAGTGCGTGGGAGTTCGCCCAAACGGTCTACATGTGTTTTGTGGACTTGGAGAAGGCGTTCGACCGTGTCCCTCGGGGGAGTCCTGTGGGGGGTGCTTCGGGAATATGTGGTACCGAACCCCCTGATACGGGCTGTTCGGTCCCTTTACGACCAGTATCAGAGTTTGGTCCGCATATCCGGCAGTAAGTTGGACTCCGCCAAGGCTGCCCTTTGTCACTGATTCTGTTCATAACTTATGGACAGAATTTCAAGGCGCAGCCGAGGCGTAGAGGGGGTCCGGTTTGGTGGCCTCAGTATTGCATCTCTGCTTTTTGCAGATGATGTGGTTCTGTTGGCTTCATCAAGCCGTGACCTCAGACTCTCAGCGGAGCAGTTCACAGCCGAGTGCGAAGCGGCCGGGATGAGAATCGGCACCTCCGAATCCGAGACCGTGGTCCTCGGGCGGAAAAGGGTGGCGTGTCCTCTTTGGGTCGGGGATGAGATCCTGCCCCGAGTGGAGGAGTTCAAGTATCTTGGGGTCTTGTTCGCGAGTGAGGGAAGAACGGAACGGGAGATCGACAGGCGGAGCGGTGCGGCGTCTGCAGTGATGCGGACTTTGTATCGGTCCGTTGTGGTAAAGAAGGAGCTAAGCCGGAAGGCGAAGCTCTCGATTTACCTGTCGATCTACGTTCCTCCCCTCACCTATGGTCACGAGCTGTGGGTCGTGACCCAAAGAACAAGATCCCGGATACGAGCGGCTGAAATGAGTTTCCTCCGCAGGGTCTCCCTTAGAGAGGGGGTGAGAAGCTCGCTCATCTGGGAGGGGCTCAGAGTAGAGCCGCTGCTCCTCCGCATCGAGAGGAGCCAGATGAGGTGGCTGGGGCATCTGATTCGGATGCCTCCCGGAAGCCTCCTTGGTGAGGTGTCGTCCCGCCGGGAGGAGACCCCGGGGACGACCCAGGACACGCCGGAGAGACTATGTTTCTCAGCTGGCCTGGGAACACCTCTGGATCCCCTCGGAAGAGCTGGAGGAAGTGGCTGGGGGAGAGGATAATCTGGGCTTCCCTGCTGAGGCTGCTGCCCCCGCGACCCGACCTCTGATAAGTGGAGGAAAATGGATGGGTGGATGGAGGTCGCACATTCAGCTTCAAGAGTGGACTGGGTTTGACCTGCACAACATCTCAAGTGATGACGTGCTCAGTGGGACGCTGAATATCATCTGGGCCTACCAAAAGTAACAGAAATAAAAAAACTACTTGATATATCCACTTTTAAAAGTCAGCTGATTTATTATTTTTGGTTCCAAAACCTGCAACAGCAACATGCAATAATTTGTATTGCAAGAACAACAAAAGTGCAGCAACACAATAGCCTCGTTATACAAAAATAACTTCAAATGTACAGAAACAATGCAGATACTTGAACAATGTCATTGAGCAGAGGCACCTGAAAGAAGGTGATGAAACATTTCATAAGTCTTTAAACTTGGTAAAAAGTGTGCAAAAGCATTGGGATTTAAAAAACAAAAAAAGGGCAAGCATATATCATTTTGATGTTACTCTTTTTTTGCTCTTCCAGCTTTGTTGATTGTTAATTGCTCTTGATGGCCCCGTAGTGGCGTTTACTTGGCTTATGCCTTGGCCGACTCTGACTCTGCGTCATTGTCGGTGACAGCAGAACACTGATTTGACTCCGTTTTGCAGTTTTACCATTTTTCACCCAACGGGGAAAAGCGGTTCGGAAAAAGGATGGATGGATAGTGTGTTTTTATGTGGAATAACCCGCGACCCTAGTGAGGATAAGCGGAACAGAAGATGAATGAATGACTATTCCACGATTAAAAAGTGTTTCTTCTCTCCTCGACCACCAGGAGGCGCCTGTCCTGGGTGCAGTGGGCAGCGTTGGTCATACTCTTCCTGTCCACCGTCTCTCTGACCACGGGGTCCGGCGGCGGCCAGACGTCCGGCGGCTCTGTGCCGGGAGTCCGTCGGAGTCCGCTGTCCGCGCCGACCAACTCCTGCCTGCTGTACACGCAGCTGTTGGAGCAGATGAGGAACAGCAGGTGGCGTAGCCACTTCATGCGAAAAGCTCAAGCTTTTCGCATGAAGTGGCTTTTATTATCCAACCATACCGCTCAACCTTAGTAGGGTCGACAGGGCTGAGCAAAAATACTGTTATCTTTTCCATGACTGCCATTGACGGCTGCTGAATTCAAATATCCATGTTAACATGGAGGACTGGCAGTGAATGAGTGCATAGCGCATTGCAAACGTTTTATGAAACAGAGGACTAAAGTTAACGACAATATACTGTATAGTAAAAATAAAAAAAAAATAAAAAAAAAATCCAGTACTTGCCTTCCAAAATAAAAATATTTTTAAAAATAAGAGTCCAACATCAAACGCACATTTAGTTTTTTTTTTTTTTTAAATTAAATTTTTACTCCAAACATAAGCACAGACTTGCATTTCCAAAGCAGTCCAATAAGATTACTTATTCAAAATAACTGTCAGTAATGAAATGCACGTTAAATCATTTCTTTGGTTTGGTAGCATTTCCAAAATAAAAGTACCTCACTACAGCACAATAAAATACCACATTAGGTGCGCCTTCAATTGTTTTCAAAAATATTTTAAATTTTTTTTTTTGTTTTTTTTTTTACTACTGCACCGTGCTCCCTCTGCCTTGACTTTTTTTTATTTTTATTTTATTTTTTACATTTACAGGGACTATGCAATCTGAAAATCTGAGTGACTGAAGGCCCCCCCACCCGTCCCCCCAAAAGGTTTAGAATTGCCTATAGATACCACAAGATGGTCGCAGAGCACCACAGGACGTTCCTCAAGTCACTCAACATAGTTCCGGGGCACCGAGATGCCATAAGATAGTGCCAAAGCAGTCTTATATTCTATTATTTGTATTTTTCACCGAATAATGCAGGATAGGTACCCCACCCCCCCAAAAAAAAAAAAAACAGAATTGGTTCATCCACAAGTAGCGGATCGCGGCTATGCGGGGGAACACTTATCATCAGTTGTCAAGTGTCTTTCAAAACTAAAGTCCAACATTGGCTTGACATTACATCACTTATTTGATTTTGGGCTCCAAACTAACAGACTGGCATCGCAACTTTATTCATTTTTGGTATTCTTGCTGACTATTTGAGGGATTGAAAGTAAAAGCCTTTTCCTTTTGTGGCGCCCCCCCCCCCCAGCGCCGACGACTCGTGGGCGTCGAGGCTGCCCGGACGGGCCTGGCGGGATGCCCTGGCGGGAAAGCTCCGCTCGCTGGGCGCGGGCCACGTCCTGCTGCTGCTGCAGTGCTTCGTCTCGGCCGCGGCCAACATTTACAACGAGAAGATCCTGAAGGACGGCGAGCAGCTGACCGAGAGCATCTACGTCCAGAACAGTAAACTGTGAGCTCGGCATCGGGACACAAAACGGCGAGACGGCGTCTCGACTTGTTCGGCTTTTGTCACGTGGCAGGTACGCCTTCGGGGTGCTGTTCAACGGTCTGACGCTCGCTATCGGACGAGAGTCCCGAGGCCTCGCCGTCCACTGCGGCGTCTTCTACGGGCACAACGTCTACTCTCTCGCCCTGGTGCTCGTCACCGGTCAGTTAGCTTACGCGCACCACACAAACGGCCGGGACGTTAGGCACACGCGCTCAATTGAAGGACGTCTTAAAGGCTGACGCGCTCACAGGAGGAATAATTCACGAGACCTTTATTTTTGGGGTTTTAGTTCGTGTGCTGCGTCATGCTGAGCTGTTTGTAATATTTAAATATTTCTTGGAGCTAATTCGAGCAACCGTATGCACTGGCAGCCATTTTAGAACATTATGACTGATTGTTCAAGACCCACAGAATATTATTTTCGACAATTCTTTCTGCACCAAATCTACCAAATGAAAGAATAATCATGAAAAAAATGGATTCTACTACTACTCTACACAGACAGTGACTTTGATGCAGATATTTTTTTGCTTATCTGAACGGTGTTTAGGAATGGCCTTTGATTTCAAAATAATATATTTACCGATATAAACGCGCGATTTCACATCAGTCTGGACTCATGTTGTTTACGTGGCGGATTATTATGAAATTATTACGACCATCCGGTACTTGAGTCCAATAAATTATAAACCGTTGATATAATATTATCCATTAATACCTCATGTCGATGCATGAGAGATTGTTAAAACCGGATTTATGACTGCTTGTGGTGCACAGATCAATTAAAAATGATCAATACTACTTAAAGTTTTTTTTTTAATTTGCTGAAAAAACTACAGCGGGGGAGGCACGGTGGTCGACCGGTTAGAGCGTCTGCCTCACAGTTCCGAGGACCGGGGTTCAATCCCCGGCCCCGCCTGTGTGGAGTTTGCATGTTCTCCCCGTGGCTGCGTGGCTTTTCTCCGGGTACTCCGGTTTCCTCCCACATCCCAAAAACATGCGTGGTAGGTTGATTGAAGACTCTAAATTGCCCGTAGGTGTGAATGTGAATGTGTTTGTTTGTATGTGCCCTCCGATTGGCTGGCAACCAGTTGAGGGCGTACCCCGCCTTCTGCCCGATGATAGCTGGGATAACCCTAACCCGGCACGCCCGGGACCCGCGTGAGGAGAAGCGCGACAGAAAATGGATGGATGGCTGGAACGACAGCGGTGCCTTGAGATGAGCATCTTACCCAGTTGACATGAATGGAAATGCCGTTACTGCGTCCGTTGCCGCCTCCCCAAAACCTCGGCACATATTTTTTTAACGCGTTTTGTGATGACTGGCACTTTAGAATAGTGTGCTTTATAAAAACATAACATGATTTACTATAATGTGAAAGACATTAAACTGTGCATCATGATTCATTCATTGCGGCTCCTTCTGGAATGCACAACTGAGCAATAAAATTCAATACTGCGTACTCAAACGAAGAAGAGTTTCACAACCACTAGAAGCGACTCAGTTGGCTGCGGGAATTGTAGTTGTTGTCAGCAGAGGATAAAGAATATATGCTTTTCAGTATTGTTATAGAGTCTGTTCGAATAGCCGTCCCTCAATGCGTCGTAACTCCGCCGCACGGATGCGATCGGCTAACCCGTCTACGGCGTTTTGCATTGTATTGCGCTTTCCTTGAAGCTCCGATGTCCTCACGCACGCAGCCGGCCTGGGTCTGTCGGTGGCCTTCATCTTGAAATTCCGGGACAACATGTTCCACGTGCTGAGCAGCCAGATCACCACCGTCCTGGTGGCCGCCTTGTCGCTCGGCCTCTTCCGCTTCCGCCCCTCGCTGGACTTCTTCCTGCAGGCCCCCGCCGTGCTGCTGGCCATCTTCATCTACAACGCCAGTCCGGCGCTCGACCCCGAGTACAGCCTGCATCGGGAAAAGCTGCGGGTCATCAACGGGGAGGTGCTAAAGAGGTCCAGAGGGGTAAGGGCGCACGCACGCACGCACGCACACGTCTAGATGCCTGCGGAAGCTCAAAAGTGCACAGGCGGCCATTTTGTCTTCACAGCCTTGTTGTGGCGTTTCAAAGGAGAAGAGTTCGTTCGGTTATTCATGATTGTATTATTATTTCAGTGTATATGTAGTGTATAGCTACTGTGAAAGTGTTCTATTTATGTATATCCAGCCATCCATTTTCTGTCCAGCTATTTCTCACGCGGGTCGCAGGCTTGCTGGAGCCTTTCCCAGCTATCTTCGGGCGACAGGCGGGGTACACCCTCAACTGGTCGCCAGCCAATCGCAGGGCACATGCAGACAAACAACCATTCGCACTCACATTCACACCGAAGGGCAATTTAGAGACTTCAATTAACCTACCACGCATGGTTTTGGGATGTGGGAGGAAACCAGAGTACCCGCAGAAAACCCACGCAGGCACGGGGAGAACTTGCAAACTCCACACAGCCGAGGCCAGGATTTGAACCCCGGTCCTCAGAACTGTGAGGCAGATGTGCTAACCAGTCGTCAACCGTGCCGCATATATATACATATGTGTGTGTGTGTGTGTGTGTGTGTGTGTGTATATATATATATATATATATATATATATATATATATTTTTTTTTTTTAATTTGCTTTTATATTTTTCAGTTGCTTTTGTGGCCTTGTGCCATTTCGCATAATGTCCGTGTTATGTTAGCCCTCCCAAAATGCAATATTGAATTCAGCTTCTTGTGTGCAGTTCATCGGTTGAGCTGGTCTGACGGAGCTGCTGCGATTTGTTTCAGGATGGCGAAGACCTGGAGCTGCTGGCCAAGGCCGCCACAGACAGCGACTCCGAAGAGTCGTCTTTGTAGCGCACAGAAGCCGAGCGTGCGCGGCGTTCTCTTCCCGGAGGAGGCGCGTTGTCCCACGCTCACGCGCACGAGCGCCGTCTGCAAAAGCTTTTCTTTTTTCTTTTGGCTTCTGGAGCGACGCCATTGACGCCATGTCTGAAACACACGATTGGGGCGACGCGTTTTGTTTTTCCTGTGGTCAAACCTCAACACGCGCCGGCAGTTTGTGCGTGCTGGGAAAGTTTTTTTTTTTGTTTTGTTTTTTTTTTCATTTGGGAATCGTGGGTATTTTTTCCCTCTTAAGCTGCTGGAGGAAGATTTGAATGAGTTTCATTAGCAAAACAACGGATCAATATGTGCGGATATACAGTATTTATAGAACTCAAGGAATTGTTTGTGGCACCATAAATGGGCTCTTTAAAAGCACAATGAGTGCATCATGTACTTTTTTGGTGACACAAGTATTTTGGGAGTGTTTCTAAACTCCAACGAACTGGCAGTCGTCCGCATTGGTCTTGGAACGTGACGGCAGAAGGCGGAATGCAAATCCGTGGAAAAGGGGATTAAACAGAATGTTGTGAATCTGTAGAGATTTTTCCAAACTTCAATAAAATGCAAATCGCAACTGATTTATTGGCGTAGTCTCACACAAGCACAATTTGTATTACTGTCTCCGGAAGCGTTTTGTGCCACACGAGAAAAGAAGTTCACTATCTTGTTTTAACTTGATACGTTTCACGTTTTAACATGATTAATTTGACTTAACGGTGTGCGGTCTTCTTTTCAAACACTTGGCCATATATATTCGAAACAGTATTTGTCGAAGAGCAACATAGTTATGTAGCTAGTAACATTGGATTTATACACAGAACCTATCTCTCCCTTCATCGGGCTCCACCAATAACCTGAACCGGAAGGAATTGTTGTCTTTGTTTTGCCGAATGCAAAAGTGAAATGTATTACGTTTGAACGCGTTAGCGAGTTATAACGCGATACACTTCACTTCCTCATTCGGCAATCCAAAAACGAAGCAATTCCTTCCGGTTCAGGTCAGCGGCAGAAGGTACACGCGTCTTCTTTTTGTGTTTTAAATCAAAGTTAGTAGCTACGTTAACTACGCTGTTCTTTTATAATACTGTAATAAAATAATAAAGATGCCACACGAACCTTTATCGGGCTCCGCCAGTGACCTGAACTACAAGTCAAATGTATCACGTTTTAAACATGAAACCTATCACCTTTAAACTTGAAATTCACAACATTATAACTTTTTTTTTTCTTCTGGTATGGCAGCAATACACATCCATGGTATTGTTAGAATCTTTATGGAATGTATTATTATGTCAATTACAAATATTCCTAAAAGACAATGCTGTAATATTTAACATAGTCAACGGTCATATTTCACTTGCGTATCAAGCAGAAAGCAAGCAATTACAATCCAGGAAAAAAGAATTTATAATATGGCACAAATGAGTATAAATAATAAAATGCAACCCCGAAAAAGCAATCGTGCTGCAGCTGGAAAACTGCAACAGAAGTCCAATAAATACACGTATGACGTATTTGAGCAGTAGTTGATGTATGTTAAAAAAAGAAAGTCGCTAACATGAAATGTGTAAATTGGAATTGAAAATACACTTGGTCCCAGCAGGCTCATCTATGATTTTCTTTTCTTTTTTATTTGAGTTTCCATTTCACCTGCTGCAAACTGGCGCCATACCGGAGGAAGCGGCGAGGCGAACGCTATCATATCGCGGATCTCCGCTCGGCGCTACAAAAACACACGACGACCTCGTCGGCCAAATTAGAGGGGCGGAGCGTGGGGCCGCTGGAGGAGAAAGGCGCTAGTAACCGTAGCCCTGGTGGTAACCGTCCTGGTAGCCGTGCTGGTGGTAGCCGTAGCCGCCGTACTCGTCCTCGGGGCAGCGCATTCCCAGCGACTGCTGGATGGCCATTTCCTGCCGGCGCAGCTGCATGGAGTCCACCAGGTCGTAGATGATGGCCATGGACCACATGGGCGAGGGGTACCAGGACTTGACGTTGCCGTCCTTGCCCACCAGCAGCATGGAGAAGTACTCCGGGCTGATCTGGAAGTAGTTCCTCATGTCCTTGACCAGGGTGGCGGACAGGCCTTCGCGTTCCACCGTAGCGCTCCCTGGAAGGGACGCAAGTCCGCAAGCGCAGAAGTTAGGGGTTATGTTTTGCCACAGCTTTTGGGTTCATTCCGGAATTGGACAACATTTTCTGGGAACCCCATGAAATTTCAATAGTCAGGAATATACTTCAACGTCAACTAGATTTCTTCGGTGACGCGCTCTTTTACTTACGTCCCTTTTACTAACTGTGGGATTAGACGAAATACCCAAAAGCACCCCTTAAAAATGCCTTTTTTCTCTTTTGCCAACTTACACATCAAAAAGAACAGATAAAAGCAGATTGTTTTGTTGAATCTCAGATTCGTCGAAGTTTTGTCGAATCTCAGATTCAGGAGGAGCAGTGTGGTTTTCGTCCTGGCCGTGGAACAGTGGACCAGCTCGACACCCTCGGCAGGGTCCTCGAGGGTGCGTGGGAGTTCGCCCAACCGGTCTACATGTGTTTTGTGGACTTGGAGAAGGCGTTCGACCTGCGGAGGGTGCTTCAGGAGTATGGGGTACCGAACCCCCTGATACGGGCCGTTCGGTCCCTGTACGACCGGAGTCAGAGTTTGGTCCGCAACCCTCACTCGTTCCCGGTGAGGGTTGGACTCCGCCAAGGCTGCCCTTTGTCGCCGATTCTGTTCATAACTTTTATGGACAGAATTTCTAGGCGCAGCCAAGGCGAAGAGGGGGTCCGGTTTGGTGGCCTCAGTATTGCATCTCTGCTTTTTGCTGATGATGCGGTTCTGTTGGCTTCATCAAGCCGTGGGCTCCAACTCTCACTGGAGCGGTTCGCAGCCGAGTGTGAAGCGGCCGGGATGAGAATCGGCACCTCCGAATCCGAGACCGCGGTCCTCGGTCGGAAAAGGGCGGCGTGCCCTCTCCGGGTCGGGGATGAGATCCTGCCTCAAGTGGAGGAGTTCAAGTATCTTGGGGTCTCGTTCACGAGTGAGGGAAGAATGGAACGGGAGATCGACAGGCGGATCGGTGCGGCGTCTGCAGTGATGCGAACTTTGCATCGGTCCATCGCGTTAAAGAAGGAGCAAAGCCGAACGGCGAAGCTCTCGATGTACCGGTCGATCTTCGTTCCTACCCTCACCTATGGACACGAGCTGTGGGTCGTGACCGAAAGAACGAGATCCCGGATACAAGCGGCCGAAATGGGTTTCCTCCGCAGGGTGTCCGGGCTCTCCCTTAGAGATGGGGTGAGAAGCTCGGTCATCCGGGAGGATCTCAGAGTAGAGCCGCTGCTCCTCCGCATCGAGAGGACCCAGATGAGGTGGCCGGGGCATCTGATTCGGATGCCTCCCCGGCACGTCCCGCCGGGAGGAGACCCCGGGGACGACCCAGGACACGCTGGAGAGACTTCGTCCTTCGGCTGGCCCGGGATCCCTCCGGAAGAGCCGGATGAAGTGGCTGGGGAGAGGGAAGTCTGGGCGTCCCTGCTAAAGCTACTGCCCCCGCGACCCGACCCGGATAAGCGGTAGAAAATGGATGGATGGATGGATGGATGGATGTTTTGTTGATGTCTTCCTTTTAATTGCTAAAACATTTTGTTGTATCAGTAGTGTAGTAATTATGCGCTGAAGTTGTGTCTCAACATACACGCAATCCTGTTGCTAAAACCTTTTTAGGCAACTACAGGAAGAGGAAAAAAGGTGCGGCCAGAAATGACATCATCAAGCTAATTGTAACAGGACCGAAGGCAAGCCGTCTCTTCTCTTTTTCAGTTTCCGTCATGGAGTGTGTCACTCAAACAACGCCATCCGGATGCTCGTGTGATCAGAAAACGTTGAGGGTTCGGGCTCTTCGTGGTCAGGCACAGCCTGTTTCCCCACGTTCCACAGCAAATTGATGGTTAAGTACTTTAGAAAACAACTGAAATAGTTTGTTCAACTATTGTTTGTTGCAAAAGGATGCTTAAAAAGCCCTTGGACTGTGCAATCAACATATTTCTCTGTTGTTTGGATAACTCTCTATCTTCTTCTGAGTTAGGAAAAAGGGGGAATTCAACTGTTTTCAGTCAGATGGAGTTAGCACATGCGAGAGTACTGGACTATGCCGTGAACAGGTGAACAGGAAAGGGCTATCGCAGCGAGACCACTCCTCTCTTCGCTTGGCTCTTGGCTGACGATGTTGAACCTCAATCTTGAACTGCACTAGCCCCGCGGCCGGCCGGGCTAACGTCACTGCCAACTGGGCCTGCATCTCTGCCGGCCGGGCTAACGCCACCGCCAGCCGGACCTTCACCAACACTGGCCGGAATACAATCAACGCCAGCCAGATGACCATCAGCGCGAGTCGGACCACCGCCACACTTCGTCAAACGTGCGCACTATGAGAACATCTGGTGAGTGTTGCACATCTCCTTTCTCATTCACCCCCCAAGTAACAACAAGAAACAAAACTAGAGACCTGGTGCTAGGAAGACACAGATCCACAATGATTTTTATAACCTTGCTGCCCAGAAACAAAACACACTGCCCCCCCCCCCCCCCCATCAAAAAAAAAAAAAAAAAAAATCAGTTGGTGCTTAATCTTCCAAAACCAGTGTCCATGTGTTTCACTCATAAAAACAACACAGATTTGATATAAATGTACAAAATGAAAAAGTCCAAGCTGTAACAGAATTTCAACTCCTTGGATTGGTACTCGCCTCGCAACCCCCAAAACAATCCAAAGTCATTTAGATGCGTCAGACATGACATGCCTCGCCACTGGCCAGGCCGCCCCGCTGTACACGTGCGTGCGATCATTTGTCATCTCATGCCGGATGACAATTTGCTGTCGAGCGGCAGCCGCTGCCACATCCTCAAGAATATAACTTGAATTCATTTTCAAGTGTATAAGCAACTCGGCGCCTGAGCCACTCGGTCGATTTATTGAGAGACAAAACTGCGTCACCAGAAGCTCCTCGGACCGAAATTGTAAAATCAACTTTCAGACAGTCGGCCTTTTCCTCCGAGTCTTGTAAACTCTGGAGCTCACTGTCGTGGGAAATAAAATCCATTTTAGAGTTTAAGATGTTCACCGCCAGAAATAAAACCTGGTCCAAGAGAAAAACTAAACCGGATGATCTGTAAATAGTGCGTAGATTGTGTAGCAGAGTGAGCGTGTGAGGGAAGGTTTTTAGACCTTATATGGAATTACTGGTGTAAATCATATCAATGCAATTCCAGAGTATTAAACTACTGAAGTATATATAGTATGTTTTTTAAATTTGATATACATTTTATACTGCACAGCAATTTTGTAGAAGAGCTCCACCAGGGACTGGAGCTGAGAATTAGCACAAGCTATCAACTTTATATGCATCACATGAGCTGCAAACTTATAACTATGTTTAATTGCATTGTCCCTGTCAGACAAACAAACAAACAAACAAATAAATGAATAAAAGATGGTCAAATGAAGTTCCCCTGTAAAGTTTCCATCCAAAAGCTCAACAGCTAACTTTGGAGGAGTCGTGTTCATCTGGTCTACGGTGTAGGAGGTGTTGGTGTTCACACAGTATTTCAGGGTTTTCGAGGTCCTTACCATTAAAGGGGTAAAGTTCCAAGACGCCGCCCATGTCTGACAGCTCTGTTCCAACCAGCTTCAGAATGGAGATGTGCCTCAAACCTGCAAAAACAACAAAAATAAAACGCCCGTCTTGCAGTGCACAAAGTACACATCTGATAACATTCTGCAGTCCAGAGTGCAGAGAGGGTTTGTTATTGGAACCATCCTAAGCGAAGCGCTGGTTGCTAGGTACGAGGAGAAGGTGGTACTTGTGGTCCCGGGGAAGGTGGTCAAGGAGCTTTTTCATCCAAGGCGAAAACAATCCACATTAAACGTTGTTGTAGAAACGTGGTGAAGTGCTGAATACCAGGATGAAACTTTGTTTTTAGGCCTTTAGGCTTGTCAGCAGGGATAGGTCGTCGTTCGGAACAAGGAGGGGGAGCATGGGCAAGAACAACACGAAATCCTTACAGAACGTCGGAACTTGCCGATAAGACTTTTTGCCCTGCAGCGACCGCATCTGACAGGAAAAACTCCCATGTTTCGCATGCCATAAAAGTGCTACGTTTCGTAGTGGGGTTGTGGCTCTAACTTCGAACGTAAATACTTGGGTTTCCACACCGACACTCGAGACTCGGTGCCGGAACCGATGAAGCCTTATCGGTTGGAAGGCGAAATGTCTTCGAAAACAATCACAACAGTCCAGTTGCTGTCGATTCAACGCCCTGAGAATACAATAGCTGGATTTACACGGAGCCTTGTATTCCGGTTGGAATCGCGTCAGAAGCCCAGACAGGATAAGAATTCTCCATATCGACACCTCAGTCGGAGTAAACGGGCTGAAACCGAATGGAATTTCACTGGGGCCGAATATTCCTTTCCCCAAACTGATCAAGTCAAGTCCAAGTCGGTTCATCCGTCACATAGTAACTTGATTTTATCAAGCTCTTTCTTTTAATTAAAGTGTAAAAACAATCGCAATTACTGTGCTAAACTCCATCTTGATAAATCACGTGTCGTTTACGTCGATGTGGGCACGTCACACGTCTGTAAAACGGCTGTTCCGATTGAATCTTGTGGCACATGAAAATGCCAAAACGGTATAGATCACGTCACATTGAAACAGTTGACGTGAGATCGTCAATGGAAATGACACAAAGTCTGCACGTAGACCCGCCTACTGTCCTGGACCAATGACAACATTCACGAGCACCGTTGTCTCTCGTGGTTCCAAAAGGTCTACAAACACGAGATTTTTCATACAACATGATTGAGCGGTGGTAAACTACTCGTGTAGCCACAGCTGCCCTGGGGCAGTCTGACGGAAGCGTGGCTGCCATTCTGCGCCTACGACCACTCCAATATTTTGCAACTCTGTTCTCCCAAAACGTCCGACCTGAGGCGTCGCGCTTTTCGGGAGCCCTTAGCTGTGGTGTCTGTTGTCGTGGTACGCATCGGTGTGCTCATCGAGCAACAGAATTGCTCACCTTTTTCCGCATCACAAATAAAGCCATTTTGTGTGTGGAACAAAACAAGCAAACAAAAACCTGGATAAGGCGAAGATGGAGATGGATGGATGGATACACCGGAAACTGGGATTCTCCTTTTTTCCTCTTAACCCAAGCTGCGGCGTATATGAAGCTTGCTCGTAAATCAAATTTTAGCTCGCGTCATAATGTAAAAAAAACTAAAAACTCGGAAGTGGGCTACTAGAAAGCTACAACTGGATTTGGGATTATGATAGGAGGATTCAAATCTGTGTTTGTTGTGTCAGCAACAACGTTCACCACGTTTATTTTCTGTAATTATTTGGCGACCGACGCATGTGGTCTCACAGGTCTGGTATCCAACATGTACAAAAAAAATAAAAAATCTGATATGGTGTCACACCACTACGCAGCAACACGCATAAAACTCATCACGGCCCAGTAAAGCAGCATCGGTGGTGCAGAAACTCACCCAAGTTGCAGGCCTGGCTGCCCAGGCCATAAAGCTGCTGCTGATAGGCCCACTCCTCGTCGTTGGGGGAGGAGATGATGAAGAGACGTCGCCTCCAGCGGAACCTACGATCACCACAAATTTTGGAGGCACCTCTGTATTCGGCACTTGTCCACAACGATTGCAGTGGACCCGCGCCATTTGCAGGGGACGGAGACCAGGCCGGACCGCCAATAGCGAAAATCCGTGGATAATTGACACCCATTATAATTGCGTTGAAAAACCCCCAACATTTTTTTTAAAACCCGAACAATTCTTGAATAAGCGGGGATTAACCGCCACGAAGCGTTTTGGGGGTTGGTCCAAAAAAAAAAAAACCGACAAAAATAAATAACATATGCTTTCAGCACTCCCACAAAAATGAATAATAAATGAATAAATAAATCTGCAAACAGGCGAGTCTGCGTCCACTGTACCGCTGTTGACGACGACCCGAAATATCAGCCAGAACCCTCGCAGAAGTCCAATCAAAGACATTTCGGAAAATGTATCATCTATACAATAATTCAATGTATGGCTGCAGTTGAAATGAAGAAGACAAACAGGCTGACAAACCCGCCCATCTGCCAATTGGTGCTTTTCAACGCTGTCCGTTACACAGCATGACAAAGCAACTTTCGAAAAGAGGAAACAGGCTTTGGGGACCACCCGAGCAAGGGTGGGACATCACTTAAGGTCATCCCCTCGAGTTCTCACCTTGAGAGAAAGTTCTCCAAGGATCTGGGCTTGTCCTCTTTCTTGCAAACGACACCGTCTCGCTTCTGCTGCTCCATCTCTCGGATGCGCGATGAGAACGTGTCGATGTAGTCGAACACGGCCTTCATGGCAATGGGAACCTCGTAGGATTGCTGGACAAAGAAGTCAAGGCGTTGATCGATCGCACTCTCCCGAAGTCATCGAAGCGTACTTCCGATCTGCGCAGACATCCTGGATCTGCCCAAGTAGTTGACCCGTGATGGCCACTGAGTAACTCAATCGCCGAGCTTGGGGACATGCGCTACTGGAAGTAGAGTGGTTCACATAGCTGACTTTCATGCAGCTGGTGTGGTATCGCTGACAATAATTGACCAAGTTGTAGTCTGTATGTAGCCTTTCGCTCATTGATCATGTAGTGCAGTGCTTCTCAAACTGCAAAAAAGGATGACATGGTTTTTTTGTTTTTTTTCTAAAGCGCGAACCGGCTCCTCCCACCTTAGCGTTGGGCCAATTAAGAGCACTGCTATGATTGTGACGAATAAATGTGACATCCCTGCGTACGCGCAGCATTTCTACCGCTGTCGTATCCTTTCTCGAGTTGTACAGGTGAGGCGAGGCCACCTCGGCTCGGAAGCGCTTACTTACCTCGGCTCAAAAGTTGCCAATGTGGATAAATTACGGCTTTTGCAACGGAGGATTTGGCGCCGTGTCTTTGGTCACGAGCCACGCGATTGACCTCCGCGGCATTCCTTTCTTGTTATACGCAAAACGGTGTTCGCGCTCATCTCGTCTGTTTCTTCGTGCAAATTACAGTCGCTTGTCACTCTTTATTTTTGAAAAGCATTCGCGAGAGCGGACGGACAATTCGCGAAAGATATATCGACCGCTAAATCGCTAAATTGGCGACACTGCGCATTTGTAAATGAGCTCCTCTCTGTTGCGGCCCATTTGTTAGTAGAAGCGGTGCACATCAGCGAGCATCATTTAATGAAATCGTTAGTTCACTTTGGTTTAGTTGCTTTCTATTAAACAGGTGTTGAATATTGCGGTTGAACCGGTCCCCAAAAAAGAACAATAACGATTCCCAGGACGTCGCGGGGTGCGCATGGTCGTAATGTTGCAACGGGGTTGGGATTAGGGAGGGCTTCTGGGAGAACAAATCTGCCCTGTAAGCGGTTCCTGGGCCCAAAACGTTCGAGAAGCTCTGATGTCGTGGTTCACGGAGCCGACCTCGCGCGGAGCCCGTTCCCACTCGCACGCTGTCATTACAGCGGATTGCCACCAGTTGCCTTTCGACTGAACTCGGCGAGGATAGAAAAGGCCATTAGGGGTGTAGCGGTCCACGGAGCCAATCGAGTGTAGCCCCGTCACGGCCGGTGACCGACAGACAGCCGGTTGAACAGCCTGCGTGACTCAGAAGCGGATAAGCGGAATCGAGAATGTATGGACGCAGCTGGCCGGAAAACCGTTATTCCCAAGAGCTTCCCTGTAATTGTGGCGCGGCCTTTCACGTATCTTGCGTTCCCGATCGCCACTTTTGGGAAGCAACACCCGGAATGCTGACCGTCGTGTCCGACGCATCCAAACCACATCCGGCGCCGATTCCTCAGGCCGGGGTGAATCCGCTGCCAGCCAACACGAGCCTCTTTCGTGCACACGTCCAAAAACGACCGGCGGACATTTTTGTGCGCACACATAACTGTGTACGAGCGACGGCCGCGCAAATGTCGTCTTGTGTGAATTAAAGCAGCAGCGTCTTTGTCAAGACGCTGTTTTGGCAGGCGCGGTATAGTCCGGCGTGAGAGGAAGTTGGGCTCGATGGACACATTGGTGGGGAGACTTCAGAAAGAGGACAACGTGAGCAAAAAGAATGAACGCCATTATTAGTTACGTGAGAGTTTAGCATTGATTCAAACCTGATGAATCATTGAAAAGCTGTAACAGACAGCAGGCGGTGTTTTTTTTTTTTCAATGCGGGAACTCCGACCTTTTAGTGTGTCCGATACGGTCAAAATGTCCCAAAATCTATCTACCCCAAAAGATTCCTGATGATAATCTAGACAGACATGCCTGGATGGTTTTCTCAAGTGACACAGCGACGTCGGTGGTCCCAGCCATCCGCCCGACAGAGGAAGTGAATCCTTACGTCTACAAAAAAACGTTCTGTTTCCCCCCCCCCAAAAAATGCAGATTAGGGTGACGACTTTCCAAAACACACTTTTCCTCGTTTTTGTGTGGGTGAAAATACCATTTTTGGGGGGGGGGGGGGGGGGGGGGGGCTCGTTAGCTTTGTATGATATTTTGTTGTTCTGATTTTTCATGTTGCTGTGAAGGGGGAGTGCTCCGCTTCTCCCAAAACACAACGCTACCTTTTGGAAAAATAGGGTAATGGTCATCGAAGCGCTTCTTCGGTCGGCGGCAAACGGCTCACCTTGACTCTCATGTCTGTGTCGGTGAGGACCATGTGGAAGTCTTCGTGGATCATGCTGAACTCCTTCCTCAGCTCGGTGATCAGGTCCTGGTTCACCAGGTCCTCCTGACGGAGTCCCTTCATGGGTTTGTCGTTCTCTGAAGAAGAAGAAAGACAGCGGTTTCTCGACTGGACGGCAAGGGAAGTGAATATTTGATGGACAGCAGCAAAGTCGCTCATGGACAAAGTCAACAAAGAGCCACTTTGACTTCCCGCCTGCTCGGCGGAAATGCTAAAGATGCTTTCGGTCGTCACTCCCTCCCGCCAGGAGGTGATGCAGTCGAGCGCAAACTACAGTAAGTCGGTCCGCTCGTGTTCAAGAAGGGCGAGTCCGGCATCGGAGGTTCAGGGGCGCCGAGCAAGACGAATTTCACAGTTTTGTACGTAACACTTTTTGAGGAAGTCTGCGAAGACACCAGCGACTCCGATGAAGTTGATTTAAATGCCGAGCCGCAGCTGAAGAGGAACCAACATATTGCAACGCGACTGAGAAAACTCATTTTGATACAGCGGCACCTCTACATAATCGGTAACAGTGTGTAATATTAAACCAGCGCCCTCCTATACTGAGTACGAGGTTAGCCAACAGGAAAGGACAGCTGCGTGTTCTGCAAGGACAAGTCAGAAGCTATTTGAATGTCAGTAACTGAAGCAATTGGAATTGTTTTCCTGAGGTTCGGAATCTCAATTGGAACCAAGAAAACCTTTTGGAGGCATTCAAGGCAACCTAATTAAACCACACTTACTTTGTTTGGCCAAATCATTGCAGGTCTTCCTATGAATACTAACGCTAGCAATGTCCAAACAGCACAAGTTTTGCTAATATTGCTCAGATATTTGACAGCTTTGTATAAATGTGTTTGTTGTTGATTAGATTTAGTGGGTTTCATGTTTTGCCAAGTTTTCCCGTGTCCCATGTTCATGTCTTGTCTGCTGGTTTGGTTTTCGCGTGCACCTGGTCTCGCCAGCCGGTCGGCTCCCTCACCTCGTTGTCACGTGGGTTTGTGTCAGATCATTGTC
Source organism: Phycodurus eques (assembly GCF_024500275.1). Classification (NCBI taxonomy): domain Eukaryota; kingdom Metazoa; phylum Chordata; class Actinopteri; order Syngnathiformes; family Syngnathidae; genus Phycodurus; species Phycodurus eques. The sequence goes on from NC_084536.1 coordinate 663,530, forward strand.
GCTGTCGTCACGTTTCCCTTGTCATGTTATGTTTTCTGTTGTGATGAGTTTATCCCTCGTTTTTTGAGACTTTGTTAATTTGGTATTTAGATTTTTTCCATGTGCCTCGTTTGGCCTCTTCGATTTGGAAAACCATTCAATGTTTTTTTTTTTTTTTTTTTTGCCTCAAACCTTTACAACGTGAGCTCGTAATGTTGCTCGGGCGCTCGTTCGCTGAAGCCCGTGATTCGCAACCCTTGTTCCACTTCACATGAGCGCGCCCTGAGAGAGATCAGGTGTGCCACAGGAACGAACGAATGAATCTTTATTTGAACCACAAAAGGTTGGGAAAATCTGTCTCACGCTACCAGAGGCAATTCCGGCCTGGCCAAGGTGACGCTACATTTGAATACATTTAAAACTTAAATACGTATGAACATCGCCAGGTTTCATTTCGTAGTGTTGGTTTGTCGTTTTTGAACAAAGCGGATATGATTTGAAACAAGACAAAAGATTGTTCCAAGCGTTCCGTCGACTGACAAACCAAACAGTGGACGGTGAGGTCATCTTCATCCGCCAGGAAACGGAGGCACTCAAAGAAGCGCTTGTTTGTACACACACGCTTTTTTCCAAGTGGAAAAACAGCGTGTCCCACGGGCGGGTGACATCACCTTCCAGCTTTTCAACCCAAAATTCCATGCGGGTGAAACCTCGTCTTGTGGTGGGAAGTGCAGGCTCATCAAGTTTGACAGAGTCACACACTAACCCAGGCTTATAAAATGTCTCCAAATGTAAGCAAGGAAACCGCCCCTTTCCCAAAAGCTGCCCGTACTTGAGTGTGCGAAGATGACTTCCAGGCAAACGTGGTACGTTTGTCTCCGGTGTTTGAACATGTGGATCAATTTGTCTATATTTAATAGCAACCGATCTTTAAGATTCGGGCTCACACCAAATTTCTTTTAAATCAGTTCAGAAATTCCTTAATCTTAATTCCAAAGTTATAATTTTATTTTTTTTCCAACATTGTGAGTTATGTCCATGTTGGAAATGTGAACTATTGGTCCACTTCATGATACAAAGTAAAGGACTTTATTGCTTCAGCCAACACAGAAGAAGACACCAGATGACTTCAGAAGTCATGTCCATGTTGCAGGGTCCGGATTTTGGAAGCGCCATTATTCCATTCTCTAATACCGAAGCGCAACGCAACCAATTTGAAATGTTATAATTTAGTTACGGTTGTGTTGTGTATTACTGAAGTTACAAAGCACGTTTTACTAAAGTCAATATTTTATTGATTTATTTTTGGTCCTGTCAAGCAGAATGGAAAATCTGTATCCCTTTTATGCCCGAACAGTTTTACTGTGTCACAGTGGAGTTTTGAAGCTTCCGCTGTGGTTTCTTAGTATTCTAATTAAAGTTTATTGAGAATCAGAGTCGATCAGTCGAAGAGAACAAAGTTTCTAGAAGGGAGAGAGAAACAAAGACAAAAGACAAAGCACTAATTGTAAACAGGCTGCGAGAAGTAAATCACGACATTATCGACAACAATGCAACATTCAATGCGAGTGTTGCATGGGGCTGTCGCGCCGCACCCTGGGAGGGAAGGACAGGACGAGCTGGAACAGGACAAGGACAGGAGCGGAAGCACGCAGGACAAGGCTCGTGAACCCGGCTGTGCAACTGAAGAGTGGTGGCCTTAATGATGTGAATTATAAAAGAGGACCCCACCTCTTTTATAATAATCCACCCCCTGGAATATAATGATCCACCCCCTGAGGACCCCACCCGATCAATCGAGGGGCGGGATCGGGCCCGGGGGTCCACCCGAGAGCGGCCCGCCGGACGGGACGCGTCCCACTCCGAGGGACCCGGGGCGGTCCGCCGGCCCCGCCGAGGCGCCCCGACAACGTAGGGAGCCAATGCCACCCCCCCCGGCCAACCGCGCCCCTCCACCCCCGGGAGACCCAGACGCCCCCCCCCCCCAACCCGCAGGCCCGAGATGGAGCCAGTTCCCGCCTAGCTCGAGGGCGGGAGAGTGTCCCTTGTTTGTTGGAAAGGAGGGCGGATGGGGGCACCCGACAAGGGAACGATAAGGGGGGGAACCCAAGGAGCAGCCGTGGGCCATGAGAGGTCAGCCCCAACACCAAGCAGGGCTGCCAGGCACTACTGCCTAACAGGCAATCCCCCAACACACACACACGACCCACTGCCCCCAGACATGGGTGTATGTGGTGCATTCAAATATGGGAGTGTGTGTGATGCATTTAAAATCCAGGGGGGCAGGAAGGGAAACAACACAGAGGAAGAGACGCAAGGAACGGAGAGAAGAGAAGGAAGCAGGCCCGAGGAGCGACAGGGGGGCCCCGCCGCCCCCACCGGCGGCCGGAGCGGGGGACCCGGGCGGGCGCCGGCCGGCACCGCCCCATCACCCACGGAACATGGGCGAGTCACCGTCACGCCACCGTTACTCCCCAGGAGGTCGCCCCAGTGGTCCCCCCACCCCGCCCCCGAGATCAGGAGTGAAAAAAAGGCCCGGCCCCACAGACTCCGGAACAGCAAACCCAGGGAGAAGAGGAGAAGATTCCCACAGCATGCATGTGTCTCTTCACCATGCAAAACCCATCTAATGTGGGAAACGAAAGAGAGAAAGAAATCAATCGAATAATAAGAAAACAACAACAACCTCGACAACAAAGAATATAGAATTCCATTGTTTACTTTCACACTTGTGAAAAACGTCAGATGGCACCCTACTCCGGCAAAGGAGTGAGCAGCTATCTACGTATATGTGTCATTGATTTTTTTCCTTCTGCTGATATGTTTTCTAACGCAATATATTCTATGATGAGATTTAGCCACCGATTGATGTTAAGCTTGTTTGTTTTTCCAGTTTAATAGAATAGTTTTCTTAGCGGTAGCTAACGTGACAAGTAATGATTGGGAATATTTATTAGGGAGGTCATTATAAGGCTATCTGACTTAAGTAAAAATAAAAATGTAAAAAACAAAACCCGATCCAGGTAAATATTGTATCCACATAAAGATCAAAGGAAAACATTTTTTAAAAGCTTCATGAGCAAGACTTCATTTTGTTCTTGGGTGATACCGAAACGACACAGCAGATTTACAGATATTTCTTCTCAAATTGATTTTGGACTGTTTGCGTTATACTCATGTCATGTAACAATGATCCTGATCCAGCTTTTTTATTGCATCCATCCATCCGTTTTCTGAGCCGCTTCTCCTCACGCGGGTCGCGGGCGCGCCGCAGCCGATCCCAGCCGTCATCGGGCAGGAGGCGGGGGACGCCCCGAACCGGTCGCCGGCCCATCGCAGGGCACATAGAAACAAACGACCGTTCGCACTCACATTCACACCTACGGGCAATTTAGAGTCTCCAATTCATGCGTGTTTTTGGAAAGCGGAGTGCCCGGAGAAAAGCCACGCGGGCACGGGGAGAAGGCGCAAACTCCACACAGGCGGGGCCGGGGATTGAACCCGGGTCCTCACAACTGTGAGGCGGACGCTCTGACCGGTTGTCCGCCGTGATCAATTCAGTTTGTTATTGGATCATAACAAGGACACCGCTGGAATATTTGATATTACCAAATATTATAAGACAACTCTGCCATTTGTCCAGCACGGGCCAGTCAAGCAAAAGCGCGAGTGATGTGATGCAACGAGCGATGAAAAGTCAATGAAAATCTCCACACGTTGCCATCTGTGCTACCCCTCATCCGACTCTTTTCATTTTGGAAGGCCGAGCAAACGGGCTTCATCGATTCTCGCAAATTTCATGCACGTTTGACTCGTTTTTGTCGGGAGATTTCTTTCATTTTGTTAAAATGCAGAAAATGACATGAAATTTGGCGGTGCGGGCTTTTTAGTGGACAGCGACGGTGTGGAAGTTGTTGTACATTTGAATGACCTCCTGAAAGTGCAGCACAGTGGAGCGTTAGCAAAGTTACAGTCCCCACCCGCCCGTCGACTACAAATCTGGAAAACATTCGCCGAGCGGGCGTATGACTCGACGACGGGCGGCGAGCACCCGCTGGCTGTCGCCGCGCAAAACTGTCGGGGAGCCTTTTTTGGTGGTTGTTTTGCGCGTGGTTTGTCCGGCCGTGGCGCGCGTGCCCGCCGCTTACCCAACTGGTAGTGATCGATTTTCACGGTGGAGTTGACGAGCGAGCCGAAGATGGAGATGATGGAGACTTTCCGGATGGCCATCTCGCACACCGACTCCAAGTACTCGTCCCTCTGCTGGGCGTACATCTTGTTCTCCTCGCTGGGTGATGTCACCAGCTGGGGGGGGTTAGAAAGAAGGAGGGGGGTGCGGTGGGTTGGGAGGTCATGCGTAGAGGTCGCACGCCGCAGCGTCGCCGTTTACGTGAACTCGCAAGTGGAGGATGGGCCATTTTCTGCCTGTGCGATAACAATCTATAGAGGCCGCAAAACAGACGCGCAGCGTGTTCGCGCGCAGCCGACGGCTACACTTCCAGCTTGAGCCAAAAAAAAGACGAAAACAAAAATCCACGAGCAAAAACACAAACAAAAATGACTCGAGCTTTTAAGCAAAGTAAAACGACGGCCAAAACGGATGATTTCATTGGAAAGGATCCTCTCGACTGTGTGGAATCGATTGTCGATTTGTTGCATTTTGAAGCGATCGATGCAAAATGGACGCCGGCGGCAGCAGAGGCGCCGTTCGTTGGTCGACGCTCAAGTTCGCCGTCCGAAGACGAACGACGTGGCGTTAAACGGTAGCAAGTTGAGTCACGCTACATCGAGCCGCGCTCCGGCGGCATTATTCCGCTTCATGTTTCCACGAAGTCAAATCAAACGTTTCGTGGAAGTAAAAGATATTGCAACCCTCCAAATGTCCGCAGGAATGCACTCGCCCCCAAATAGAAGAATTGATTTCCGTCCTCTACGAACACGATGGCCACGCTTTGCTAAACATGTTCATTTTCAGCGTTCATGTTTTCCGATGCTGTCGAAGGTTAGCGATTAGACGTTGCGACATATCGGATGATTTTTTTCAGCCTTTGGAGCAACACCGTTCTTTCTCATCCCACGAGAAGAATTTGACATGTGCCTCGATTTCATTTGGATTCTGTTCAGATTTGGAAAGTTTGATAATAGTACTTGGATCTCGACACGGGACAAAAATGTTTTTTGGTTTTCTTCAATTTTGAGGTTTTCCTGTTGAGTTTTTCCCCCCTCATATCATTTAAAATAGTTTCATTTGAGAGGACCTTTATGATTTGAACCTTATTGTTTTAATAAGCGACCATATTCAGACCCATTATCATGAATGGTTGGAGGATTCCTGGTGGCAGCGTTTTTTTTCCCCTTCCTTTTTCTAATTATCTTTATTGTCGCGTCACGTCGAGCTGTAATATACCGCAGTACTTGGGATATTTGCAGTGTCAGTACGAACGCCTGAGAGGTGGCTCTTATCTTGAGGGACGTGAGATTTACGTCGGCTCCGACGTTGCCTGCGACGACCGCAATCTTTCCGCCTGCAGTTACGCAGACATTGCGATGTGATCGAGCTGTTGGAGGGGAAGGGGTTAATCGGATCCAGATGTCGGCTTTTAAAGCGAACGCCGCCGCTGGGCTTCGTCTGTGACGATGCACGGGAAGATTTCTCTTACCAGCAGTCGCCTGCGGTTCTCAAAGTAGTCCAAGAAGGAGGAGAGCGACCCCCTGGGCTTCTCGCCGGGCTCGGGGAAGTAGTCGTCCTTCTCCGGGAACTCGGACAGCTTCTTTGCGTTCTTCTTGCCGCCGCCGCTCTTGCCCTTTCCGCCCCTCCTCTCCGCCTTCTTGGCCGCCTTTTCGTTCTTCTTCTTCTTCTTCTTCTTCTTGTCGTGCTTGGCCTTCGCCTTCCCGGCGGGACCGACGCGGGCGAAGCCGTCGGCCTCCTCGGGATCGGTGACCGCGGGCTCGCCCGTCTCGTACTTATCCTCGTACTCGTTTGTTAGCATCTGCACAGATATAGTTGGTCAATCGCAGCGATCGATAAGCCACCCGCCGATGAAATCGAGTCGCCGTCTAGCCAAGATCTTCTCCGTCCGTTCGACACGACCCAGTTCAAAAAACAAAACCTGGGACTTGCAACCACTTTTCGCTTGGATTATACAGTTTGTCATCTCAAACAAACAGGCTTCTTGTTGCGACAAAGAAAAACAAACACCCGAAAGTTGTACTGGTGGAGCGCGTGCCGGTTTCCCCGACGACTTCACGAAACGCAAAAGGGAAGAATGAACTCGAGCCGTTTTTTCGGAACTTACTCGTGACCTAATGCTTTGCATGCCTGCCTCACAGTTCTCAGGTTCTGGGTTCGAAATCCGCCCTTCCTGTCCGGTGTTTCTTTTCTTCGTCCTACTTTGCAAAAACAAGAAAGTCGGCTTCATTGACGAGGAACAAATTGCCCGTCGACGGAAATGAGAGCGCGAGCGGTCGTTTGCTTCGGCGTGCCGGCGCCTCATCCGTGACCCCAATGCGAAACTGGATCGAAGGATGCGCGAGCTAACGAGCGAGTCCGCGACCCAAACGCGCAATTAGCAAAAAGAAATCCATCATCGGTCCGACTCGCACGATCGGCAAATTTTGACCACAAATGTGCACGGAAATACGTACAGTACTGTAGGAGGCCTACGTGTTCATCACAACCAAGGCAGAGGTTGTATTCCTATAAAGCACATTTATTATTCCAAGCCAATGTAACATCATGCGCCATTTGAACATGGGAAATGAAACAATTCCATTGAAATGTATTGCACATCGGTTTACTCCAAACTGCACCGAAATAAATACTATAAAATAAGTTCACTTACACTTTTTATACTACAACTGAAATGTACTAAACAGATGGATTTACTAGTACTGGATTTAAAACACATCTTAGCTGTAACTGCAATTGTGCACTGTTTTAACTAACTTTAACGTTTTCCCGTGCGTTTGGCACGACAAAATAGCCCTCACCTTCTCCGCTCCGTCCTTTTTCCCGGCGGGCCCGATCTCGGACGGTTTCCGCGTGGCGGGTGGCGGCTCGCGGATGCGCCCGCCGCGGCGGTCGTCGTGGGCGCGCTCGTGTCCAGACGGCGTGGTTTTTGCCGAGTCCCGCTCCCTCTCCCTTTGGCTGTAGTAATACGGCTCCGCTGTGGATCTTGGCGCGGCCCGGGCGCGGGCTTCGGTCTGCGTCGGGGCGGCGGCGCTTGGTCCGGCGGTTGTCGTGGCTTGAGTCGCGGCGGTCGCGGTCGTCGGCCGGGTCGTCGCCGGCCGAGTAGTTGTCGCAGATGTCGTCGTCGTCGTCGTCGTCGTGGGTTTTCTCGGGATTTTCCTTGCCGGCGCGCTCGCTGTCCGCAGCCAAGTGGCACAAATCGACATCGCCTGAAAATCGGCAATCTCCGGTTCCTGATTTGAACACGGGATGGATGCGTCTTACCGGTAAGCGCGCCCTCCTCCACTTGCCCCTCGACGCCGGCTCCTTTGCACTTCTGGACGAACCCTCTTTGGCGAATCTTCTCCAGCTTCCTCAAGGGCGACCGGTCGATGACCTCGTACATGGCCTCCAGCCTCACGGGGTACGGGTACCTCTCCTCCACCTGCAGCGTCTTCTTCAGCAGCACCATCCCAAACTTGCCTGCAGAATAGAACGATGGCGGAAGTGCCAAATGTCCCGATCAAACGAAAACTAATTGCACCTTGACCCTGACAAGACAAGTCTTCCCTGACCCGAATGTGCCTGTTCTTGTCGGCGTCAAAGATTCTTTCCATCGTTTGGAGAACCTTTTTATAAACACCGAAGAAAATAACGGCTTTACGGCGGCGCTTCCCAACGGGTGTCACCCCGGGACCCGCATTTTCCTAGCGTTGCAGGAGGGCTAGTTAGGGCGCGCTAGCCGCTTCAGTACAGTAACAAAGTATTCGTACTTCATGACTCGCCGCCATTGGCAAAAGCGCTCAAAGTCGTTGAGCATTCCCGGAGGTTGCGGTCGCGGTGAGGTTGCCGCAAAATCGCCGTAAAGCGCTATTTGCCTCCAAATGAACCTCCTCAAGTCACTGCAACGTAGGTCATTGGAAGCGAGATGCGCCAAAGCACTACTGTTATCTTAACCAGAGTGTTGCGAGCCACGTGCGATGGTCAGAAATGGATTTACTCACGGCCTCTTTGTCCGACTATCGATGGCGGCGACGTATGGTGACAGGACGTGTTCCACTTCACCTGCGTGCGCGTCCACTTTTTGTTTGGCGCTGTGCCGTGAGATTTGTTTGAATGGCTAAAAGTTGGGGAAGGCTGCTCTCAACGAATCGGAATCAGAATCATCTTTATTTGCCAAGTATGTCCGAAACACACCCGAGGAATTCGGGCGTGCCGCTCGAGTACGACAACAGACGGTCGATGGACAGAGAACGCCTTGGAGACAGAAAGACATTTTAAAAAAAAAAAAAAAAAAAACAGTCACTGAGCAGTAAAGGGTTGCTCGCTATCTGGTAATGCCGGTACATTTATTCTTATTTTTTTGACAATTGTGCAAAAAGATGCAGAGTCCTCCAGCACTTAGAGAAGTTCGAAAGACTGACATTGCAATAGTCCGGCGCAATGACCGTCGTGCGAAGGGCGCCGAGACTTCAAGGAGCGGATGCGGTTTCGAGTGACGGGTAGCGCGATCGTCTGGGACCATGTCGATTGTGCAAATGTTGCAGATACTCCTCGATCGGTTAGCAAATGGTGCAGATGCTACTCTGGCGTGAGTGGCCGGTATCGGTCAACAGCAGATATGCGAATCGTGCAGCGCGGCGACACGACTACGGCGAGTGCACGAGTCATCTATAATTGGCCCCGCAGAAATGGGACAACAAACTCAAGACAAAAGAAATTGGCAGCATGTTGCGATGGAATCGTAGGTTAGCTGTTTAAGAAGTTGACGGCGAGAGGGAAGAGGATTGTCGGAATGTCTGCTCGTTGGAGTTTGCATGAAGCTCCTCGATTCCCTCCGACCAAAATGGTGCATTTCCGCCCAAAAGCAGCGACTCGCGGCCCGAAAGATGCGAATGCGTACCTTTCTCCAGCTTGAGGAAGCTCATGAGTTTGGGGACGAGGGCGGCGTCCAGCGGCTCTTCCGCGACTTTGCCCTCGCGGCTGATCCTGCGCACCTTGCCGCCCGTCTCGCCCTCCCGGTGGAACATGACGATCTGCTGGACGTGCCTCTCGGCCAGCTCGCAGTACACGTCGGCTTTCAGCAGGGACATCATCAGCCGGTAGTAGGCGTCGGAATCGCGAGGCGCCGAGATCACCAGGACTCGCTTTTTCCCCGCAAAACCGGCCAGCGGGTTGGGCGAGCCGGCGGCGCCGGGCGCCCGCGTCACCCCGGCCCTCGCTCGGGGGGCGCCCACGCCCCGCGGCGTCGCCGCCCGGGGGCGCCCCCCGAGCCCCCTCCGGCCCCGCGCCCCCCCCTCGTAGCTCCGCACGGATATGGCCGAGCCGAATCCGGGGCGCAGCTGCGCGCGCGCGCGCGGGCGCCCGTCGACCTCGCCGGCCTCGCCGGCCTCGCCGGCCCACGTCGGCAGACACGCGAGCGCCAGCGCCAACGCCAACGCCAACGCCAACGCCATCGTCGGCGTCGCGAGCCGCCACATTGCGCACATCACAAAGCGGCGCCTTCACAGCATTCGGAGGACAACCGGCATCCGACGGAGACCTTCTCACGGCGCGCCGCTCCCGCTCGCTGCTGAAAAAACAAAAGCCAGCCCGGTTCGGCTCGTAAGAATGCCGTCGTCGGTGCTACACGTCATCGGCGGCACGAACGCAAACGCATCGGTAGCGGGCGGGGAGCCACGCGGCGGCAAAACAAGGTTGCGGGCCGCTTCACGTCTCCGAGACTCGACGGCGGCCAATTTCTCCTCCAGCTAAATGGGAGGAATTCGACGTCGCCTTTCAACCTCTTAAGAAGTCCAAGTCGAACTGCGAAAGCGAGCGCAGCCGACTGGACTTCCCCCCGCTGGCCGCGACCATCGCCAGTCTCAAGTTCCTCCTTTTTCAACGCCCAGAAAGGCTTTCTGCCCCTTTTTCACTCTCCCCTTCTCCGATGTTTCCTCGTCGTTGGAGATCGTTCCAACAAAATGGATGGGTTGATTGATTGATTGATTGATTGCACTATCGAACATACAGACGTGAAAGATGACATTATGATGGAAAGTGAAAGAAAAAAAGCTTTCCAAAAGATCAACACAGTCGTTGTTAATACTTTGCATGTTGAAAGAAAGGAGGAACAAGCAGGATCGAGTCCGAGCGAGTCCTACCCCTTGAGTCAGAAATACTTTGACTTCTGTCCCGTTCATAAGATAACAAGCCATTCGCGTCGTGAAAAAAAAAAAAAGAAGCACACGGATAATCCTGCGCTTGATAAGCATACGGTTAAGTTCGACAAATAGACTTACACGTGGATACAAGCATATATATACACAACCCCAATTCCAATGAAGTCGGGACGTTGTGTTAAACAGAAACAAAAACACAATACAATGATTTGCAAATCATGTTCAACCTACAGTTAATTAAATACACTACAAAGACAAGCTGTTTAATGTTCAAACAGATCGTTTTTAGCAAATACTCATGAACCTAGAAGTTTATGGCTGCAACTCGTTCCAAAAAAGCTGGGACAGGGTCACGTTTACCACTGTGTTGCATCACCTTTTCTTTTCACAACATTCAATAAACGTTTGGGAACGGAGGACACGAATTGTTGAAGCTTTGTAGGTGGAAATCTTTCCCATTCTCGCTCGATGTACAGCTTCAGCCGTTCAACGGTCCGGGGTCTCCGTTGTCGTATTTTACGCTTCATAATGCGCCGCGCATTTCCAATGGGAGACGGGTCTGGACTGCAGGCGGGCCAGTCAAGTACCCGCACTCTTTTACTACGAAGCCACGCTGTCGTAGCACGTGCAGAATGCGGTTTGACATAGTCTTGCTGAAATAAGCAGGGGCGTCCGTGAAAAAGACGTTGCTTGGATGGCAGCGTATGTTTCTCCAAAACCTGTAGGTACCATTCAGCATGAATGGTGCCTTCACAGATGTGTAAGTGACCCATGCCATTGGCACTAACAAAGCCCCAGACCATCACAGATGTTGGCTTTTGAACTTTCCGTCCATAACAGTTCGGATGGTTCTTTTTCTCTTTGGCCCGCAGGACACGACGTCCACCATTTCCAAAAACAATTTGAAATGTGGACTCGTCGGACCACAGAACACTTTTCCACTTTGCGTCGGTCCATCTTAGATGAGCTCGGGCCCAGAGAAGCCGGCGGCGTTTCTGGGTGTTGTTGATAAATGGCTTTCGCTTTGCATAGTAGAGTTTCAAGATGCACTTACGGATGTAGCGCCGAACTGTATTTACTGAGATTGGTTTTCTGAAGTGTTCCTGAGCCCATGCGGTGATATCCTTGACACATCGATGTCGGTTTTTGATGCAGTGTCGCCTGAGGGATCGAAGGTCACGGGCATTCGATGTTGGTTTTCGGCCTCGCCACTTCCATGCAGTGATTTCTCCAGATTCTCTGAACCTTTTGATGATGATATGGACCGTAGATAATGAAATCCCTAAATTCCTTGCAATTGTACGTTGAGGAACGTTGTCCTTAAACTGTTCTCACGCACTTGTTCATAAAGAGGTTAACCTCGCCCCCCCCATCTTTGCTTGTGAATGACTGAGTAATTCAGGGAAGCTCCTTTTCTACCCAATCATGGCACCCGCCTGTTCCCAATGAGCCTGTTCACCTGTGGGATGTTCCAAACACGTGTCGGATGAGCATTCCTCAACTTTCTCAACCTGTCCCAGCTTTTTTGGAACGTGTTGCAGCCATAAAATTCCAAGTTCATGATTATTTGCTCAAAACAAAGTTGATCAGTTTGAACACGAAATATCTTGTCTTTGTCGTGTATCCAATGAAATATAGGTCGAACATGATTTGCAAATCATTGTGTTCTGTTTTTATTTCTGTTTAACTTAACGTCCCGACTTCATTGGAATTGGGGTCGTGGATGACCTCATACTTACACGTACACTTACATTTACACATTTGTTTCACTCACTCTTTTGAATATCCAAACGTTCGGTGCAGTTTCACCTATTTATACCTGACTATTAAATAGGCGGAAAATCAATAGGTGATAATAATAATAATGATAATGCATTACACTTATGTAACACTTTTCTCGAAGCTCAAAGAGGCTTTACAATTTCACACATAATTCAAACACTCCTTGGTCACACCTGGTGGTGGTAAGCTACTTGTGTAGCCGCAGCTGCCCTGCGGGGGGCAGTCTGACGGAAGCGCGGCTGCCGTTCTGCGCCTACGGCCCCGCCGACCACATTCGTTCATGGGCGTTGCGGCTTAAGTCTCTCGCCGGGGACGCGACGACGGCATGGGCTCGGGCGGCGCACCAAGCTGGCGAGCGTCCGGTTGCAGGACGTACACGTACGTGGAGTATTTGCTGGTTCGAAGAAAAAAAAAAAAAAAAGAAGAAGAAAAAAGTGCCCGGAGCATCCTGTGTGGACGATCTGGGCCGGCCTTCCTGAAAACCCGGGTCAAGACCCTCATGTGGGTGGCGGTCAGAAGTGACTCTCGGAGTTTAGTTTCCCCGTCAGAGGTCGAGCGGCACGCGCGGGTGCGACGGGAATGAACTGGACCGCCTGCCGACAGACCCGGCGGGAAGACCCGAACCTCGTTTGAGCAACAATGTCGCGTTCTCGCCTCATTGGTTCTCGTCGTTGTTGTTGTTGTTGTTGGCGATGTGGCGTGATCCAAGTCGAACATCTGAACAATGTTGACGTTTGATTTGAAGAAAAGATTTGAGGCCACGCAGACTTTTGTTCAGGGAATGCGGTGTAGTGTTTTTAGCAATTGTGAAAAAAACATAATTGAAGACTCTAAATTGTCCTTAGACAGTGTTGGGGAGTTACTTATGACTTGTGATGAGATTTCATCACAAAATGTAGGTAATTGTAATCCATTACATTTTTGTGAGAAAATGTGTCATTCGAGTAAAGTTGCCTTTGGAAATTTCCATGGTTCCAAATATTGTTACATTTGAAAAATCGCCGAGATTTTTTGGGAACATCACTCCCTCCTTCGAAGAAGGCCAACGCTTCTGATTGACTCCGTCTGGTCATGTCTGCCGGAGACCTATTTTTCCAAATATGATCTCCAAGCGCCATCTTGTGGTGCAATCTTTAAGTTCGTCTGAGACTGAAAATATTCAACGGATAGTTTCGCTTTTGAACAGAGAAAAGAACATTGACTTTTGTACAATTTCATCTTTCTAATTTTGGACTTTTTTATGGAATATTCACTTATCTGCCTTGTCATATGAAGCGATATTGTCTAAATTGTGAAAATTTGTCATTAGGTCCACATGATATGTGTTCCCCTTGCTGTACACATACTGTATAATGCAACAAACACGTTTCGTTATGAATTTACATGTCGTCGTTTTCTTGTCAGTTTATTTGTGTAAAGAACAAATATGTGGTTCATTCCAAAATAACGATCTATTGTTTTGAATCCACTTTTTTCCCAAGGAACCTCCAGGGGTCCTGTGGATGCAGTCAGTCAAAATGAAGAATCGTCAACAAAATGCAATCGAACGGAATGAGTTATATGACTTTGAGAAAATCGGTGAAAAAGTTCAACCACTTGCATTTATTTTTTTGTAGCACATATAGGATAACTTGGACGATCTCGTTACACCAAAAGGTCAAAATGTTTTATACACTTCTCACTAAAAAAAAAAAAATCTTGAATATAGAAAAGTGGTGCAAATGGCGTGTTTGTGGCGAGAGCATGTTTAGGGCCAATAATTGCCCCTTCTAGCACAAATCCAAATGAGTAACGCGGCCACGGTGGCGCCGGCGTTACACAAGGCGCTCGTTGACGCGCCTGAAAAGATTCTTCGCTCGCGTTTGCTCCGCTAAGGAGCCTCTTAGTGCGTCGGTCTACTGATGCGTACATCTCTGTGTGAAGATGATTACGTGTAAACGGATCCGATGACTTCCATCGCGGGCTGAGGAGGGAGCCTTGCGAGGTCACAGACGGCCTTCCCCCTTCCGGAAGCCGTCGTCGGGACAAACTCGCTCCTAACGCAGCTCGGATCACAGGACCGGCTTATGAAATGTAGGCAAGTCCGGCGTTTGCCGTCCCGGGTCGGGAAGGGACAAAATCCGGACAAAACGGCCCTGTTATCGTTATGCGTGCGCTCGATTTGACAGAGTCGACTAATTCGTTGAAAAGCCGCATCGGCCGTTGTTGTGGAAACGATCGCAATGCAGCACAAGAGGAATTGCTAGCCAAATGTCAAACACAAAATCAACCCGTAGCGTAGTTTGAGTGCGGCGCAGATTGGTTCGAGACTCGCGGACTTGAGAAACGAGCGAGCGCTGCGACCGTTAACCTCGAAACAAGATCTATCCATCCATCCATCCATCCATCCATCCGTCCGTTTTCTGAGCCGCTCCTCCTCACGCGGGTCGCGGGCGTGCCGGAGCCCATCCCAGCCGTCATCGGGCAGGAGGCGGGGTACGCCCTCGACTGGTTGCCAGCCAATCGCAGGGCACATACAAACAAACAACCATTCGCACGCGACTTAGAGTCTTCAAGTAATGCGCGTTTTTGGGATGTGGGAGGAAAGCGGAGTGCCCGGAGAAAAGCCACGCAGGCACGGGGAGAACACGCAAACTCCGCACGGGCGGGGCCGGGATTTGAGCCCCGGTCCTCGGAACTGTGAGGCTGACGCGCTAACCGGTCGCCCAACCGTGCCGCCGAATCAAGAAATAAACGAGCCCGAAAAGGACGATGGTGCTGATTTTGTTGTTGTTGTTGTTTTTTTTTTGCAGGGTTCTCGATATGGATCTTGCGTTGATGTTAGCCTGCTAAGTTTGTTTTCGTCTTGTGAGTGACTTCAATGAACTTTTAGCGCTCTCCAGACTGGCACGTGCAATCCGCTTTTCGGCTGCGGCTGTGACTTTTTTTTTTCAACACCGCAGTCGGCCGACTTGGGGCGAGAGGCGGACTGCGCCCTGAACTGGTCGCCAGTCAGTCGCAGGACCAATTCTTGTTCAGTAAATGGAAAATGTTCTTATTATTTTTATTCACATGAGGATTTCGCTATATACGAGAGCTCCTACAACACAGTTCTGATGTGGATTACTCTGAAAAAGAGAGAGGCAAAATTAGGACCTTGCTTCCAACGTGGAATTAAGGGAAAGCTCCAAAGTCAAATAATCGGAATCGGACTTGTCCCAAAAAGTGTAATCATCACAGATCATCGATGCTATCTTTCAGCCGCGGTTATTAAAGAGTGAACTGCTCGGTCCATTTGAACTCTGTCGCTGACCAAACCGGCAGCGCGTGCAGGCGGCCAATGTGTGATGTTTTGCTTCCCTGTCGAATACTGGAGATGATGTCGTGTTTTGTGGACCTGGCGTTCCAATAGACGGCGCCGTGTGCTCAGCCCCAAACGTTTACGTTGATATCGTCATCAAAACTGACTCGCGTTTTTCTGTCCAAATAAATCAAGAATGACAGCATAATTCATAACACGATGTCACTCTCTTGTTCAAATCACAACCTTTTTGGGGGGTGTCCATGCGAATACCGAGTACGGCTTTCGTTACCACGGCGACCGAGGCTCGCGCTAGGCATGTGACGAAGTCAGCGGCAGCTCGGTGTCGCCGGCTTGGCGAGAATATATCATAATAATAACAATATATATATATATATATATATATTGAGCACATTTTCCGACCATCTCGTGACATCAAGAAAAAAAGCGACTTCCGGAGACTTCAGAAGACTTAAGCTGCAAATGAACGGTACAAATACAAGTTACAAAACACTTTTAGCTAATGCTAATCTGTGCTCAAACTGCAGCTCCGCTCACCTTCCGGCTTTGACCCGACAGCGCTTCCGTGTAGTCCGGCGACTCCGGCCGTTACTTGACGATGGCGCATCCAAAGAAGAAGCCCGTTGCAGGGGGCTTAATATGGAAATGAGCATCTTTCGGAGCGCATTTTGTTCTTGCTTTGTTTCCTTTGACCCTCGCTGGGTGGACAAGCGCTCCAGAGACTCTAATGCTTCAATATGTCCCCTGGAAAGTGGACTTGCACTTGACCTAAATTGTAAGATGAAACCGTTCAGTGCAGTTGAACAAATAAACACCGGAAAAATGGCGGCCAGATAACAGTTTCAGATGTTTTGGGAAAAAAAGCTTTGTGCCTGCAAGTTAAGGTTAAGGCCTCCCTCCTCATAAATAGCACCCGTGTTGGACAATGTTGATTTTATTCTTTGCTCGGAACGACAGCAAACGCTGTCGCAAATCAAATTGGGAAAAGCGCTTGAGTGATTTTTTTCTTTTTTTTGTTCCTTCGCGAAAGCAGCATCCATCCGCAAGGCTGTTGCCACGGCGACTTTTTCAGTCATTGATTCAGATCAACACGCGAACGTCAAATGGTGCGAGTGTTCGGCGCCAAAGGCAATACAGCTGCAGCTTCCAAAAAAAAAGGAATATCTTTATTCTCATCAAACCGAGGAAGTTCCCGAGAAAGTAATTATTTTTTTCCTGGCCACAAACAGTTGGCAAGTGGTTGCTTTCCTCGGGTAATGAAGCCTCGCAAGTTGTACGCGATCAAAGCCGTCGTTCTCTCGAAGGCTGCAAACATTTCCCAGTCAAGCTATGACGCAGGCCGGGTTCTTCAACATGTACGATCTCTCCTCAGGGGTAACTATTGACTAACGTGATGAATATTTCCAGGCTTCGGGGATACGTGTGGAGGTCTCACCTTTAAAAGTAGGAAAGGGTGGACCGAAGCGTGTTTTCCAACTGAATTCCACAGATGTGCACAGTGTTTTCTCTCAGCACGCGAGGGAAGCAGAGTGGAGTGTGAGGGCAGGTCTATATAGTGTTTGACTAGAACATTCCACGGTCGGCCTTTAGAACAACATTCCCTCGGTGCCCCTCCTGGCACGAACGAGGCCAAGTGCCCTCAAGCGCCGCCCTCGCAAATCTTGCCGGGAAAACGTTTGGAGCCGATTGCGTTCGATCGTCATCGTCGGCAATGGCTTTCAATGTCATACGTGACTTCGGGTGATCTTTAAGGGCAACGTCACAAAATAAGTCATTGCGCCGGACTATCGCAATCGGAGTCGTTCGAACTGCTCTACGTGCTCGAGGACTCTGCATCTTTTTGCACAATTGTTTTTTTGTCAATGTCTTTCTGCCTCCGAAGCGTTCTCTGTCCATTGACCGTCTGCCGTCGCACCCGAGCGGCTCCGACGGCCGGAGACAAATTCCTTGTGTGTTTCGGACGTACTTGGCAAATAAAGATGATTCTGATTCTGATAAAGATGTGCAAAGCCCTCACCGAGGGCTTTAATATGATATTTGACTTGTGGTTTGTTTCATTACGGGTGAGCGTTGACGTCAGTTGCCGGTCGGGGCAACTGCAGTGCAAGTGGAAGCCGACAGTTCCGTTGCTTTCGAAATGTGTGAAAAGGGCGATGATGGGTTTTATTTTTGGACCGATGACGGAATTGGCAAAATCCAAATGACTGTCACCGACGGCGACTCGCCCGACTCGCCTCACTTTGCCGCTCGGCGACGGCGCGAAGGGGGCTTCGCCCGATGCGCGACCCGCGACCGTCGGCCGGGTTAGGGCGAAAGGCGGACCGGGACCCCGGGCGGGATGAGCGGTGGAGCGAATGGACGGATGAAGATGCACACATCGTCAGACATTTCTCGGGAGTCCCGCGAGCATTGCAGGTGTGGCGAGCGCCCCCGCCTAACCACGCCCGCGGCGTGTCCTTCCAACAATTCGCAGCAAAAATGCACAAAAGGTTAAGTACCTCAAAAGCCAACTATCTTGTGCAAAACTCCCCTAACCCATTTTCCCGCTTTACCATCACTTCTGTAATGGCGTCAAATGCGTACCAAAACAGAAAACAAAACAATGAAATTAAACGGCCGACATCCCCATCTCATGTGGCCCACGGAAGCAAATCAGGTGAGTGGACTTCATGTCCGTTTGGCTCAAATTTGCAAATTGTCTTCACTTGTCGTAATGACGACAAAGGCCAAGCAGTTTTTAGAAGAAGAAAGTTAAGAGTGACGCAGGCATATTGGTCCGGTGCGGACCGCTTCCGACCGTACAAAAACCGAGCAGAGAAAGTTGAAAACCGACGCGTACTCAAAGTGAGGTTCCGCTTTATGTGGAACGATACGGCGAGGCAATTCGACATTTCGATGGTTCTGCAGTCGTAACGGCCCTCTGATGGAAAGCGTGCATAACAATGAGTTTGACTCTCCTGCTTTGGAAGCTCGCCGCAGTTTGCCGATAGCTTCAATTCCAACTTTTGTTTGACCTCGTCGCACTGCCAACGATATGACCCAATCTACGGATGTCGTCGCGCTTTTCCTCTTCACCATCACTGGCGCTGAATCGGCACAAGCAGCCACGAAACGACGACGTGTCCGCTTGAGCCTGGTGGACCTGGTTTCGAAAAACTTTGCGAAAAGCTCATGCGGGATGCATTCAAAAGTCAAATAGATGGATTTTTCTGCGTGTATTTCGTGTCTTGCAGCTGGCGCGCACACGCGCGAGGGACACTCGCCGTATTGCCGAGTTGGCGCGTCTCAGAGCGATTTGTAACGAGTCACCGTCAACAACACTTCGGAATAAACGTCGAAGAGCGCCACAAAGAACGGATTCACGCCACCGACTACGCCTGCGGTCCAGATGGTCTTCGGTGCAAACTGTTGTACGACCGCAATCGTAAAGATATTGTCAGGTGACGACCTCCCCGTTTCATTCAAATGTGAATGAAACGGGGTACCCAATGTACCCAAAACCTTATCAGCGGTATTGTCCTGTCTTCAGTTGCAGAAGATGTTGCATTCGTTGTGTTCTGGGAAAGTTCACGCTCCAGAGAGAGAATGCATTCTCTTTTATTGCATGGGAGTGAGATTTATTGATTTTAAGGCATAAACCCCAACAAACATCTGCGACGTCTCAAATATCTGCCAAAGATGGAAAAAAAGAAAAGGAAGCCAAAAAGCCTTCTTGAAGTGTTGTCTGTGTACTGGACTGAACTTTCTGGAGCACACTCCTCTTCTGTTCTTTTGTCTGGACAAGCTGGATGAAAACGTACTTTGAGAAAACCACCGTTTAATAGTTGGAAATAAATCATCGGAGATGAACATACGGATATGTATATGACTATTATGACGATTAGATTGTAGTCTTGCATGTATGATGATGTCACAACTGTCTTCTCCTTGTATTGCTTTGGCTTTGAACTTATTGCCGGTTATCTACATCAGTTTAGCTCGCTCGTTAGCGGACCATCAGATGGCCGTAATTAGCGCTGCGTCCGCCGCTCTTAATGAAGGAATTTTGGAGGGAGGGAAAGAAATCAGCAGAAGAGCAACAGAAGGAAGATATTTGTGCATGGACATCGTGCAAGGCGAAATACTTGCCAAGTCTCGGATCGACTGTCTTGGACCCCCTCGAAAAACAGGCGCCTCATCTGAAGGGGTCAACCGCTCGGCCGCAGTCGGCTCTCGAAGTCACGGATCGACGGGAAGACGAGCGACGGCAGCGCGATTCCGCTCAGTATGGCGCCGGATGGAAACAGGAGTTCGGAACCTTCGCAGATGTTCTCCGTGGCTTCCTCACAACAGCGAGAGAGAAAGGCAGAGCGTGACGACCTTAACCTGGAGGGACTCGGTTATTGATGTGGGAAGCTGTAAAAGTACTTTACATTTTCAAAAGAAAATATGAAAATCAGATACTTGAGGAACCGCTGATTTGTCTACTTTGCGGCCATGCGTTTTTCCTTCTGATGTAGGAAAACGAGCAAACGGGAAACAACCCTATTGTTGTTGTTTTTTGTTTCGATGAATGTAAACAAAGTTGGAAATTGAAAAACGGAAAATGTGCCTTTTTCTGATTTTTCTATGAGGTGTTTAACACAAATCGGGAAATGACTCATTCTTTTCCTCTCGCTTGTTTTGTGCAGTTTGGAGTTGCAGTAGTAGTAGAAGAAGAAGAAGAAGGAGGAGGAGGAGGATGATGGTGATGATCATCATCATCTTCCAGGTCAAGGCAAAACCGCACAAAACGAGGAAAGGAATTACACTTGTATTTTATCTACCGATTTGTGTTAAATAAACACGGAAAAATTTCCCTTTTCTTTTGTTGACATACACGAAAACCAAAAATGAAAATCGGGTCGTTTCCCGTTTTTTGGTTTTGCTGCATCAGAAGGGAAAACGGATGGCCGCAAAGTACACGGACCGCCGCTCAACTCCTGTTCACCTAACCTCCCAGCTTGTGTCGATTGTCAGCGAGGTGAAAATGAACATTTGTGCAGCGATATCATCAGTCTCGCGTTGACATTTTACATATTCATTCTGTTCTTGACCTGCATGCATCGCTCAAATTCTCTTCAGCAAAGTTGGACTTTTACGTCAACCATCTGCCTCATAACATCGCGTTCATGATCCGGGGTTGTCGTGGCTCGGTTTGATTAAAACAAAGTCACTTGACGGTGTGGAGCGCCTTCGCTCGTCACCGAAACAAAGACGGTGGCAAATGGAGATACTTGCTATCGACGCGCACTTAACAGTCCAATCAGGAGTACAGCCTGAAGTCTACAGTTATAAAAGGGAGATGCAAGGTATTGAATATACAGTGACCAGATGTGAATTACTGCAGATGGCAATAATCGCATCATCACCACCATCGAGACAGTCAAACGTCATGCGGACAGGCGGCCTAAAGCTCCCAACTGATGCCCAAGCGTCAGCTTAAGATTCGTTCTGAGCTTGCGAACCCTCTCCAGCGACTGAAACGCAACATCTGCTAATACTTTAGCTTTTGATTCGGGTCTAAAAACGTCAAGGGCGTCTTTGCGACGTCCCCAATTAATGGCTGGCTATCTGCGGCTAGCTTCCCGTACGAGCGTACGGGCGGCGGCCGGGGGAGGTTCCGTTTCCCGAGACATCTGCATCACGCGCAAGTAGCGAGGCAGCCGGCCCCGCAGATGACTTGGCAAACCGGAGCGCCGGCCGCTGTTCAATGGCGAGCCTGCGCTTCGCGGGATTTGCGGGATCGCAGATGGAGCCGAGCGGGCCGAAAAGCTTCTCGCCGCGGCTTCTTTGATCCAGAAATGGCACAGATGGCCGTGTCGGCGACTGCGTACGTTCGGCCTGGCTACGGGGGCGACAGTGTTGCCTTTCAGATGGGAACGTCACGTATCACAATACCACACCGGAAAAAAGCAGAAGTCTCCATTGCTGCTGTAAAAAAACTTGGGTCACACTCGTCCTTGGGCCGAGCGAAATAGTAGAACAGGTAGCTAGATGACGTCGAAAGCAATACGAAATCAATTTTCCATGAAATTTAGTCACGGGGCGGTTCACACTGTTTTGCCAAAAGTATTGGCTCACCTGCCTTGACTCACATATGATCTGAAGTGACATCCTCTTCTTAATCCATCCCTCCTTTTCCTACACCGCTTCCCCCCACGCGAGTCACGGGTATGCTGGAGCCTATCCCGGCTAACTGGGGCCAGGAGGCGGGGTCCACCCTGAACTGGTGTCCAGCCAATCGCAGGGCACATAGAAACAAACAGCCATTCGCACTCACATTCACACCGACGGGCAATTTAGGGTCGTCAATTCACCTACTATGCGTGTTTTTGGGATGCGGGAGGAAACCGGAGCGCCCGGAGAAAAGCCACGCAGGCACGGGGAGAACATGCAAACTCCACACGGGCGGGGCCGGGATTCGAACCCACGACCTCACAACTGTGAGGAAGACATGCTAACCGGCCGTCCGCCGTGCCGCCCCTCTTCTTAATCCATAGGGTTTAATATGACATCGGTCCACCTTTTACACCGATAACAGCTTTAACCCTTCTGGGAAGGCTTTCCACAAGCTTGAGGAGTGCGTTTCGTTGTCACATTTGTGTGGGGCCAATGATGTATGACTCGTGCACGCACTGTGGTCGTCTCGCCACGCTGCACTATTTGCATATACCGGCCACTCGTGCCAGGGTAGCATCTGCTCCATTTGCACACGGATCGAGGAGTATCTGTAACATTCGCACGACCGACATTGTCCCAGATGATCGCACGACTCGTCACTTTAAACCGCACGCACTCCTTGAAGTCTCGGCGCCCTTTGCACAGTGCTCATTGCACCGGACTATTGCAATATGAGTCGTTCGAACTTGCTCTAAGTGCTAGAGGACTCTGCATCTTTTTGCACAATTGTTTTTTGTCAATGTCTTTCTGTCTCCAAAGTGTTCTCTGTCAATCGACCGTCTGTTGTCGCACTCGAGCGGCTCCAACGACCGGAGACAAATTCCTTGTGTGTTTTGGACGTACTTGGCAAATAAAGATGATTCTGGTTCTGATTCTGATTCTGATGTGAATTTTTGACCATTTTTCCAGAAGCGCATTTGTGAGGTTACACACTGATGATGGACGAGAAGGCCTGGCTCTCAGTCTCCACTCTAATTCATCCAAAAGTCTTCTATGGGATTGAGGTCAGGATTGTGCAGGCCAGTCAAGTTCATCCACATCAAACTCTCTCATCCGTGTCCTTATGAGCCTTGATTTGTGCACTGATGCGCAGACATGTTGGAAATGGAAGAACTGTTCCCATGGAATTGTCCAAAAATATTGGCTCCTTAGTTCCAGTGAAAGGAACTCAGAAGGATTCAAGAGCTTTTGGACAATTCCATGCTCCCAAATTTGTGGGAACAGTTTGGGGATGGCCCCTTCCTGTTCCAGCATGTCTGCGCATCAGTGCACAAAGCAAGGTCCATCAAGACATGGATGACAGAGGAGGGAAGTCTGGGCTGGATGGATGGATGGAGTCTGATTTGAAGTGTCATCGACATTCCTGGTAAGATTTGAAGGTTTTGCAGTTTCCAGAATTGCCATGAAAGCCTTGAACAGAAGACTGCATTTATTCGGCTGTGCCTTTCACACAGAACCCAGCGCAGACGGGATCCGCTGTGTGCGCGTTCACACTATCGAGACGTTAAAAAAGGAGACGACGTCGTCGTAAACTATTGTCAGCCAGCGACCGTTGCTTTCAACCCTGATGTCGCTGCGGAAGAAGTAAGTGCAACGGGCCCCGGTTGAACATCCGCCATAATGCCAATGCCTGTCGCTGTCATTCTCCTCCACATCCTCACCCCTTTACTGAGTGACATTCTAGTTATTTAGCATCATTATAGAATTTCTGGAACAACCTTTCTCTGTATCTCTAAGTTTCGAACCAGTATCAAATGTTTTTGTCACGGCTATCCGATGACTTTTGGAAAGAGCTGATCTTTTGTCTTTTGCTGACTTTGAACGGGAAGGATGATGGGCGCGGCCGTCTTGTCCCACTTGACTGATGTGCCGACACTTCGAGTTGTGTCATCGCAGCCCGTCGGCGGCCGGCAGTCGCTCGGCTCCTCAAACGCTTTTTTAGCGTGCGGCAGCTACGTCTTTTCTGCAGAAAAAGGCCAAACCTGTGGAAGCTCCACAAAGAAACGTGCGCAGACTCATTCACACTGCCGCCGCATGTGTTGAACAAGGCCTGCGTCCAAACCGCTCGCTGTCGTTCTCTCTCGGTATATTTCCAAGACGTCTGGAAGTTTGGAAGCAGCCGAGGAATTCGTTTGCGTCGTCGACAGTCGATCTCGGACCCGCAAAACACGCAGGATGCGCGCACGATAGGGAGGCGGCTTTTCTTTTTCCTGTGGCGCCGTTCGCAATGGAACGCGAATAGCAGAATTTCCGCTCCCGCGCCGGGAACGCGAGAGTCGAGTCAATCGACTTTTACGGTCGACTGACGCGAGAGCGACGCTTCCGACGCCGCAACATATTTTGCGTCAGGAGTTACAAACTACAGCGGTAACTCGATGTTCCTCGGAAATGATACGACTGACAAACGTCGCGCACAAAACGACTTGAGTGACTCCGCGTGGCTTCTGCCATTTTGTCCCACGTGCTTCGAACACACCGTTCCTCAACGAGCTGATCCAATTCGTTCGGATGGAAAATCACTTCACGTGATATTTAAAGCGTTCTTTTCGTTCGGCTATTACGCTCGGATTCGAAAAGGTTCCCACGCGTTTTTTCGTGTTGTTTTTCACCCGATTTCCTCAAAAGGATCGAGAATTGCACGTATCCGCTTTACACACCCTTGTTCTCGTCTAGCTGAAATCAGCTGGCGAGGAAGGCTTTAGTTACCATGACGACTAGATTGGCTCAGAAATAGACCGAGAACAAAGGACTTCCTTGGTGATTTGATTTCAAACTTGATAGATGCCTCACTATTTGTATACAAACAACAACAAAGATACCAAAGATTTACAAAGCTATAACTAACGCTGTCAAAGATGGATGACCTCTTGAATTGTCAGATTATCATTGGTTTTGGTGTGCCGCCACATATTCATGAGCCCCTGTTCCATTGTACAGACGCTA
The DNA here is from genome assembly GCF_024500275.1 of Phycodurus eques. Lineage (NCBI taxonomy): Eukaryota > Metazoa > Chordata > Actinopteri > Syngnathiformes > Syngnathidae > Phycodurus > Phycodurus eques. The sequence goes on from NC_084536.1 coordinate 688,065, forward strand.
ACTATACAATGCTGCCATCTACTGGCCACTGTTGTCCTCTGGCTGAGGTTGCCCTTTGAAAGCAAAATTGCTTTTCTCTCTCTCTCTCGGTCAACGCTCAAGTCTCCTGGAACTCCTGCTAAACGTTGGATTGACTTGACCGAAAGAGGGCGCTATTAGACAATTCTCATTCCACTCTGACCTGAAGTAACCCCATTTTTGGGGGGGAACTGCAAGCTCAAGGATATTACGTATTGAAGATCGTGTTTGAACGTTACTTAAGCAATTTGTAATGATAATAAGCAGATTTGAACTTGTAGTATTTGATCTATCTATCTGTCTGTCTGTCTGGCTGTCTGGCTGGCTACAGTATTTGTCCGTCTGTCAATCTATCCGACGATCATATCAAAATAGTTCTACCTTTTACTTGAATTTTCTTATTTGATGGTTTTGTTGGTCAATATTTGAAACTATCCAATCTACCAAACTAACTAAATATAGCGAAGTCAGTGAAGGCTGTAATTCAAAAGTGGCTGAGAAGGATCACACACATTTGATGGATTTGATTCGATTTTTCTCCCAACTGATCTGTTGTACGATACGTCGCGTTCCATTGAAATCGATATCCATTTTTTTTTCTCGGGCAAATGCTCCGACAAGACCAAACGCGCCCGGCGTGCCTTGAAGCCACGGAGATGTGAAGTTTTACGGCTTGCAGTTATGCGCGTGCATGACTTCCATTGTGCGAGGCTTCAGGACGCCATTGTGAACGGCAGTCACGAGGGCTGCGAGCCGTCCGTGGCGTCGCTTCAAGATTGATCTCCTTTGCATTCCCCGGCTCTTCTCTCCCTCTTTTTTCCCGAGGGGGCCTGTTGTCAACTTTGACCCGCACCGAGAGCTTGTTGTAAATGCCTGTGTAATCCCCGTGTCTATGTTTGCCAGTGGACTGCGGGAAGAGAAATTTAAAAAAAACAACATACGCCAAAAAAGACGGGGGAGGGGGTCGCGGGGGCCGTGCGTGGTTCCAGCCTCCGGGAGCCGCGTCGTACGTGCGTCGTCAAGGAAGACGGAGGATCCTGGGCGCTCGCGCACTCGGAGCCATTGGCGCGGAATGCGCAGGAACGCTCTCGGGTTCTCGCGGCTAACGAGCGCGGGCGGGAAGCGACCGGCCGGCCCCGCGGACACGGAGCGGGAACGTGCGCGCGCTGCTTTTCAGAGCTCATTCTGACGCAGAAAGACGGCGGACGTTGCGGCGTTCCAAAAAATATCTGCCACCTGTCGGAAATCGGGACCGCCGAGAGACGCCCCCCAAATGAGTCGTAGCCTCGTCGAACAAAATCCAAATGAGAAAAACAGCGTCGACGACGTCGCTTCCCGTCCTTTGGCGTTTGCGATGCGAGAAACGCCTTTTCAGACCACAGGCGCCCGATCCGCCGTCACATAAAAGGCCCGTGTCGGCTCAGCCGGCGCGACGTGACCCAAAAGCGAGGAGGACGCCGTCGGCGTCGCCGGGCCCTCACGTTTCCAAAACGCTCTTCGAAAGCTAAGTCACGTCTGTCGTCAAATCCGTTTTATGATAACGCTTCATGTTGAATGTGTGCAAACGTGGCCTATACGGTGGCAAAAGCTGGAGTGTGTGCATGTGCGTGCGCGTGATTAAAAAGCTTTTCGAAGCAAAGAGCAAAACATATGATAAAATAAAAGACAGTTGACTCAAATTACGACAAAACATACAGTGATTAAAGAAAGATCTTTGAAAGTAATGCTCAGTCACAAGCGTGAGAAAAAGACATTTTTCAACCTTCCCGCTTCCAGATTTTTCTGTGGCGCGGGCAATGCAAAGAATTCATGCCCAAATGCACAACTTCCATGTCCGTATACTTTCAACTTCAATGCGGAAACAGCAAGCGCCCTTATCCAGGCGGCGGCCATTCCGCAGAATGGCCACACCTTCTTACCCCCTCTGAACCCGAAGCCTTACTGCCGGCAGAGCGTTCAATTGGCTCTCAACTTCCCAAAGATTTCACCGTTGGCTTTTCTCACCGTGTCCGTCGCTTGCATTGTCCTTTTTTACGTTCTATATCAAAAATGGCTGACCTTCTTTTTCCACTGGTGTGGCCATTAAGAATGTGAAAAGGTGAAAGTGTGGAGGTGAATTTCCTTCCGAGCGGTCATCCTTTTCCGCTTCCACGCCGCCGCTCCCGTCTGCGTTGGGATCGCGAGCGTCTTCCATTCGAACAGCCGCGAGCTTCTTCGAACACGTCAAAGCTCAGTTTAATACCGAAATGGAGGATTTCTCTTTGCCTTCTTTCCTCCAGGAAAATACATTGTAAATAACTCCAAATCCAGTTTCACTGTGACGTCGCATCCAAAGAGGAGAAATCCAGCGGGTGGAGCGTTTACATTCTCCTCACGTTAGGCCGAAGAAACGGAAGTTTGCAAGCGGACCTGCGCGGTTAGCATGTCGCCTCGGGCCGCACAGCAACATGTCGTAAAACTAATCTCTATCGAAACTACCCCGACGAGTTTTGGGTTTTGAATGGAGATGAGCTGACCCAGATAAGATCAATTGCGTCCCGCCACTTTCTCCGAGGCGTAGCGACTCCAGCCCGACGGACGCTGGCTAACGGGCATCGAGGCTTCCTGCCGAACGAACGCGCGACCTACCTGTTGAGTTGCTTCCCCACACGTATTTTCCCACGCGAGTTGGGGTTTTTCGAGGACGTCGGCGTTTTACAAGCTCGTGGCTCCCAGCTCCGGAAACCTTTGGAAGGAATCGCCGCGTAGCCGGAAGTAGTTCTTCTTCTTCTTCTTCTTCTTCGTCTTTTTGTTTTTGTGAGATCACATGATCCCGGGAGATTTCAAGATTGGCGGCGCAACAGAATCTTTGTGTGCTTTTCTGCGTTGAGATTATTGGAGCACCCCACACACAGTACTGCCAAAACCGGTAGTAAAATGCTTGATTTTGTTGAGTTTTTGTTTCTTTTCGTCACGTGAGCGAGCGTTCTGGAACAATCTTTGAAAAGCCGAAGAATCCTTACGTGTGTACTGGGCCTTCGCCATCCACGTGACGACTGACCGGCACTTTAAATAAGCGGCGTCCGTTCTTCTCGCGTTCGTTCAGCAGCGGCCAAAAGGACCGTCCGGGAGCCGGGAGCCGGGAGCCGGGAGCCGGTGCCCTCGAGCCAGCTCCGGTGTGTCCGTTCGTGTTTGCGGCCTTCGCTACTGTGATGAGGTCAAGTGTCCCGAATATGCAAATATGTCATGACCAAACAGACGATTGTTGTCGTCGTTCTTCTTCTTCTTCTTCTTCTTGCTCTCCAAACACTTCAGATCGTTGCATGACCAAAAGTCATTTGTTACATCGGAGCCATATTTTCCCCAAGAGTTTTACAAGCTTTCAGATGACGGTGAGTCGCTCCTCCTCCTCGTCTTCTTTGCTTTCGCCCGCCCCCCCCCCCCCCTTGTTTGCCCCCGCCTCCCTTTCCCCACGTCGCTTGCGGAATCTCAGCCCCATCCACCTAGAGTGTCACTGAAGAATGTTCCATCATTTAAACGGGGGAGAATGCTGGGCTAATATATAACCAATTAGACTGGTCACATTTCCTGTGTCTCCTTAGAGCTCTCTGCGGGCTCAAAGTGCCAATCAGGCCTGGAATGCCAGAACATGGCTCTTATTTGCCAGGGGTCAGCGCACCAGTAACCTCGCATTCTGAAGGACCATTGTTCCCAGGGAGAGACGCGCACACGCTCGCATCCAGGGTGAAAGGCACGCACGCACACACAAAGTGACCCCGCATCGAGGGCCCGCCGTGTTTGGACAGCAATCGGAAGGAATAAATGCGCGCTGAAAAATAGTGTTAGGCTCATTTCCGAAATCCTACTTGTTGCCTTTCTCACATGATACTTTCCAAACTCATTTGGTTGCAGTTTCAGTTTTTGAAACTTGTGAGCCGATGAAGCTTCGACCCGAGGAATCCTCGTTCCGGCGCTCCCGGGCTCCATCTGCCGTACGGCGCCACCTCGACTCCCGGCCGGTTTCTCAAAACCGATAAAACGCTTGAAAGGAATGCTGATGCGCGACGTCGCTCAAAGGATGATATTTTTTTTTTCCTGAAAGGAGCGCGCCGGTGAAAACGAGAAGACACGAACAAATCAAATCCCTCGTAGGCCATCGGATGCATTTGAAGCAGAAAATAGTCCGGCGGCGGGCGGTCCGGCCCGTACCCCGCCTCTCGCCCGTAGTCAGCAGGGACGGACGGGTTCCGGCCCCCTCGCCGCCCGAATCGCTTCGAGTGCTGTCGGAAAGGCCGGACGGGAGGAAGCTCGTCTGTTTCGCGGGGTTTTATTTTGATAGCTTTGTGCTTCCTGTTTTTCTTGTCGTTCGCGCGGCTCGAGCCGACATCGTGTTCACGAAGGACTTTGATTCGGATCTTCGGTGACTGGTCATCCGTTGACCTTGTTCGGAAAGAAAAGAAAAAAAGCTCATAAGAACAATCGTATCTCATATGTTCAAAAATAACACATGAGAAGAATGAATGATTTGGTTTGTACATAACTCCACTACGCCTACGTGTTCAAAGGGCCATTTAGGACACTCCATTAAGAAGCTTTAAGATGAGCACATATGACCACTGCATGTAGCACAAATAGAGTCAAATGAAATATCACCCGAAAAATCAAGAAACTTTCGGATTAACATGACAACTGCGTATACGTGGCGTGAATAGACTGAGTTTCAATAGCCCACCAAAAATAGTTGTATTGGTCGTATTTGTATGAAAAACCACGAATATGCAAAATGGAAGACCAGAAGAAAGAAAACCGAAGAAGAACTTCGGAATGAAGTGAAGACGCGCACAAGAGTGGTAAATAAAGATAGAGATAAAGATCAGGGGCAGGCCAAAACAAGTTTGACCCTTTTGCCGTGGTCGATTGCATTTGATATGAGCGGAAGTCTTCATGCTCCAATTTGAGATGCGTCAGGTGCATCGAGGGCCGTTCAAATTGCTTTGAACGTCTTCGCATTGGAACGCTTCGCTTCTGCTTCTACTGTATTTGTAGGACTCGAAATGACGGTTTGATTATTGCGACAGAATTCTTGTCAAGTGAAGGGAGCTGATCCAGGGTTACTATGGCAACAACAGAGATGCCGTCCACTTCAGTTCCAAGCCAGGCAGTGCTCAACGCATTTTTCAAGCTGCCTAGTTTGTGACATCTCCAAGCGGTCATGTCGATTGGGCGTCGTCGCTGATGTGAGCCTCCGAGCTTTTCCTCACTTCTCTGCGCACGTCGGACCGAATGCTGTTCGGAATTTGACGCATTTGCAACGGATAACGCTCGTGACGGCGCTTTGCCCACGTGGGATGAAACGCGTCGTCGCGTGCCTATAAGCGCTCCAAATCATACTCGCATTTCGTTTTCTGTCATTTTGATGACGAGCTGCTGACAACAGAAAATGGACTCTCAAATGCAGCGCCTGTTTTTGCTCCCAAGATGGGAGACTACAAAAAAAACGTTCTTTTGTCGAGATCATCCATCCGGCTCACAGGCGCTGATTAGACAGCACGGGTGTGCCGTTGGATCGTATCGGTTGTATCTGCTTGATCTTGGTTTGTGTCAGCGGCGCAACGAACTGAGTCTCCTTCCCTCGCGGTCGGTCCGCCCGCCGGGCCGGAAGGGGGACACGCCGGCGTGTAGCCCGATCCCATCTACGGCATCCCGACGGGCGCAATCGGCGGCGGGAATCGGATGTTTTCAGCTTCCGGGAATCGTGTGCGGATCCCGGCGAAACGGAGACGTAACGGATGAACGGCACGACGACGGGCTTCGGGATCTCGTCACGACATCGTCGTGCGTGCCGAATGTCGTCGAGAAAATGTCGCCAAGAACATACAGTTTACACGCAAACACAACACGGCGGCTTTCAAAGCAACTGAAGACTTCTTCTCCCAAGTCAGAAATGAATCGAACAGGACAGTTCATGAAAATGAATTCATCCCAATAACTGGAATTTGAGACGTGAATGAAGGAGTAATGTACTTCACTAGTTTTTTTGTAAAATTCATGGAGAACAATTACGATGTTTTGGTACTGAAAATCAAATTTACAGGGAAGAGCTTTTTGCAACCTTGCGTATTAAGCATTCATTAATGAATATTATTAAGCATTACAGTCATTTATTTCGGGAAGCTGTGGTTGTTTTGGGATGGCCACAGTGTAGTTTTTGTCAACCGTCGAGACCCTCACATTCCTGGGAATTACAGTCTCTCAGGATCCTCAAAAAGGCCCAGCAGAGGATGTAGTTCCTGCGGCTTCTGAGGAAGCACGGCCCGCCACGGGAGCCGCTGAGGCGGTTCTACACAGCGGTCATCGAATCGGTCCTGTGTTCTTCCATCACAGTCAGTCTGGTTTGGCGCTGCTATAAAAAAGGACCAACTCCGACTGCGACGGAAAATCAAAACCGCTGAAAGGATTGTCGGTACCCCCCTACCCGCCCTCGAGGACTTGCATGCTGCCACAAGACAACTACGACAAGAGCGTGCCAAATCCTCTCGGACCCCCCGCATCCCGGTCACCGGCTCTTCCGGCTCCTTCCCTCAGGTAGGCGCTACCGATCGATGCGAACTAGAACGAGCAGACATTCCGACAGCTTCTTCCCTCTTGCCATCGACTTGTTAAACAGTTAACCTGCAATTCCATTGCAACACGCTGCCATGTCTTCAGTTTGTTAATGATAATTATTATATTTCGTCATTAATAATTATATATTACTCGTGCACTCAGTGTAGTCGTCTGTTGTTGACCAATACTGGCCACTCGTGCCTGAGTAGCATCTGCAACATTTGCACAATCGACATTGTCCCAGGTGATCGCGCTACTCGTCACTTTAAACCGCCTATATTTCTTGAAGTCTCGGCGCCCTTTGCACAATGCTCATTGCACCGGACTATTGTTCTATTTTGCACAATGCTCATTGCACAGGAACGATTGCGAGATGAGTCATTTCAAACTGCTCTTAATTGTTAGAGGGCTGCATGTTTTTGCACAATTGTCAAAAACAAACCAAAAGTACTGGCATTACAACATGACTGGCAACCTTTTATTGCTTTTCATGTCTTTATGTCTCAAATGTATTCTCTTTCAAGTGTCGTAGTAGAGCGGCCCCAACGACCGGAGACAAATTCCTTGTGTGTTTTTCGGACATACTCGGCAAAATAAAGATGATTCTGATTCCGATAAATGTTGCATAGTCACGAATTGCGTTGGTGGAGTCATTTTGATCCAGTGAAGAATGGGAAACAGCGCTTTGTGATTTCCAAGAAAACTCCGTGCAGGAATGCAAACGCATCAGCGTCGGCACGTGCGCCCGGCGCAGGTATGCGGCCTCGTTAAGAGAAACCTGACCTACCTGATGGATCGAAACCGCTTCCTACGCCCACGTTAGGCCCTCAACGTTCAGCGTGGGAAACAATGCCTCGGTCTCAGCTGCTAATTCTTGCTCAAACAGCTGAGACGGACGGACGGACGGACGGACGGCCGGATGACACATTGTCACATGGCCGCACGGCCTTGAGAGGGTCACGCGCTCGAAGAAGTGAAACGGTGGCAAAGGTTGAAAATCTCCTTTTTTTTTTTTTATGAGTTTCCTTCCATCACTCGCCTCGAAGAGATATGCAAGCCTTTTCAGAGAGACATGATTGCAGCCTTGTTGCCTTTTATTCACAAGCATGTGACTTTTCTGTTTGAGGGGGAATAAAAGCTGCAACATCCCCTTTCTATGGCTGCTTTTCTCCGCTGAGACCTTGTCTCTGTGAAAAGAGAGCTGCTGAAACGCTCGTGTGCTCTCAAGGTCCTCCTGCCTTGAAAGGCTTTACACTGATAAAGTTTCAGCAGAATATTTTCTTTTCATCGGTGGAGCCGAGCCCTTGCGATTGACATATTCTTCGAGCGCCGGATGTCTAGCTGAATTTGCTGCTGGAAAGCTGCGTCATGCTTTCATGGGCGCGCAGGTTGTTATTCGGTGTACTTTTGGAGGTCACGGAGCTCGGGTCGATGGCATCGACGCGTGACGCCGCGTGGCCTGCCAAAGTCCTCTTTGATGTCGGCGTTTGCCGTCTGGAGCCTTATCGGCAAAGCTGCGGAAACGCCTCGACATACGCAAACGACGCTTCCGTACGCGCGTCCTCTTTCACGTGTGCCGCGTTGACACCGCGGGATTCCGAGCGAAGGACCGTCTCGTCCTGCGTTCCTGTGTTTACATTCGCGGGACACGTAAAAACAACCCACGTGCCTGAATGCTCCAATTATGCGTAACTCCAGTGAAAACGTAATGTCACGTCATGAAGTAGACATGAATAATGCCGCTGTTGAATGTTACCTAGCATTTAGCTGGCCGAGGCCGACTCGTCCCTTCCGTTGATTTGAATGTAAATGAGGGGAACCTCGACATTACTCGATCGGCAACACATCTTTTTTCCCAATGGAAGTGGAGGAAAGGCCCTTTTTCCCTCGTGTCAAAGTCCCCTAAATATGCTTTGTAGCATTGCAAACCTATTAACTATGTCAAAAAAAAAAAAAACAGTATCAAATAAATAGGTGGATTATAATTTTAAGTGGTTTAAAACCATCCCGAGAATGCACGCAGCTTAGAAAAGGAAGTGCAACGAGTTAGAGTCCCAACAAACCGTGCGGCATTTCTGTACGACGTAGCGAGGACTCTGACCTACTGCATGAGGGAAATCCCAAATATGGAAAGCGGACACTTCGACCGTGACGCCGGAGGAAGGAGAATCGAGCGCAACGGTCCAAGAGGGCAGAGGTGCGACCACGCTGGCCCCGGCGCGCCGAGGTTTCGTCGGCGGACGGCTTTGACGGGCCCTCGCCGCAACTGTATCAAAGTGCACACGGGTGATAAAGCGACGCGCGGTCACCGTCGAACAACCTCTGTCCTTATCTGTGTCGCAAACATCACAAGGCGAGCCCACGCGCTCTCGTGGAGGACGCAGGAAATGACGGTGATAAAAATTGGAAAACTGTTGCTGAATCTAGAATACAAAGCCCAGTTCCAATGAAGTTGGGACATTGTGTGAAACGTCAATCAAAACATTTGCCGACCTATATTCAATGGAATACATTATTGTTTTGTTTTTTTTTGCAAATCTCTCTCTCCCTCTTTTTGAATGTGACCCCTTCTACACGTTGTTGTTAAAGCTGGCCCAGGTACACGTTTACCAGCGTGTTACATCGCCTTTCCTTTTGAACAACACTCAACAAGCGTTTGGGAAGTGACGACGCTAATCGTCGAAGCTTTTGGGGTGGACTTCTTTCCCATAATGGCGTGATGTGCAACTTGAGTTGCTCAAGTTGCCGCTGTGGTATTTTGCGCTTGATAATGCGCCTGCGCACATTTTCAAAGGGAGACAGGTCTGGACTGCTGGCGGGCCAGTCTAGTACTCGCACCCTTCCCCTACGAATTAAGCCTGTGTTGTTGTAACCTGTGCAGAATGTGGCTTGGCGTCATCTTGCAGGGACAATCCTGAAAAAGAGGTGGCTTGGATGGCAGCATATGTTGCTCCGAAACATGTGTGTTCCTTTCAGGATGAATGGTGCCTTCACAGATGCGCCAGTTGCCCGTGCCATGGGCACCAACACAACCCCATACCGTCACAGATGCGCTGAAAACAATCCGGATGGTCCTTTTCCACTTTGCGTCAGTCCGACTCAGATGACCTCGGGCCCAGAGAACCCGGCCGGCGGCGTTTCTGCCTGTTGTTGATATATGGCTTTGACTTTGCATGGTAGAGTTTTAACTCGATTTTGTAGATGTAGCCACAAACTGTGTTACCTGTCAATTGTTTTCTGAAGTGTTGCCGAGCCCACGTGTCGGCAATATCCTTCACACAACGATGGCGATTTTAATGCGGTGCCGCCTGAGGGATGGAAGGTCGCGGGCATTCAATGATGGATTTCGGCCTTGCCGCTTCTCCAGATTCTCGGAATCTTTTGATGAAATTACGGAGCGTAGATGATGAACTCCCCCAGTTGCTTGCAATTGTACATTGAGAAATGTCGTTCTTAAACTGTTGGACTATTTGCTGACGCAGTTGTTGACAAAGTGGTGAACCCCTCGCCCCGTCCTTACTTGTGAACGACTGAGCCTTCCGGGGATGCTCCTTTCATACCCGATCGTGACGCTCACCTGGTTCCAATGAACCTGTTCACCTGTGGAATGTTCCAAACTGGTGGTCTTTTCTTGCCCCAGTCTCAATTTCTTTGGAATGTGTTGCAGGTAGTGTTGCCACAGTTACCTTGAAAAAGTAACTTAGTTACTTTACTGATGACTTGATTTCAAAAGTAACTAAGTTATAAAAAAAGTAACTGTTTAGTTACTTTCAGCAGCTACCAAGTGGCAGGAATATCACTTGTACAAAAAAAGCGTTCACTTAACCGTACCCATTACTTGGTAATGCACTGTACGCCGCACAAGTTACAGAATGATGTCAACAACATGAAGCAATAACTTCAATATTAATGTAAATGTGGCGGTTTGCTATTGGGGGCACACACACACACACACACACACGCGCATACCGTTGCTCATTTTTGGATGCGAAGAGCGAGAAAAGGTGACAAGATTACGCAGCTGTTTAACTAGCAAAGCTGTGGTTGATTGACGGGGGGGGAGAAGCACTTACTTACGTGACGTCGGCCGTGCGGCGCATTCGTCCAGCTCCCAGTTGTTCTCACTTTTCATCGTAAATATTATTCAAGTTAAGTATTGGAAGTCCTTCAGTGTATGACAATTTATGACCGCACACTTCGGTATGAATAATGAACCCACAATGCATTGCGCACTGAACACGCCAGTCAAACCGTATTCTTAATGTGTAAATAAAAAAAGTCACCACAATCCAATCCGCTCTGTACAAAGGAAAATTCGAAAACCCTTTCTATGCACTTTGACGGTGCTGCACCGCCACAATCAACAATCACCTCCCAACCGCTTTCTTCTGCTTGTTGAGATTTGAGCGGTCCGCGTCAAGGGATGAATGCTCTTGAAGAGCCGGACTGCGCTTTTTTTTATTTTGAATCACCAGCCACAAAGTAGTATTGGGTGAGAGGCAATGATGACTCAAAAGTAACTATTGCTGGTTTGAAGAAGTAACTGTAGTCTGATTACTTTCCCGGGAAAGGTAACGCGTTACTTTGGTCGTTACTCAAAATGGCGGCATTTCGGGGTACCGGCGTCACTGGTCGAAATGTGATTTGCAAAAAAAAAAAAAAAAAAAAAAAAACAGCTCCGTTGATCAGCTCGAACAATAAACACACTGTCGTCGTAATGTATTCCATTGAATGTAGGTTGAAGAGGATTTGCGAATGATTGCATTCTGTTTTTATTCACGCCCTAACTTCAACGGAATTGGAGTTTGGAGCTCCGATGCAAGTCATCGCAAGACCCGAACTAACAATGCGTGCAGCGGTTGGAGCAAATACAGCATTTCCTTGACAATTCATCGTTATGGGATGTGGAAAAGAACTCAGTGTTCTGAATGTTGTATTGAGCACAATAATTCGACGACACAATTTCCTTTGATGGGAAAGGTGAATACATGAATTATGCCATGAGAGATTTCATTGTAAAATGTCATCTTAGATAGGATGAGAAAATGTCTCTTTGAATGTTTTCAACAACGATTCCAGTGTCCTATTGGCGAGCGCATCAAGCTGCCCGAAGGTCCGCGTGGACGTAAGCCGTCGAGGCTCCCGTATGTTGTCGTCTTTAAACAACAAACCACTTGAGAAGGAAACGCACCAAAGTCTTCATTCACGTACGAGCACCCGATGAGGGGTGATGATTTCCAAGACAGAATTGTTCGGGAGGCGCATCCAACGGCAACTTCTGTCCTGGCACGTTCGTATATTTCAGCGTTTTGAGTCGTTTATGCACGTTTGTGAATAGGGATGTCGCGGTTTTTTACTTTAGTCGATGTAACCTTTTTTCCCCCTTCTAAATCACGACATAATCATCATCATCATCATCATCATCATCATCATCATCGTCATCGTCATCGTCGTCATCCCCCTCCATAAAGAATAGAGCTATGTCCCAGGGATTCTTCGGAAGGTGTTGCTTCCCGGAGCGTTTGTCTGCTTGGCCGGTTCCGTCGAGCCTCCCCTCCCAGCCGGAGCGCCGTTTGCTACAACATTTGCTACCCTGTGACTGACACAATTTGAGATGTCTAATTTACCGGATGAACATTTAATTGCGCCTCATTTCTCGGTACTAAAGGAGGTGGAGCGGGGGTTTCCTACCTCATTAAACTCGCTCCGTAGCTCTCTTTTTTGGGTCTCCTTTCCCTCTGCTGCTCTGGCAGAGGGACGCGCCGGTTCGTAAAAACCACACCACATCGCCGCCAACGTGGAACGTTGTTATCCTTTCGATTCTGATGGATCATCGTGACACACCGCGGTGACTCACGACATGTGTCTCTGTTTTTGTTCCTCAAGAGCAAAAGAAAAACACCCAAGTAGGGCCTACTGACCTTTTTTTTGTAAACACCAGCTGTCAAGTGGACCGGCGGATTTGCTTTTTGAAGGTTTCGCGCATGAGTGCGCAGAGGCGAGCAGGACGCACAGTCATCGCACAGGCTGAAGTGAATTAAAGAGAAGCCGGCGGCGGTGAAGCGGGACGCGGTGCCACGTGACGTACAGAGCGGACCGCCTGTTCAGCCGAACGCCTGCCCCGAGTGGTCGGCCCTTCAAGCGGGCTTTCAAATCCTCGAAAAGTCTTCCCTCTGGTTTTCCCACACGAATGCTTTCGTCACCATTAGAAATACAATCCTTAAATTTGCCATTCCAAGTTCTTCAAGTTAGGGCAATTCATAAAGACCAGGTTATCAAACTTATTTTCCTTTGAGAAATTTGTATTTCTTGTTTTACATTGCAGCCATCGGCGTGAGCAGACGTTCCATGTTTATTTGCTGAAGGCTGTCAAGTATATCAAAAAACAAATGTCAAAATGGTCACTATTCCAAAAACATTTGAATTGGTCTTCCTTAAACCTGCAAATACCCTGGAAAAGAACACGCAGAACTCTTTCACTTTAACTCTTTTCACATTAAAACTCCCAACAACTAGGGGCACTCCACTCATTCTATCAGCCAGAATGTCAAGAACATTTTGATTGGAAATAATCAATAATCATTTATTTGCGTATGTAGCGGATTACTCCCGTGCCATTACTGAGGGATAAAAGTGTACAGTATAAAACAAGTCAGCAGGACCGACGGGGAACGTCGGCTCTCGCGCCGGCCGGCGTCGTGCTAGCGCGCCGTGCCGACAGCCGAACCCGACTGCCGACGCGGGAGCCGTAGCTCTGAGCCGGCGTCCACGTTGAGAAAGCAAGACAAATACAGCGAGGTCCAAAACCTAGCGATGGACGCATGGATTCCGTGGTGTCGAAATATCAACACGCTCTGGAGTATCAATTGGGTCTCTCTACGCTCGTAAAGTATCGATACTAATCGATTCATGAAAAAACCGCATGTCGCTTCCACAATTGTTAGGGTAGCTTACTACATACAGGCTTTTGTGGACGACCCCCCCCCTCCCCGGGGCATACAATTGGTCTAAGCCATCTATCCGTTGACTCCGTTCTCAAATGGACTAGCATAAAAACAACAGCACGTGCTAACACAGGGGTGTCAAACTAATTTTTGTGGCGGGCCACGTCGTAGGTACGTACGGTTTACCTCGGAGGGCCCTTATGACTGAACTAGGGATGGGCGAGTACCGATACCAGGTGTCGGCATCGGGCCGATACCGGCCTCGTTTCAAGGTAGATACAGATACTTAAGGCAAAAAAAAAAGTCTGACATAAAGTCCTACTCGGCACTCCGACCTTTGACACATCGGTGAATCATTTTGTGGGTCGGAAAGAAAGATCTTTGTTCACAATTATCTGTCATTGTGTGAATTGAAATTTGATATCTCAAAAGTCGTATTGGTATCGGTGAGTACTTAGGAGTGAATACAAAACAAGTGGTATTGAACATCCTTACTATGAACCCGTACAAATTATATTATTGCATAGTTCCAACAAATTAACGGACAACTAGTTTTGGAATCAGAAGTCAGTAAAAAATATTTTATACATTTTCAGTCATACTTTTTTCATTTTATTGTAAAGGGGGATTGGTAAAAGAAAAAGAAAGGCTTGCAATATCTCAATCTGCAGTTGGGGTATTTATTGATTTTAGCAAGAGATGTGAAGTCGACGCATATGATTTGCTTTCGCGGGCCACATGACATGATGCGACGGGCCCGATCCGGGTTTGACACCCGTGCGCTAACCTCAAGAGAACGGCAATGTCCTCGCCGACGTATTTCATTCCTACGGACAAAACGACGGCGATGTTCAGCCCAGCAACACCACGAGGGACGTGTCGAAAAAGACGAGACGCAAAGCTTGCAAATGGAGAACATCTGCATACGCACACTTTTCTCTTCTGGAACGTTGGAGTGAAGGCTCAGTGGACCGAGGTATGAGCAATGTGTTTGAAATACAGGCAGCTCATGAGCCATCCTGTACTTTCAACACGACAACCACTTTGAAACCTCCACACACGATATATATATTATTCAAATAAAGTACGTGCGTGCGTTTGTGTGCGTCAATACACAGGCATCGTGCTCAGTGCCGTTTTGGCAATGTGATGACGAGGCTCTTCAAACCTTACGTGTGTGATGCAGGTAATACAATACGATTTATGTCATAGAAGTCAATGGCTAAAGCTGACATTTTTCAATTATTATTGGGGTCCAAAAAACATGATAATAAAATAAGATCACAAAAAGTATGGGAAAAAAATTGCCCCAAAGGAAATCGGTATCGTATCCAATCACAATTGTCCGGTATCGCCCATCACTACCACAAACACGAGCACGCGCACGCAAAACAAGGTCAAACAGACAAGAAAAGAAAAGCTGAAGCTGGCGAAACTGTGCAGTTGATCGCTGATCATGGATGCAAGTCAAATCATCCAGAGTTCATCCAGAAGAACAAAACAAATGTCATTCATTTGTCATTCGTATGCGTGTTGTGGGAGCCATGATTGATTTCAGCGCAGCTCACAGTTTCCACCAAATGGTTTGCGTAGAAAGTTTAATGATCCCTAAAAGTCAATTTGCTGCGTTTACAAGAAAAGCTTGTAGGTGTTTGAACGAGCTAGCGATAAAAAGATCACCGTCGCTTGCGTGGGAAGAACTAGATCGACTCAGTCCGCTTTAGTCTCGTAACTCGATGACAAATGGCGCAGTTGAAGAGAACTGCAAACGCCCCATCCGTCCGTCTTCTGAGCCGCTTCTCCTCACGCGGGTCGCGGGCCGCCGGAGCCCATCCCATCCCATCCCAGCCACCTTCGGCCGGGAGGCCGCGTACACCCTGAACCGGTCGCCGGCCAATCGCGGGGCACAGAGAGACAAACAACCATTGGCACTCACATTCACACCTACGGGCAATTGAGAGTCTTCGATCAACCTAGCGCGCATGTTTTTGGGATGCGGCAGGAAAGCGGAGCGCCCGGAGAAAAGCCACGCGGGCGCGGGGAGAACATGCGAACTCCACACGGGCGGGGCTCGGGATTCGAACCCCGGTCCCCAGAAGCGTGAGGCACGCGTGCTCACCAGTCGATCACCGTGCCGGCCTGCAAACGAGCGTCACCGTAAGAAACCTCAAACCTGTCAATCAAAACGAAACCTTCTCACGAATGAGAATTTTAAAGGCATCGCCGCTCTTATAGTCGCACAGTTATGCGCACCATTTCTATCGTACCGTACGCTACTGTGACCTACGACTTGGCAAAACAAGTACTACGAGATCAGATTTCGACGTCCTAGGCCGTTGACAAGTGTGCCTCGTCCGGGGCGAGATTTTATTTGGTGCCCCCTTCCGTCGGCAATTTACACACGCTCACCAAAAAGTCGCATAGCATCGCTTTTAACATCGCCTTTGATAGATAAGACGACATGTCACGCAATTCAAAAGATCAAATGGAGCATTTTCTTCGTTTCATGACTGAGCCATTACTACCGAACAAATAATGCGAGTAACTTAACCTAATAGGACAAACCAAAAGTTCCAACAACTTGACCTCTCCTTCTCCCATTTCCCCTCTTTTTCTTCCCGGTGTTCTGGACAGTTTCGGTCCTTTTGACACTTTTTCAGAGTTCTCCGGGGTCACAATAAATTTGCCTGAACCCCGACCGAGAGCCACAGGAGGAAATATGTGGCGGTCTATGAACGTGGCGTTGCTTTCATTGAATCTGAATCGAATCAAATGCTCACGATGATTTACAAATTGCAATACATCAGGCAGTAAATACATCCGAAGCACAAAATATGGATAATACCAGTGACGTTGTTCTGTTACATGAGGAAGACATTAAGAATCCAGTTTTATGATTATGTATCATTTTGATGGGGGAATAATTATTCTACCTTTCACGTGTCCTGTAGACAACTTGATGAAGCAGTCTCATCTGAATAGCTATAGTTTCAGTGAGCTATATTATATTCCCTTGTATGTCGATGTATTTTCTTGTGCAACTGTTACCACATGATACAAGAATGTACGAAACAGTTGATAACAGATCACGTTGATCGAATCGACGAAAACATTCCAGAAGTAAAGCGGCAGACGCTTGGAACATATTCGTATGTGATATCAACATTGTGCCGGAAAATGTGCCCGTTATTGATAGGACGATAGCAAACTTGCAGCCGTAGCGTACAATTACCGAAGCGTCACACGGCGCAGGTGGCGCGTTCGATGTGTGCTGCTCCGAGACGCCCGAGGCTCACTCTGGCTTTTGTAGCTCTGTTCTAACACGCAGTCCATCCGCACCATAACATCATATATGTGACGCATGTATGCTAAACGCACATGCGTCACAGAGGGGTGTGCTGCTTGAGGCCTAACCCATCGTTTTAGCGCATCTCCCAAGATATTGAGGTGATCAACAACATACGTCCGCTCCGGGCCCGACATACACCACGTACAACACATCAGTGTGTTCTTCTTCTACATGAGATGAGGATTGTCGAGCTGCGATGAAGCATTACTCATGAAAACAGAGTAATTATTTGTTCAAATCGGTCACTTAATTCGAGCATAAGCAGCAAGCAGTCACAACCGCAGCGGGGGTGTATGTATATATATATATATATATATATATATATATATATATTAAGGCTGTCAATCGATTAATTTGATCAATCAGATGAATCCCGATGAATCACAGGCACCGAGTATAGCACACACAATAGCACATTTTGCTTTGAGATGGTTTTGTTGCGCTTCGATGAAAAGAGAGTTCAGCGCTGCGCGACGCTAGCGCTAGCGCCGGCGCTGGCGCGGCCGTTTTGCGAACGCACACACAGCCGTGGCAATGTCCCTTTGCGGTGTTCTGTGTGAAAGACACCGCGGTGCCAGTAAGTGCTCTGTTGTATTTGGCTCATGAATCTTTCGTGAATTCCTTTTGGAAATTCCATGAGCCGCACTTGTACTTCTCCATTGGAAATGCTAAAAGCCGACAATGAACGGTTGTCCTTTTGGAGCATGGATTTATTTTGCCAAGGCAATAAAAGTACACCTGAAGGGGTTGCCGTTATCGGGGAAATGGGAGACATTTTTCTGAACGTATTCCATTCAAATCGAGGCGGATCTGTCCTGTCAGCGCCGTTCCGGTCCTGGGCCGGCACGCATCACAGTCCGGGGTTGCCCTCGGACGAAACCTCCGCCGACAGATTTTCTTGGTGTCGATGTACTCTTTTTCTTTTCGCATCTGAGAAAACGAAGTCAATCAGGAGGATAAATGTTTCATCATCACACGACCGCAACTACTACGGTCGCAGCTACGAGATGTGTCATCGGCGTGAGCGTCGACGCTGATGGGGTACTCGCCAAATTAACGACTGCGGTTCTTTTTGGTTTTGTTTTTTTTTGTCGGGCAATGGCTAACCTTTTCCTTCTGTAGCTCTCCATCTTTCCCTCTCTTTCTTCCTCGCCATGTGTGGCTTAAATTACAAAGCTTTCACTGAGAGGTGACTCATGTCAGGAGAATGCACTTCTTTCTCTTTGCTTTTTTTTCAACTGTCTCAATCCCGCTCTCTTCAGACCTCAGAGTATTCTGTTCTCCTCAGTTCCCAAGGCCATGCAGGCGCAGGTCTCCCGGGCTTTTGTGTCTTTCTCTCCCAGAGATTGCGAGAATGGAATAACACACATTTTTCATATTATAGCAAAAAGTAGTGCATTGTGCCTTTTAAAGAGGACAACGTCTCCGCTTTGGGCTGGTTAGGGTTACCGGTGTACCCTTCACAAGACGGGCACGAACAATCCATTCGATCGATTTGAATCATTTTGCGTACTGGGCAGAATGTTTTTTTAAAAAAAAGCCTTTTTTTTAAGTTTACGTATTGTCTTGGGATGAACACTCGCAGAAATGTGATGATGGGGAATTTTCAAAATACTTTTGTTGGGTATCTACTCTGTCTGCCTCTGTCTATCCATCTATCCATCAAGTCGAACTCGTTTCGATGGCAGTCGAGTCGAGGCTGAATCAACAGCGCCCCTGCAGGTTGCAACCGAGCACTACATTACTCCGTCTTGCCGCAATTGCTCTACGGTATGGTTAATTAACAATTAATACCACGCGATCGGCAGAATTGTGAACAATCAATTGATCGATGAGTCGTTATGATTACGAGTTGACGCGCAACATCCCCTGAAAAGAATGCCGTCGATGCCAATTACGTGGCGTTGAAATGTGGCCGGCATTACATGTTTTGGGCCCTATCTCGTGGACGGCGTTAATCCCACGCGTGTTGGTAATTTCGCGGACCATCGCCGCTGTTCGCCGGCGATCAAAGCGGCTCCACTCGTTGCCTTTAAATGCGGCGCAGTGACATAATCCACGCGAAGACGATGCGTAATCGCAGCGATCCGTGCGTGAGTGGAGCTCTGTCACCGCTCTTGTCCGGTGTGGGAACACACAATGTGAGCGGGTACCCGTATCCCATACAAAACGAGCCGGTGATACCCGGTGACGACTTAAATATGTCCACGGAGGTAACTGTCTGTCTGCCCGTGCTCAACGGCGCGCAGACCGCTCGCCCGAATTGGCAAACGAATCCGAAGCCGCCGGCATTTGCGTCCCGCCGCAGATGCGGCGTCTGCGAAAGTAGAGCCCTTAATCTCGCGCGTACCCTGGAGGGCACCGCGGTTTGGACACAAAATGCACTTCGACTGCCCCCCTATTTCTGACGACGATTGTTCACTTTGGGGGTCCGCTACCGCACGTTGTAACAGAAACGTGCGGAAGAAATAAGAGCAGGGATTGGGGAGAAAATGGGAATAGATGAACAGAAAAAAGAAGAGCCCAATTCGTCATCAATTTCAAAGCCAGCGTGTGATAAAACATTTCATTTTCAAACCTTTCCCCCCTTAGGTAAACCCGTTAAATGCAAACACGAATTAGGCGCCCACGCTCGGCAAGTGAATAAGGCGAAAAGAATGCACGGCAGCCCACTCGTGAAGCCGCTTTCGCTCATTTTCTCCCTCCGCCAACACGTCTTCATAATGGCTCACCTCTGCCGCCACTCAAAGGCGCTGAAAAAAAGCACAAGCGAATTGTTCTAAAAGAGAAGCCGCCATCAGACGGATTCATCGGCACATAGTAGCACAATGGCGAGGGCGTGACAACCTGGTGAAAAGCACTGTCGCTTTTGAATCGCAACAGAAACACGGTGCAGAAAAAACTTCATCATTTCCAAAGAAAGGCCCGTCGTAAATACAAATAAAAGATGCGATGACAGCGGAGGCCACTAATGCTGCACAGGCTCCTAAACACCGACGCAAATAAAAGAAGCGTGGCGGCATCGGGAGGAATGACAAGAACGGCACGAATGGGGCTAAGCCGACTGGGATCGTGTCAAAACATTGGAAGAATGTTCTGCAGGGCGCGTTCGCCATCCGGAGCGCCGCAACGATGCCTTCGAGTGCACGTCGCGCAGACGACAAGGTTTCTGAGCAGAGCCACGCCCGGGGCGAGAAGCATGGCGCGCCATCAAAGTCGTCTTGGCTTGACGGTCGGCGGATGTTGCCGGAAGGCCGGGAAGAACCAGGAATTGAACATTTCCCACAAAGACGGAAGCCTCTTTGAACTCTGACCAAAGTTAAAGACGTATTCTTATTTCTTTTTTTGGTCCTATTCGGCTGTTAGGTCAAGTAGAAAGGAAGATCGGAATCGGTTTTACCGTGTCACATTCTGATAGCAAAGGGTGCCCAGATGTCCTTTTCCTCTTTTAGTTGTTAAAAGTGGTTATTTTGCGTATTGTAGTTCACGTTGACCTGTATTTCTCTTTTGTATCCGTCTTTCAAGGTTGCCGGAAGGAACAAAGAGGGGCCCCTCGGGTTACCGCAATCTCGTTCGGCGGTTGCCGACGGTTCGCAAACCAGTCTGAGCTCATTCCGGTATGCAAGTCATTTTTCTTTTTTCGGGAATATATATTTTTTCATGCAAATCTTCACTGTAATTATGACTTCGGTTCAGGTCACAGAAGCCCCCCCCCGTTATGCCTCGCTCAGACGACAGGATTTTAGCCCCGATCCTGGCCCCGATTTCCCAGATCGGGCCCGGCATATTACTTCTTGTAGTGTGACATCATCCACGAGCGACGATTCGGTCCAAAAGGAAGTCGAGCACGTTTGATTTTTGGGGATACGTCCCGCGTAGTGCGACATATCCACAACTCTCCGACAGCGCACCTTGACGTAGACCAATAGGATTGCATATAGAGACCGGCGCCTCGCCTCCCGTGCTTGCCGTTGTCGACATATTTGCACACCGTTGTCAACGTTTAATCACCCGCGCAAACTAATGTTTAGCGAAGCTTCGAGAGCGTGATTCGACTCAAGAATTCAAAGGAGCAAACGCCCCAATAAAACACAGCAATCTGGCCATCCCAGCAGCATCTCTGCGCCTACAAAACTCATTCTGATTCTGATTACGATTATGATTATGGGACGTGCGGGGGTGGAGAGCTTAAACCCGGATGATATTTGGCTGAAAGCCAGCGCAGACGTCCAGGTAATTGAGCATTTACAGTAGTCGCGCGGTTAATGCGTCCCTCCCGCATGCCGAGCGCCGCCCACGCGCCGCCGCCGCCGCCGAGCGCCGCTCTCCCGTTCGACCTCGAGCGCCGCAATGCAACGCGCTGATTTCTCTCGGAGGCCTTTCGCTCTCTGACGCACACGCGCGCGCGCTCACACATGTACTCGAGTTAAGCTCCATGTGACAATCGAGCACGTAAAGCGTCAAAGCGGAGAGAAACTGCCATCTTGAGTTTTGGCTGCAGAAAGAGTTTTCCAAAACACGTCATTCGTTTAGCATTTGACTAAATACCGAAGTGTAGACTTTCAGCTATAAATGGGAATAGTTTTCACATAAATCTGGCGTTTCCCGTTTTTCTCCACAGCACCTGTCATGTGCCATTTGTGCTTTTGATTAGATTTCATTTGTTTCAAGTTTTCATGTTGGTCATGTCACGTTTGCTCGTTCGGGTTTCACCTCCACCTGGTCTGGTCAGCCCTCTACCTTGTGCGGACCAATCGGCTCCCTCCGGCCAGGCGCGTCTTGTCCAGGTGTGCCTCGTTGCCCGATCCATTTGTTTGCATTTGGTTCCCCGGAGTCGTCGTTGCTGTCGTCACGTTTTTGTTGTTGTGATGAATCGAGGTTTCTTTGTCGCTTTGTACCTGTTTTTTTGGGGGGACTTTGTTGATTTGGAATTTACTAGCTTTTGCCGTGTGCCTTGTTTGCCTTTTTGTGTTTCGAAAAGAACTCCGTCATTGAAATTCATCCTGCACTGGGGTCCTCCACTTTTTCCACCGTCACGGTTCCTAATGTTTTCGGGCCTACTGGAAAATATTTCGACGATTGGCATAATTGTAAATACTGTACTGTATTTTCGCAGGTGGGTGGCAGGGAAGATGTGAGAAAAGAGTGTGTGCTTTTGAAAAGGTTGACTTTTCTCATTGACATAGCGAATCCCCACCACACTTCAGTTGTGCAGCCGGGTTCACGACCCTCGCCCCGCATGCTGCCTATCTCGTCCCGTCCTTCCCTGTGAGGGAAGGACGGGACGCACGACAGCCCCGCACGACACTCGTATCTCGTGTTTCATTGTCGATTGACTTTTCTCATCCTGTTTACAATTAGCGCTTTGTCTTTTGTCTTTGTTTCTCTCCCGCCTCGAGAAATTCGGTTCCGTTCGACCCATCGACTCCGATTCTCAATAAACCGCAGCGGCAGGTTAAAACCTCCACCACTGTGACGCAGTAAAACTGTTCCGGCATGAAAGGGATACAGATCCTCCATTCTGCTTGACCTCACGGCCGAACGGGACGGAAAAAAATAAAGTTGCGCGAAGAGGCCATTCTGCAACATAACATCCACGTAGTTATCAGTGGTGAAATACAAAGAGTTTTTCTTCCCGCTACTGAGACCTACAAATACGTCATACGTACTGTCATGAAGTGCGTTGTCAGGTATCTCAACTTTGCCTGAACATTTTCTTCTCGGACGACATTTTCACTCCCTGCATTAGAAAGCAGATCTCCGTACCTTCTACTCCTTACATTGTCAAAACGGGCTGCGAGAACGACAACATGACATGAAAGATGTCAAATCGGCAGCGCTTGAGATCTCGATCGACGGATCGACTGAGATGTCCTGGACTTACAAGTCTGAAAAAACAAAACGGCGGAGGGTGATCCAGCAAAGATTAACGACCATAATGCGCCAGACGGGGACAGGCGAGATCTTCTCCGTCCGTGGCCTTCTTTCACAGAATTGTCGAATGTTTTCTTCTACGACAATGATTTGAAGTGAATGTGCTGTCTTTAGCCAGCCTAAAAAAAAAACACCAGCTTCTGGAATCCCCAAATTGTCCCTCTAATCTGAAAAAAAAAATAAAAATTGGCCAACTGTAGTTTTTCAGTTGCTGTCAACTTGAGCGTTTTGTAATCGTCCGGGCACGACTTTCACAAAGACATAGTATCGTAGTATTGTACTGACTTTTGTTTGGATAGCCTGTCCAGTCCTTTGTTTGCCCACCTCAGGACAAGCATAAGGCAAGTCAATAAATGAGGAAAGGTTTTGTAACGTTGTGCACCAACTTTGTCGTGGCGTCGATGCGCTTAAAAGGTTTTAAAAGGTTTTGTGGAAAATCATTTTTCTAATTTTTGGTTAGGATGTGCCAATACTTTTGAGTGTGGGTGGCGCTTGAAGAAGTTCATGACCGGCGGGCGCTTTCGTTTACTGACACGAAGTCTTGCACGATGTCGCGCACCACGTGCAGGTGTTGCGCTTGTTTGCAGCTGTCTTTTAATTTGAGGTTTTTATAGGTCTTTTTGCTCCGTCTTTTTACATGCGTTGAATCATGTAAGGCACATTTGAGTTGCCTTGCGTATTAAAATGCGCTTTCGAAATCCTTCGGCCTCGCCTGATATTTAACCTGTACGGGGCATCTTTTGCGTGCCGATCGATGACATGAGCGATCCTTTTCTTGCAGTGATTTATCTGTCTTTTTGTCGGAGCTGCCGATAGCGTGTCCCCAGCCAAACGATTTTGTTCCGGGCCGCGTCCACCGAGACGTGCCAAACGAGTTCCAAAGGTTTCCCGTTCGTATTCCTGAAATGTTGAGTTTGACTTGACGATCTCTCATCGTTTCGTGCACACACGCCGCTCATCGGTAGCAAGGCACTATCACCTGTTCCCGAGTCCTTTTTCGTCGCTTTGATTCCCTCTCCCTCCTCGGCGAAGGGCAACGCAGCACTTGAGCGCCGCTGCCGGCTCCGATGGCGAGCTGAATAGGAGACGTGGAATAGAAAACAAAAGATTCATAAATGCGCGCTACTGGAAGCTCTGTCAAAAAGCGGGCGCAGCACACTCCTACGCAGTGCTGCCCACTCACACACAAAAGTACACACTCATGCACAAAGTCAGATGGGCAGGAACAAACATGCGAGTACATAGACAATGATGGCCAGGGGCCGCTGTGCTTTTTCTCTTCGCTCGAAGCATACGGAGGGCAGCAGAGGTGCGGGTTATCTTCATATTTATTCATCTGGCTCTGCACGAGGAGCACCGCGCTGCCTGCTATTCCGGGCCACAGCCCGCAGCCTGCAAACCGGCCCCGGCGAAGTCGCCTTTATGTTTCAAAGCCGAGACGGTGAAGAAAGAAAGAGAAAAAATACATCCAAATGGGAGGTTTTCTAGAATCAACGAGACGTATCATGAGGAGAAAATACTGCCTGTTCTGCTACCGAATGCGTTGGTGGATAAGGAGGAGAAACACATACATACTTACATTAGCTGTCTATCTACTTACCAAACCTACCGACACACCTGCCTTCCTACCTGGCATCCAAAGGAAATGGGAACAACTTTTGCAATTCGTAGAAGTAAGCGGAGCTGCGATGAGAAGAACATTATGCCTGTGAGGAGAAATACGCACCTAGCTACACTTCCTACCTGCTTCCATTGAAAGGGAATGTGAGAACCTTTTGCGTTTTGTAAAGGAGAAAACATTTCCTGTTCTTCTTCGAAATGTATTGGCGGATGAGGAGAATTGCCTACCGACAGCACCTCGAAACCTACCCACCCTCCTCGAATGGATATACCTGTTCAATGCCAGGTTTTGCTGGTATTCCAAAAACAGGAAATCCTTTCCAAAAATGCGTCCACCGTTAATGTGACCTACGACCTGTACAATTCAATTGAAGAAAAAAAAAACATCTTTGAGAGAGGGAAAATAAAAGTAAAAAACATTGCGGTTGCACAAGTGTGCACACTCTCTTATAACGGAGGATGGGTCTGAGTTCAGAATGAACCAATCACATTCAAAGTGATGTCAAATGGCAGTCAGCACAGCTGCCAGCGTTTTAAGTGCCTCTGATTAACCTCACATTCTGTCCAGATTTTCGCGTGGGCTTTAAAAGAGGCGTTTGTGATTTCGCTAGCTCTCATGGTTTTCAACACGGGAAAACTGGGAGAGAGTTAGAAAGTTAAAAATGAGACTGATCGGTCTGATCGGTATCGGCCGATACTTAGCATTTTACGATGATCGGCTTTAATCTCATAATTCGCCGATCCGATCGATGACGTCATTGATCGGCTCCGCGAAAAACAGTGACTCCACGTCGCCGTCGTGTACAGTATATTTGAATCCAAAAGCTAGTTTATTTTGAGCCTTGTCGCGCGTGTCTTTTGACGTAGTACTGTAAATATCTGACCACCAATAAAGTTATTTAAAAAAAAAAAAAAGAAAACGGTCAGCGGTGTGAAACAGACAACACGTAATGCCCCGGATCAGACAACAAGACAAATGAGCTCTTTCACGATTGCACTATGTCAGACGACTGCAATCAAATCTTGTATTCCAATAACACTGCACCCCGTTTTTTTACGATCACTGGGCTTCATCTTGTCAACTCAAAATCGAACGGATACACTCGTTACCATGGCGATGACAACAATTACGGATGGCGCCGTGTGTTTCTAAGAACAAAATGGGGAAAAACGTGTCGGTGGAAACCGGTGCCCCCGTAGACGTTCGTTTAAGGCTCGGATGAGCTATATTCACGTACTTTTAATACGATACCGCTCGCGAGCAGGCAACAAAACGTTGTGTACCATAGCAAGCTAGTGCTAGCACTAACGGTTGTAAGCCAACATGCAGGCGTTCTGTCGAGCCATGCTCTAAGGTTTTGGTGTGAGGGAAGTCATTTACTTGGTAAGTCAAGTAATTTAATGACAGTAAGTTAGCGGCCATTATTTCTGTCATGTTGTTATGTGCCGGCACGGTGGGCGACTGGTTAGCACATCTGCCTCACAGTTCTGGGGACCGGGGTTCAAATCCCGGCCCCGCGTGTGCGGAGTTTGCATGTTCTCCCCCGTGCCTGGGTGGCTTTTCTCCAGGCACTCTGGTTTCCTCCCACGTCCCAAAAACATGCGCGCTAGGTTGACTGAAGACTCTAACTTGCCCGTGGGTGTGACTGTGAGTGCGAATGGTTGTTTGTTTATGTGCCCTGCGATTGGGCGGCGACCGGTTCAGGGTGTGCCCCGCCTCAACGCCCGAAGATAGTTGGAATAGGCTCCAGCATCGCGTGTGAGGAGAAGCGGTAAACAAAATGGATGGATGGATGTTGTAATGTTGGTTTGACCTGACTGATTCCAATACATGATCTGACGAGTGCAGAGATTTCCAACCTTTATGGAGCCGAAGAACATATTTTACAATCTCACAGCACACCCGCAAACCAAAATGTCACAAAAGGTGGATACGTTCATTCCTGTATGTACTTCCTGCCATCTACGAGAAGACCATTCATCATTTGTTCTGTCTGTCACGATGCCTCACTGGCATAAATAGAGGAACAAAGATACATTATTTATCCATCCGTCCATTTTCTGAGCCGCTTCTCCTCACGCGGGTCGCGGGCGTGCCGGAGCCGATCCCAGCTGTCATCGGGCAGGAGGCGGCGTACGCCCCGAACCGGTCGCCAGCCAATCGCAGGGCACATACAAACAAACAACCATTCGCGCTCGCATTCACACCTACGGGCAATTGAGAGTCTTCAATCAACCTAGCACGCATGTTTTTGGGATGCGGGAGGAAAGCGGAGCGCCCGGAGAAAAGCCACGCAGGCGCGGGGCGAACATGCAAACTCCACACGGGCGGGGCCGGGGATCGAACCCGGGTCCTCAGAACTGTGAGGCTGACGCTCTAACCGGTCGTCCACCGTGCCGCCTACATTATTTCTTGTGAATCTAATTTTTTTGAGCAAGTACACACGTATATACAGTAAATGAACAGGTCATTTAAAAAGACACATTCCTCCATCTTGTGATCGCTTCTCGTTTTTTTTTAACTCGCTGATCGGTGATCGGCCCCAAACATCCTGATCGTGTAAAGCCTATTAAAAATGAAGTTCGAAGTGATGGAATTGGAAGTGTTAGCGGAAGAGATAAATGAACATATTACTGAGTTGGAGGAAATACTGTTCGTTCGACACTCTGATCATTTTGATGGAGCCAGCCAAACACATAAAAGCCAGCTCTGTTCGACTGAAGGATTTGAATGTACGTAAGGTATGTGCCCATCCTGCGAAACATTACCTTTCGAACTTGGGGATGCGCACCCGGAAAAGTTCTTTCGGAGAGGCCAGGCCCAAATGTCACATTGCGCCGAAATGACCCAGACGTGTGCGACAAAAGAGCAAACGTCAATCACGTCATGTGAAAACAGTCCAGATACACTTTAATAATTCAAGCATAAATCGTGACAGTATTGCGGGGTGCAAACACCTTCCTGTCCCCCCTCAATGAGGTTGTCAAAAGGTAGTTGTATTTTACATTGGTTCACTTTGATGGCAGTTAGGTCTGTTAAAATGGTACACCAAAATGAAGCTTCGATGATATCAAAAGTTTGACTCGGGAATGGAATCCCGTTATGGAATTAGAGGACTACGGTGTCGCAAATTGGATTTGATTTTGTCTTGGTATTACGCACAGACAGCCTAAACGTTGCCTTGAGTATACCAGGCACTGGTCCCGTCTGTCATTGGACAAAGCTCAAATGGTTTCAGTTCAGGAGATAACGCTCGTGAACATGTTATTTTGTTCCATGGAAACAACGCACTAAAACAATAATATTGCTGCTTTTCCATCCTATTTGCATTCTTACATGTGCAGCATAAAAACGGGTGCGCCCAATAACTGATGTGCACAACCACCACCGTTGTGGGAACAGGACGACTTTGCAAATGTAGCTGCTTACAATTACAAGTTAGCCTGTTAAAAATGTCACAGCAGTGGAACTATTTCCATTATTTTCTCAAAGCAATAGAACTCATTTCATTTGATTACATTTTGATGACTTTTCTGAATATTGAATGAATCCATCAACAGGACCTTTGGATCTTCCCACTCAAAGGTGGATTAAAACCATCGATCATTAGTTATTATTTGGAAACAATAAAAACGATGTTTGTTGAATTGTGTGTACAAAATGTCGAAAACATGATGCCATGTTGACCTAATGACAAACAATATCGCTTCATATGACAATCCAGAGAAGGGAATATTCCATAAAAGTCCAAAATGAGAAAGATGAAATTGTTGAAAAGTCAATGTTCTTTTATATCTTCAAAGGTGTAACTCTAAATGTCAGATGAACTCAAAGATTGCGCCGCAAGGCGGCGGTCGGAGGTCATAGTTGGACAAATATGTCACGTTTGAGACGACGGCCGAATGGCACGTGACCGGAGAGAGCCAATCGCGAGCCTCGGCTAGTAATTGTAATGGATTTTGGTGATTCAATGACGTAATCTCGTTACGTGTTCGTTACGCCGCAACGCTGATAACCATGTACAGTTGGTGCGTGTGTGTGCACACGTAGAGAACACGGCAACAAGTCGTGACTGCATGTGAGGCATCTGTAGGAGGAAGCATGCGACTGACGATGGCTTTCTTTTTTTACGTAACGCTTGCCAACGGTTTGCAAGGGTCACAGGTCAATTCGCTCAACACCTCCGCATGTGTGAGTTTGCAGGATTTCAGGCGGGGGTGGGATTTGTTTCGCTAGCGCATATAAAAACAACCTAACACATCTTTAAGGACGAATTTGCATATATCGAAAGTACTTGAAATGTTTTGGGTTTTTTTAAAAAGCCTGCTCACATGCCGATCTTATTTTGTCCATTTTGCACATTGAAGGAATCGTCCTTTTATTGTTGTACGCATCGATGCCACAATGTCTTTCGTCTCCATGCGCGCGTGTGTGTTTTTCTTCTTCTTTTTCTTTCACACTCCCGTTCACAGCGAGTGTGCGTCCAGATGGAGCGAGCGCGGTGGCCTTCTGTCTCATGGTCCTCGGTACACCTCCGTGTTTCACCCCGCTGCGGGCGGCCCGTCGGCCGACACTCGCTGGCGCTTATTTCTCTGGGATGCGCAAACACGTGAAAGTCGCTCGACACGACGGTACACAGATCCTGTCGCAATAATCCTTCATATATTAACATGACCGAGCAAGATCATGTACTGTTTAATAAAGGCAGCAGAAGCATCAATATCAATGTAGTAGTTGGTCGTCATTTGTGTTCAAACTAAATAAAGTAGAGAATATAGAATTGAATTATCATCATCCAAATGCACTTTGTATTAGAGAAAAAAGTGGAGGAACGCTGTTCTAAGGTGGGGAGCAAATTGTTGCTGTCCAATCAAAAGTTTGTAACCCTCAATTTTGTATTTATTTTTACCCAAACAACAAGTAAGAGTATTTGTTTTTCATGTTGATATTTGGTTGTAGTGTATCAATATTGTATCATAAGCCATAGCGATACGATATTTTGCCATATCGATATTTTCTTCCGAAGCCATGTTATTGACGAGATGTTAACATCTCCCTTCTCGGTTCATCTGTTTTGTAATAAATATTAATCCACAACAAATTGAATATTTGTCTGTAGTGAATCAATATTGTATTGCAAGAATGGTATTTTTCCATATCATCATTTGTTCCAACTCTAGTAGTCCCTTCCCTGTTAGTCTGCTTGGTAGTAAAGATTAATGAACAAAAATATTGATATTTGGCTGTAGGTAAGTGATGGCGGCTACTTTGCCGCAACCAAAATTGTTCTTAGCTTACGTTTTCGGTTAGTCTGTTTGAACATTTTGGACTTGAGCACAATTAACAAAACTATCAGTTTTGACTGTAATCGATCGAAACTGTCGTGCAAGAAACGAGTAGTTCTGTCGGTTGTCGTTTGGCAGCGAGCTTTTTGGACTTTTCTAAAAGGGTAAAAAAAGAAAATCGCCACAAGTCAAATTGCAAAGAGTGAATAGATTTTTGGGAAAAACGGTAACAATCAATCTGTGACCCTAACTATGAACATGGCGTCTACCTCTGTGATAAAGAGGCAAGAAAAAGGGAGCGCAAGGTTTGCTTTCATAAAAGCTTTTCGATTACAGTGCGCTGTGATTGTACGCCGGGAGGGGCGGCTCAATCCAGACGCATTCACAGGGGTCAGGTGGGTCACATTCCTCAGGAAGAGAATGTGGAGACGAAGGCAGAAAACATGGGAACTCGGGAACCCACCCTGCAGGCCCTCGCCGCGGCCTGGCGTTCGCTGTTGCCTAGAAACCAAACAGTCATCCTCGCTTTTTTTCTTGCTTTCTTTGTGGCTGTGAAACCTTCAGCTTTCATTATGATTTGCTGGTAAAAGGAGAGGCGTTGAACTGGTGAGGGGGGCAAGTGACCCACAAAAACACTGCAGCGACCTCAACCGCGACATCCAATCGCTCGACTCAGCCAGCCGCTGAATGCTCGTGTGCGATGCGAAACAAATAAAGACTACGCGGTGCGCTTACATAGCCGTAAACAAAATGCCATTATCGGCGAGTCCCACCGGAAGTGCGCAGAATGCGGCAAAGGTGATACAAGCTCTGAAGAGGAAATCACAGCTCGTGCTGAGCAATCCCAAATCAGATGATCAAATCAAGCGCCAACAACGATGCACCTCTTACGCTAGGATTCAACGTCCCACCACAACCCCAGCATTGTGGCGTAGCCTTTCACAAGTGCGTAAGTTGCGGATCTGATACGACCGTACTCCCAGAGGTGGAATATCGGTGCAACGCCTTCTTTCCCCATATTCGTGTCTGTGCTGAAAAAAGGGTTGGAAAAGGCCAGCTTCTCCTCAGAGCAAATCTCATCCTCTGCATCAGAACTGGAACCCAAGACCCAAATTTGGTTTTCACAACATACAAAGTACTTTCGATAAGAATTTAAAGACAATTCCGGGTACCACAATATTAGAGTTCGTTGTGCTAAGAGGCAGAATGGCGGTAGGACAAGCCAAGAAAGGAGTCCCCTTCCGCCGCAGATGCATACGGAGACGTGTCTTACTTTAGTTGTTTAATTGGTCATTGTGGCAAAATTGCCCATCCAAACGTCACCTGAGAATGATGGGCACACTTCAGAGAGGTAAGTAATATGACGGGGAAGCTTCAAAATGTCAACGCCCCTATGATCTTTACATTACCATTGAAGCATTGTCATAAATGAAACTTTTGATCAGAATTGACTCACGTGCCTTCAGCTATTTCTTTTATTTAACATTGCATTAAATCTGCCATAGTTAGCCTGCCCTTCGACGCGTCTTTGAATACCAGAGCTCTTCATCCTCAATGCGGCATTTATGAAAGTTTGTCAGTGAGCATCTGACAAATGTTCTCTCGAATATCCGGATACAATTATGTAACATTACGTCATCTCAAAAAAAGAAAAGAAATGGAAAGGCTGTTTGAAACGCTCTGTTCAACGCTGCCAAACAATGAAAAAGTCTCAAAGTATTTGGAGTGAGGGCATTGGTGTCTTTGATGTGAGGAGGATGGAAAGGGAGGTGGGAGCAAACGGAGCGGGAAAGTGGAGGACAGCGTAGGTGGAGAAAGCATCTGGGAGGAGAGGCAGAGCTGACACACAAAGGTGGACCACAGAGATGTCTTCCCTTAGGTGCACCTCCTCCTCCGCGTCCTCCTCTTTCTTCTCCACGCGCCATCTACACAGCTGCCACGCAGCTTCTGCAGCAGGGCTGCTGCCTTCACTGTTGACTCATTCGAGAAAGACAGGTGAGCTGTGAGGTTAAGGACATGAGGAGGACGAGAATCATTGGCTCGAACACACAGAGGCATCGGAGCAACACGTGTACAAAGCATGTTGACATTTTGTGTGTTAGTTTGAGCTCGCTGTTTCCTGATTAAAACGACAAAAACAACTTCACAGGACGGGCAACTGTCAGTGGATTTGGGCAGCCAAATCAAGTTCCCGCAGCATGCCGCTAAGACCGGCCACAGGCCTGACATTGTACTGGTGTCACAGGCAAGGGAGAACGTCGGCATGTTGGAGCCTCCAGTGCCGTGGAGGAGGCCTTTGAGTGGAAGAAGCTCATCAGCGGGCAAGGGGCTTGCCACTGGAAGTTGGATGCAGAGGCTTTGCAGCACAGTCTCTCACTGCAGACTTTACAGTATTTTGCACTCGGGATCACAGGCGAAAGGAGGTGGAGGGCCATCTACAACAATACAAAGGTGGACGGAGAAAGCCTGTAGCTTGGCAGAGCCGTGGTCAAGCGCTGCTAGGACAGAAGATGAGGCCTGCTCAAACTCAGCTTGGTTGCCTGAGTGAGGCTGCCTGATGTTCGAAAGACCTGAAAGACCTGACCTTGAGTAATATCGCTGATGATTTGCCCTAGCCTTGCATCAGAAGATATACGACTACCAACAAAAGCCATTTGCTGAAAAAGCAACTCTCACTATTGAGCCAAGATGGCGACACGAGCTGACACAGCGTCCCGGTGCTCTTCGAGTTGCAGCAGATTTAGGAGTAGTTCTAACAGTTCTTTTGTTTATTTGTGTTTTTACCTCCATTCTCCTGAGTGAAACAGCCGTAGCAAATTTCGGTTTGCAACAGCCGTGCATGGGGCGAAGGAGACTGGGATTTCATTCTGCCGGAAATCTTACAGACTGAAGACAGATGGTTTGAAAGAGTGAGAGATGCCATCTACATGTAGGTGGAAAGACCAATCGCTTAACAGGTGGCTTACGACAACGCTTATCTCCCACTTACAGTGCTGTCCTTTCGTCCATTCCAAAGAAACTCTATAATTCTGCCTCCAACAAATAACACAAAAACATGGCCTCCTTGCAGCTCTACTACCACTTTACAACCGAATGGAATATTCCTGAGGGCGTTTGCATCTCACGACTCGGCGAGTAGCCTCTCCGCCAGGCATCCTAACGACTCTCCTTTTTGCATTCCAAAAGAATGATACCATACGGTTTTGTTAAGAACGTCTAACAGGTAGTGAGCTAAATGTTCCACTAAGCGTCATAAAATTCTACTGTCAGACCATCAATACCAGGAGGCTTGTGGTCCAGCATGCTCTGGAAGGCTTGGTGTGTACACCTCGTGGGCCCTCTAGCTCTGCATTAGTCTCCTCCGACATCGAGTCACCGCAGAGCTCCTCCATCAACTTGTCACTCCAATAATATTCACTCTTGTACAAAGAGGAGTGTAAGTCAGCAGCCCTTTTCCTCAACTGACATTGTTCATTTAATTTCTGCCCCTGTGCGGGGAGTGAATCAGCTTCCTCTCGAGCCCAAAGAACAAGCTAAAGGTAGCATCTATCTCAGTGATATTCTGGATTTGGTTCGATGAGTTTTGAGGTTTTCGCCGTCACTCTAATTCCACGACAGCAGTCTCCAGATCACAAATACATTTTGGTGATGTCACAAGTGGCATTGAGGTGAACTGCAGACACAATCATTTAACTTGAACCTTTCCGTGATCCCACCTATGCCTAAAACAAGTCAAATGACCCTTGGTCTGTTTCAAAATTTGATGCAAAAATGAATGCTGAATAGGGTTGTCCCAAACCGAATTTCAGCTGATGAGTTTTGGCAGAAAAAGATCAGCTTTTTAAATGTCCTTAATTTTAAAGGTAACAAAGCAGCAAAATAATCCTAAAGTACAAATATATTGCCAAATGGAACAGTAGTAGCTTAGTTTTATATGACACATTGTAACATTTCAGGTTGGTTTTGTGGCATGCAAAAGAGGAGGAAAACAAAAACCCGCATTTGCACGATTGCCGGGATTGCCCAAAATTGTAACTTTTTAAGCTTTTTAAGCCCAGTTGGGTGGCTTGTTTTTGTTTTTGTTTTTGTTTTTTCCCAAATACGAACCCAAAATCGGAGACCACTCGTTACCTCGCATCACGGCTTGAGTTGATTGACAAAAGAAAAGAGCAACTAACAGAAGCGAAGGTGATCTCAGTCTTTTTCGTTTTTTGAGAGAGCGCACTCACGCTGGATCTGTACCATCTGGATGTCACCCAGATGCCAAATGGATATAATGGACTTTGAGAACTCAAGTACTGGCATCTTTTTCCATTCCACCAACAGGAAATCAAAATACGAGTTCGACCTTTACAGCAACTAGAACATGAATGGACTTCAAACATTTCCCCTCCAAACTGAAAGGTGATCGTTACTTTGAATGGCTATTGTCATTGTGATCCACACGATATACTACACACGACAATGTAGACAAAACTATTGGGACACTTGAACATTGCATCTACACGAATGAAAGAAAATGTGCTCCGTGAGTCTTTGCCACGCTGTTGTTTTTCTAACCCGAATAATATGACACAAGACCGTCTTCTTCCCTCCTTTAGACATCCGAGAAGTCACATGAGATAAAGCCAAGATCGTCCTAAGCCTAGTTGGACTCGATGGAGGCTTTAGAGTCAAAGGGGATCAGAAAGGAGTGCGAGATGGGGAAAACCAGCAGAGGAATTCCTCATTCAAGGTAAAGGAAATCACTAACACACATGTTCGAGTTCCCCCACATTCTTTGATATTATAGCAGTTATGTGGACGTTTAAATAAGTGAAAAATCATTTGAATGCCAGCTGTGTGCGTGTGTGTGCGTGTGTGGTTGATGTGGACAGGAGAAAACGTTGGTTTGTGGTGAGTGTTTCCTGTCTATGACAAGATGATGGGACCACCCTTCTCTCCGAAAAGGAGAGAAAAAACCCTCCTAATCCGTCATCTGTGTCTCCTGATATCAAACTCACCTCACACAAGTTACAGCTTCATCAGAAGTATTCATCTGCTGCTGTTTACGTCTGAAAATAAAGCCATTTTCTGTCTTGATCCAGTGGCTCAAGGAGACTGGGTCCATCTGTGCGTGTTGTGCAACCAAACCTCGATGGTTACAAAATATCGTGACAGCATTTCTTAAAAGGATGACTAAATATTTCTTTGGAAGGAAGAACTATTACAAGTGCCGTTCAATGCCCCTCGCCCGACCTCATTCAACAGAATGGAAAATTTCAATGAAAGAAAATCAAGACATTCACTGTATTTTATATTTGTGGATCATTTCTAAGGAAATCTTTTGTCTCCACTGAAACGATTACAATGCACAATGCGTATTGTGCGAGTGGCTTCCTGTCATCATCGCGACAAACTTTCCAAGGACAAAAGAGCTCGCGAGCGTGACGCCTCTGCACGAGGAGGCAGAGAAGACGACAAGCGAGAAGCGGCATCCTTCACATTAGGTGCGCAAAAGCAAACGAACAAACAAACAAAAAAAACGTTGTTTGGTTTCCCTGTTTGCACTTAAACCTCCACAAGTTCAAGTTTGGGCGAACTGAATTATCTGCATGTAGATAACAAAAATGTATTATCCAGGTACATCTCAATGAATGAGAATATGGTGGAGTGTTCCATTTCTTTCAGTACTCATGTATTATATCGATTGATGAAACATTTGGGTAAATACTTTCCAGAGGTCAAATTCCAGCCTAATTTCTACATTTAAAATCACTTTCATCGTTTCTTGATTGTCGTTTACCTCATATTCTAGTTCCGAGAGATGTTGAATTTGAGGTTTTCATTTGCTGCTATGATCATCAAAATTATACTTGGAGAAGAAAGAAATCATGTAATATCGCACTCTGTGTGTGCAGTGCAGCTCTATAATATGAGTTTCACGTTTTGAACGGAACTACCTCAATGAAGCTTTTGACGTTATTTGAATTCATTTAGCTGCATCTGCATATGGGCGATATTTATTTTTTTGCACATTTTGCCTATTTGAACGGGTCATCGACGTCAGCTCATGGGTTCTTCTCATTTGGAAAACGCCCGATGTGGTGTAAGCGTTCAAGCAAACGGGTGGGATAAAGCCAAAACTCTGCTTTCATGAGCTCATGAGAAAGTTGCACTTATTAGCCACGTTAGCAAGTGACATCTTGCAGAACGCAGCCAATCTTACAATTGGGAAACTGAAGATTCTGGGAAAAATACCCCTCGAATGGCAGCAGTGAAGAATTGATTCTTCACAACCTGTCTCTGTTACTACCTTCAAATCTCAAGAGTGTCGGTGGAAGGATCCGTCGCCCCCCAATCTGTGTTTGAGTCGTCTATACAGAGCAACAGTCTGGAAACGAGACCCATTTCTTTACTAACCAAACCTTTCACACTGCCTGTGAAAAAACAACAACAAGAATTCTCCTTTGTTGCTGTTTGACATAAAAGGACAAAGTCCGCTTGACCTTTGAGGTAATATCATAAGCTTTGGTATTACCTGACTCTTAGCTATAACAGAAACGGGACGTCGCCTGTGCGTGAGGGTATTCCGCGATGTCGGGGCAAGGGCGTGGACTTTTACCACCCGGCACTCGCCTCTCCTGCCTTGTTGTGTCGAAGGCAACTGTATTTCATGCGTCACGGCAGACTTCGGCACTGATCCCATCTCATGAAATGATTGCGCAATGAAAAAGCGCACACAGTTGCAGAAATGTCCAACCTTTACTGGGTTTTGTCCATAAAGCGGAGGCCGATGTCTGAAACCTGACACCCCGCTTCCCCCGCACTATCGTGCTCAAAGTATTATTTTACACGTCACACCAGACACTGGCATTGACACACGTCTAATTAACTGATTGCGGAACTCGGGGCTCTCTTTTTGGAGTGAAATCGAGCGTCACTCTGCACGGAGGCAGGTTAGACCCGCTGTTGGTGATTTTGTGGAGCGGCGCACATCTGCTGCACCGTTGTGGGCGTGAACACAGTCGACTTCAACCCCGTCCAATCGGAGCGGCTCCTCTCAAGCCCGACTGACTGTCTCGTCGAAGAAGCTGATTTGCTGCAGTCCGGGAGGTCGAAGCGCAGAAAGTGCGTTTTTCGGAACTGCGAGCAGAGCTCACGGACAAGAGATCACAAATATCTGCGGCCTGAAGTGGGCGCTTGGACACCGCCGCCCCACACGGCCAGTGGGATGATTTAAAATCAATCAATCAATAAAATAATAATAATGATGATTATTATTTTGATTATGCATTCAATGAATCAATTTCTCCAATGATTGAGATGGTTGATGCCCATTCTTCACACATTTATGAATGAAATACGTCTGACATCCACCACACACGTCCGCAGAGCTCAGAATCTGTCTGCCAAATTCACCAAAATCGCGTTAAACCGGCGGTCGAGCTACTGCGCAAAAAGTCAGACATGCTCCCGGCAGGCGTAAGTTTAGACTGACGTTATGCCCCCAAATTGTCACTCATGCCGTCGGGAGCAACCGCTGAGCAAAACGGGTGAGGGAAAAGAAATAGACCCTTGGATTAATATTCATGTCACGTGACTGACCGAATCAATTCATAGCAGCTTGGCTGGACGCTTGCCGCGTCTTCCTCACAGGCGATTTTACTCTCCCACAGAGTGACTTCACTCTCCCATGTGTTTGGATGCCACCGCCAAGCTCGGCAAGAGCCGAGTGATTCGAACGATCCCATTGGTACGCGTCTCTGATGCAGCGGCGGCACGTGCTCACATGAAACTCTGACGAGGACTTTTAGCGTTGGCTTTCCACTGCGTCTGTGGCTGCGACGCCAAAGCCCACGATGAGTGACAATAGCGAGAAAGCAAGTGCAGGAAAAAGTGAGCGACGGAGCGAAAAGAGAGAGAAAGAGCTGCGAAGCCTTCATCGTGGATCGCCCACACATATTCCGTCCACTTCTCGATCACTCCATTACCTCCGTGCAAGCGGCGGCTTTTCTGTCCCGCAGAGAGGAGAGGGAGGCCTATTAACACCGTGGCAGAGAAAGCCCGAGCACTGCTGGGCCCACGCAGAGTGGTCCTCCTTCACCCTCGTACTCCTACACACGCGCACAACTGGCAGAGGAGAAGAGGAGGTGGGCGCATACGGTGGATATTTAAGTAGACTCACTTTCCCCCCAGAGCCCAGTGCACGAGAACTGAACAAGATGAGATAAAGAATCTTCTTCCTTTTCAGGCTAAGGGCTGAAGAAGCAGAATGTGTCTGACCCTGATGGGTCAGGTGGGAATTACCCATCATCCCTTGAGACGCTCCTGATGCATCTTTCAGAATGTGGACCGTGGAGCATGTTGGCACCTCGCCGATGGAAGCCGAATGGCCAAAGTTCAGAATTTCCTCAGCCGAGATGGTGAGTTTGCCATCATTTGTCCAAAGACTCCCCAAAAGCAACCAAACACACAAGTGATCTGATATCATCTGTCCACAGAAAAAAAAAAACTTCACATCGAATGGTTCTCCTTTGGAGGCCGGTACACACAGTAAGAACTGGACAAGATGGGATCAAGCATCTGGCTCTTCTGGCTTGAAATGGTAAGAGGCAGCTTGGTATTAACCATCAACTCACCTGTGGAAGTGAAAGTGCGCAATTCGGTCAAGCGAGACGTCACATTTGTGCAAAGAGTTCTGAAAAACCAACAGAACACACAAGTAATCCAAATTCTTGTCAACGTGCAGAACCTTCAAGTAGAATAACTGAACAAGATGGGATACAGAATGTTCTGGGTATTCCGTTGAAGGACTCGGTTATTACCCATCTACCTCGGCAAACTCCCAGCCCATGAAAGCGAAGATTTGGGATTCCCTCTGTCGAGACGTCACCCTTGATTTCAGTTGTGCGACTTCTGAAAAAACAACGAAACACCCAAGTGATCAGATCACCCCGCAACCTGCCCGTCTATTTCCTTTCCGTAATATTATGGGCTGGCGGGCAGAATGAAAATGACAACAACAGATGATAAACAACATTCGTCACCCCTCGCAGCCCCATGACTCGTGTTCGGCTTGCCGCTGCCCTACTGAACCATGTTAGGAATTTCTGATTGCAACGTCAACACTAGCCTGTTTTCCAATTTTTGCCGCATCGCAAGCGGGGGAATCTTGTTGTTTGGCAGGTCCCGCCGAGTCTTACGAGCTCTCGCATTGTGTCTCAGGCCATTAGACCTTCAGGAAGGATTTACGGTCTTGGTGTCCCCTTTTTGTGGCTACAAGAGCTTAACACTCTTCTGGGAAGACCTTTTCGTCTGTAGGGATTTCTTTTTCATTCACCCAGAAAAACATTTGGAGCAGACGTCTCCTTTTTCTGGATGTGTACGTATGCCGAAATGAGTTTCCTCCGCAGGGTGTCCGGGCTCTCCCTTAGAGAACGGGTGAGAAGCTCGGTCATCCGGCTTTTCATGTCGCTTCTATTCCACGACTTGTCGACGGCGGCAAACGGTTATTGCCCGCCCCTCAACTTTCCTCCTCGATTGTTTTTTTGATTCGTGCAAAACCAAAATGTGTCCATAGTTCTGATTGAAGCTTCACAGGACGTTCCCCGACGTCCTCGACAAATAAGAACAGTCCAGTTGCCTCGATCCGCCCGTTAGGTTTCGCGCCGTGCTCGGTGGCACGCGGCTGCCGTCATACTTCCTGCACTGCGCGTGCTCATCATCGCGGGAGATGCGGTTTGCTCGTCAGACCGTCCCGCTCAGTAGCGCCAGACAAAAACGACACTGTTTGATACTCCCGTGATCCACTGGGACGTCACAGACAGGAAATCTTAATCCAGTCATGCTTTACGTCTTTGTCATTAAAAGTGATCCAAAAAACTCATCGCAAGTGCATCCATATGAAGTCTGCCATGTGTAAATCCAATGCGTTATTGCCTACAATAATTGCGATACAATTGATCGATTACCTTTTACAACAATTGAAATTGATATATTTTCGTCCGGAAGGCTGATTAGCTAAGGAATTTAAATTGATACATCAATATAATGAATGAATCGTTGAGAGGCTAATTTGAAAGAAAAAAAAAAACAACTTACTGCTGTCAATTCATTGCAAAACCAGAGTGTTATGTTTTGTACATAAAGATTCAAAACTGGTAAGTGTACTACAACTACAATCTCTTAAACTAGACCTTCACCTTAATTGGAATGAACTTATATTAACCCTTAATCTTAACCTTTCGAAGGCGTTATCTTTTCAATGCTGCTGTCCTCAAGATCCCGTTGACCCACTTGATTGCGACAAAAGATGAAGAATTGTTTTAGAAGCCGAAACCGAATGAAAATGCTCCATATAAACACCTCCATCGGAAGAAACGGGCCCAGTCCGAGTGGAATTTCATTTGGATTCATGTTCCTTTTGTCAAACGGATCGCAAGTCACTTTCGGTCACGTAAAACGGCTAATCGGAACGGTGTCGGGATGCGCTGTGTCTCCATCTTGACGCTGACATCATCATTATGCCCTTGAAAACATGGCGGACTCCTGACAGAGCTCGTCTGCGACGGAGATCTTGTTTGGAACCGCTTGCAACTCGTTTTTATCGAGCTGTTGCTTGAATCAAAGTTTCGGAACAGTCACAACTACCGTGCTAAATAGACGTGTCACATGTCTGTTTTGATGAAATGTAGTGACCCGCGTAAACGCCAGATCGGAATAGATCACAGCACACGGAAACAGTTGACCAGAGATCCTCAATCAGAATGACAAAAAAGTCTGCAAGTCAACCCGGCTAAACATCGAGGAGAAACCTGCGGACGGGATCACGAATACAAATCCGACCTTTTTCGAGGGCCGCTTCTAACATGAGCCGCCTCTTTCGGCTCCCAAGTTGCCCCTCAACTTTTTTGTTGCTTCAAATAATTCATGACCCAATTATGTTTAAAATGATTTCCTAATAGTAAACCAAAACTGCAAAGATTATTTTGAATACACCATATTTATATTGCGGCGGCACGGTGGACGACCGGTTAGAGCGTCCGCCTCACGGTTGTGAGGACCCGGGTTCGATCCCGGCCCCGCCCGTGTGGAGTTTGCACGTTCTCCCCGTGCCTGCGTGGCTTTTCTCCGGGCACTCCGCTTTCCTCCCACATCCCAAAAACATGCATTCATTGGAGTCTCTAAATTGCCCGTATGCGTGACTGTGAGTGCGACTGGTTGTTTGTTTGTATGTGCCCTGCGATTGGCTGGCAACCGGTTG
The DNA here is from genome assembly GCF_024500275.1 of Phycodurus eques. Classification (NCBI taxonomy): domain Eukaryota; kingdom Metazoa; phylum Chordata; class Actinopteri; order Syngnathiformes; family Syngnathidae; genus Phycodurus; species Phycodurus eques. The sequence goes on from NC_084536.1 coordinate 729,046, forward strand.
AGGGCGTACCCCGCCTCCTGCCCGATGACAGCTGGGATGGGCTCCGGCGCGCCCGAGACCCGCGTGAGCAGAAGCGGCTCAGAAAATGGATGGATGGATATATTTATATTGCTTTATTAAATCACATTCACATGCTCAGAATGCTACAAATAATGAAGTGTAAAGTAGCTACAACTCAAATCAACTTCCTTTCAAGAGCGCTTTGAAAAACATCCGCAGCTCTCACAAAGTGCTGTACAAAAGAGCAAGCGTACTGTGAAACACAAAGACTATAATACAACTAGAATTACATTTAATAAAGAAATCAAATACAAAGTACAAAGAAAATATCCTTTTCCCGTTGAACTATAGAAGGAAAGCTGGCTTCCTCCCGCTTGGCCTTTTGCACGCAGAGGTCCAGACTTCGATTCCCTCTTGTTGTCCGTTGCGAGGATCACAAACGCACGGCGAGATCGTTATCGACCGGCGCGTCGCTACACGCGGGCGCTTCGTGACATCATCTCCCTCAGACTCTTTCACGCAATGATCGTATCTCGCGCTCGCTAGCTGAAGCGGCAGCGAGTTAACGAAGAAAACGGGCGCCGCCATAGGTGACGAGTGATTAGTTGGCGATGACATCGGTCCGTATGGGCTCGTTATTGCTTTAAATGCCGTATCCACGTCACTGGCGAAGCTCTCTGCTCCCGATCAGAGGAAAGGGGGCGGTCTTGGCCAAATATGGACAAAGCGGATACAAGACTGGGTCAAACAGAAGTACTGTTGCTGTCAGAGGGGCCTTTTCTGGACACTCGGATGACAAAACCCAGGTGTTTTCTCTGACATGAAATGGACACTTTGATACTGAGTCATGTCAGAGTCACTCTATGGCGGTCGAAATCGACAAAATACGGGACCTTGAAGAGGGGGAACTTTACTGCGTCAAGTGAGACAAGTTGCTTCCTCAACAGAGGAGGGGAGAGAGAGAGAGAGAGAGCGAGAGAGAGAGAGAGAGAGAGAGAGAGAGAGAGAGGGAGGAAGACCTGAGGAGAGACGCTGAGCGAGCGACAGGCAGATGGAGAAGCACGCGAGCCGAGCAGCGGCGAGAGACGAAAGCGCGTGGAGGAAACGCAGCGTGGCGCGGCGTGGCGTGGCGCGGCGTGGCGCGCCATGTGCTCAGGTAGCGCTCACTCTTTACATAGCAACAGCGCAACATGCATTTCTTTTCACTGGTTTTCTTTGCCTTCTTGTTCTTGTCCACCAAAATAAGCCACAAGGTAGGATGGCCTCTTCTTGCTTGTCGGCATTTGTTTGTGTTCATTTGCATGCCGAACCTTTATTATTCATTCGAGATGGAAGACACAAATGTGCTTGTCTTTGTCCTTGTTTTCTGTCTTTGCGGGCACCACCCTTGTGATCCCGCATTTTGTTGTGGGGAGGTTTTGTCCTCGTGGGGATGCAAAAATGTTTGACCGTGTGAATGTGTGCGTTTGTTCTCGTCTGTATTTGTGCGGCACAACTCATCCGTCACGTATCACCCTATTGGTGGAGACAAGCATGGGGACAAATGGGCCCCCAAAAAACCTTTCACCCTGCGTGTGTGCGTGCGTGCGTGCGTGCGTGCGTGTCTGGAGTTGTAGCAGCAGCGATGGTGCTTGGTAGGATGCTGCCAAGCCTGAGGAATGTGTGAGACTTCGCCCAGGATCTCTTTGTTCCCTCACACTCTTCTTCTTCTCCTTCTTCTGGGTCCAGTGTTGCTCAACACACACACACGCGCGCCCACGCGCCCACACACGCACGCACTGCAAGCAACTTTTGCAGAAAACCAGTCGCAACTTCCCACTGGTGGGAAAGATATGTACGGAATGTGATTATCACATATTTGTGTTTTATTTTATCGCCGGCAAAAAAAAAAAAAAAAAGAAAGCAGATCCGGCGTCTGCCGGGTGTGAAATGCGCGCGTGCGTGTGGGTGGTGGTGGCGGCGGCGGTGGGCGCCTTGACAAGGGCGAGCGCTGTTTGGCAGCGCACGTGAGTGTGTGGGTGGCTGCGTGGGTGAGTGGGTGCAGAGCTCTCGTCGAGCCACAGCGCATATTTCGAGTGTTCGTTCGTTCGTGCGTGCGTGCGTGCGTGCGTAAGTGTTGATTTTGCACGAGGGCCAAAAGCACGCGTGTGCAAAAAAGAAAAAGCGAAAGGAGAATGTCAAAAGTGCCCTTTCTTTTGCTAAGCTTGGTTTTTTTGTCGTTTGTTTGGAAGCCGTCGATTGACACGCGCGCAAAAGTGCGCGAACGCACACGATGGCAAACTTGGGCTGGAACGCGAAAGCGGGGAAGGAGGCAGCGCGCGTGTGCGTCGACGTGCAGCTGCGGCTCGAGAGGGGAATTCCCGGCGAGAAGCCGTCTGCCTCCCTTCCGTCGCTCCCAATTGCCATTCGGTCGCCATTCGGCCGAACTGCCAAAAACGTGGCGGCCGTCGACGCTTTCGCTTTGCGTCGGGCGGGATTCGAAATCGTTCCGCCGCGGTGAAGGCGTGAAAAAGAAAGAAAAGACATTGTCGTTGCGTTTCTTATGCAGCAGCAAAACTTCCCCGTGACGTCGAATTGAGGCTCTGAAAAATAATCAATGGCGTCATTACTCGTTGGGGTTTTTTCCCTTTCTTTTATCTTCATGCATTTGCGTCGATTTGCTCGTCTTTTGTTCATTTGCGGCTTGTCATTGTTGCACTTTTGAGTCATCATCTATGCTTTGTCTTTTTTCTGTGTATTTTTCGAACAACTATCGTGTCGTGTCATTCGGTGTGTGCTCGGATTTCGTTTGTATTATCGATCAATCAATTCTCTCTTTGCTTTTGTTTTGTTTCCTCGCAAATCCAATTGATGCCGTCCTTTGCGTTTCGGGCATTTACCCGATCCGCGCTGGTCGGATTTGGATGATCCTCGCAGCTTCTTTTTTTTTCTTCTTCTTCACTGAATTCGGCCTCGAAGCTAAATCTAATATCTTCTGTCACCGTCGCATGTAATAAATTGTCACGGTGTCCTTGGTGCTCTCGACTTGTTTTTGTCCGTCACCGTTTCTCTGCCTTTTGCTGTTTTTTGGTCTCCTATCGTATCTTCGTGTTTTTTTGGTCTGCCCCGGTCGTCGTGTCGACTTTTCTTCCGATCTGATCTCGACGAATTGATTGAGTCGCTCTACGTCCTCCAGCTTCTGATCGTCTTCTGAACGCGTTGCCGTCTGACTGAAATGTGACATTGCCCTCCCTCTGCGTTGATGACGTTTTTGATCGCCGTCTCTTATTCGCTTGGATTTGTCCACTTTTCCGGCCGTCGATCCAATTTTTCAGCAAATGGCGTCGGATATTCCTCGAGTGAGGGCAGACAAAGCGTCCGTGAGGTTTTCCATTGCGAATGGTCACAGAGGACTTGAGCTCGTCATCGGAAGGCCGCGCACTGACCGCATGTCGCGGGGGAAACACCCTCAGCCTTCCCCGCGCTCATAAGCAGACAAGGGTGGGCCGCCTTCACGCGCGATGCGGAGGTTTCACATCCCGCGGCGAGCGGATGGGCGCTAATGCGGACGACGAGGCCCTCGAAAGGGAAAAGTCAGGACGGTAAAGTCCCTCGCGGGCGTATTTCCCCTTTTGACGCGATGATTGTTGACTTTCACTTTGAGTGAATGACGAGACGGATGACGCCGCACCACATGCGCCTCCGTTCGCACTGAAAGACGACGGAGCGCAAATATCGGGCCAAAAAAGACGCCGTCGAATTCCCAAACTATTTCATCATAAATAATCCGTTCCACAAAGACAAGAAACAAGAAAAGAGCACACCTTCCTCGTTGACTGTGAGATGAGACAAATTGTTGTGTGTGCTCCATTGACAATTTGTAATGCTGGATAAATAACAAGCGGTCTTAAGTCAAAGAAAAGAAAAGAAAAGAAAAGAAAGCGAGCGAGCGAGCAACGTCTGGCTCCATTGAGAGCGCCATCTGAGTCTGCCGAGTACACGAGACGCCCAAAAACCGCAAGCGGCCCCCCAGACTGGACTCGATTTGGGATTTTCTTCTTGCCCGCGTGTCGTCATCCGCACGCACGCAGCGCACCGCACCGCTGCGTGCGTGCGTGCGGGGAGATTCACGCCGAAAGGAATTCGGGGACTCGGGAACGGTCGGCAGACGCTTTGGGAATTGATTTCCTGTATATTATCCAGACAAAATATTCATCTTGTCACGTATCGTTAAAGCTCACCAGGCAGTATTGATACCGGCATTAAAGGAGATGATGATTGAATTTCAGTTGCTTTTGAACAAGCAATTCCCATTCATGACGTTACGCACGGTTGCATTTCGGTGAGGAGGTCATTTTGCGACGCGATTGTGTTTCTGGAGATCGGTTATTGCGCAATCACTCTATCGCGACACCGTCCTTATCGTAAAACAATTCCGACCCGCGGCGAGAGAGAGAAAATCATGCGATATTTCGGGAATATATTTATATATATATATATAATATATATATATATTTTCGGGAATTCACAAACTGTGCTGCGGTGCCATCGGACAATTACATATATTACCATACCATCCAAAGTTCAACAATGAACAGCGTCATCGAACATATAAAATGAATGAGTCGATTCGAAAATGACTCGCTTGAACAATATAGCGAAACACCGCAATTGGCCGGAAATGGAAATGTTTCGCCGTTTTTGGCCGCGCGCGCGCCCTCAAAAGGTTTCTTTGCGTTTTGGTTTCGACGGGCGAGACGGCGGCGCGTGCCCAAATGTTGGCCGGCGGCCTTCAAATCAAGACGCACGCGCACTGACGGGCGTCGCTTGTGTTTCGATTTCGGGGGGAGGGCACGCTCAAATGTTTGCGAAGGCCGCCGTGGATGGGCTCAGTCTGACACGATTCTGTTCTGCTGTGAACGGGGGTGCAACAATTCATCAATCCCATTTTGATAAATGATTGCTTAGTGACATTTCGGAATCTTCTGATTTCAACCTCTCAATGGTAAAGCTTCTCCCATTTCTGTCGTTCTCCACGAAAGCAGACTTTGCGTTTACTGGCAATAAGACATTTGCAAAGATCTGCTTCGGCTTCGACTTCGCAAGACGGTCCTCGACGTTTCTGACACGTGACCTGTTTTGAGTGAAGGGATGGAAGTTAAAAATGTTCGATCGCATCCAATCAAAAGATGAATGGCCGATTCAAAGATCGGAATTGGAGCGAGTCGATGCGATGTCAAACGAGGCGCAGGGCTTCACGGTGTCGTGATGTTTCTTTCGGTTTTGCGAGGTGCGCCGACCCCGTCGGGATGTGTGACGGGCCGCACGCGGTTTGCGATGTATAGCGGACGGTCGGCTCCGGGCTTGGTTTCGCTGCGTTTGTCGGCGTTAGACGTGGCGGGCGCCAGACCTGTCGGGAGGTCCGTTGAGCCGTGCGGCGTCAAACATTTCGGAGAGGCCGCGACGTGTCGGGCGACTTCTCGAGCTTTGTCGTGACTTTTGTCTTGATATCCCGCGCCGGGAGGCGGGATATCGAAGGACCCTCGCGAGCTTCGACGGATCGCCGTTCGCTGAAGGCGTCCCAGGAACGAGCGACCCGTCTTTTTCTTCTGCTTTTTGCGAACAGGTGGCGTTTTTTATCAGCCCGCTGAGGGCCAAGCGCCGTTTCTGAAAAAATATTACGCAGTGACCGGAACAACAGGTGGCGCCGATGACTGATTTGGCTTTTTGGGAAATCTTCAAAGGCAAATTCTTCTCTTCCAAGTCATGAAGGAAAGATTTCCTTGGAAATGTTGGGTTTGTTTGTAGATTTTTCCTCATAATTGATGTGCAAAAAGAGAAGAAAAACGTCAACCGATGACGGTAGCGGACAGACTCGGCGGGTCGGGACCTCGCGCGGCGTCGGACGGACAACGAGCGTCGGCGCTCGCCCACGCGCGAACGTGAGATATTCTAATGAGCAATCTGGGCCCTTCCGCCGCGTGCGACGACACCCGCCAATCTGGAGCCTCTCGGCGGCGTGCGACGCTCACCGTGAGACTCGCCCGCGGGAAGGTCCCGTTCCGCTTCTGCGGAGAGCGGAATATATCGATATATTCCGTATATCGATCATTGTTGCGTCAGTAAAGGAACGTAAAGCAGCAAACAAAACAAGGAGAACAAAAACATCATTCAAAAGTGCGCGCGGGGTTTGAATATCAACCAAGATTGCAAAATGTACGTCATTGAAACGTATCACGTAGAACATTTTCCATTTCTTTTGAAAATGTTGATCTGTTCAAGTCCACGTGAGTTGATTTAAAATGTGAGGGCGATGTATTCGGTGGTTGTCGCTGATCGATGAGAATGACGTCGTCGTGCCGCTTACTTCGTGTACGTTGAAATCAGCGAAACCAATTAAGTTTCCGTTTTTCTTCATTCCGCAGTACAAACGTAGCCGCAAATACAGTATGTGTGTTCAAATAAAAGTATCGCGATGCTTTTTTTTCAGCAGTATATGAAAATCATGGCAGGATGGGCAACTTTCGGAGTGCGGGCCATCTACCGGCCAAATATTCTAAAAGCAAATAAGATCTGAAAAAGCAACAGAAGATACAAATCGAACATCCATCCATCCATCCGTCCATGTTCCGAGCCGCTTCTCCTCACGCCGGAGCCCGTCGCGGCTGTCTTCGGGCGAGAGGCGGGCCGCACCCTCAACTGGTCGCCAGCCAATCGCAGGGCACAAAGAAACAAACAGCCATTCGGACTCACAATCACAGTTTCAAGTCGCCAATCAACCTGACACGCGTGGTTTTGGGACGCGGGAGGAAAGCGGGGTGCCCGGAGAAAAGCCACGCGGGCACGGCGAGAACACGCGAACTCCACACAGGCGGGCCGGGATTCGAACCCGCAACGTCGCGACTGTGAGGCGGACGCGCCGCCACAAATGCTCCGAAGTGATCGTACTTTGTGTCCCGCTTGGTTTGAGGACTCGCTAAAAACCGGAACAGAGCCGGAAAGAAAAATGCTCGCTCGCCTCTTCTCGCTTAACTGCTCAGCAAAATGCTGCGACGGCGGTCTCGTCCAATATTCCGATCCTGTCACCAAACACACAAAATATGACAAAGGGATGTCCGCAGTGGTCTTGCTAGCCTGAAGACCGAAGCCCCCGTAAAAACGTCTTAAGCGCCCCCCTTCTAATTGGTCTGAAGCCCCCCTAACCCATTCGGTCTTTCCGCCGACAAAGTGTAGCGGCCACACTACATCGTTCGGACGGACGGACGGACGCCCCCGAGTGACGCGTCACACAACTCAAAGCGCAGAAAAGCTTCGATGACCGTCGCTGTTCTTTTCGTGATGATGATTTTGAGGCGGAATTTGGGAAAGGCCTCGTGCCGTTGAGCACAGAACTTTGCAGCAGCGTTTCTCCAACCTGAAACGTAACACGCGCCCACGTGTTTCCCCTGCGCGCACACGACGTCATTAAAGAGGCGCTTTAAACGTCGGCGCGTGTGCCGCGAGTGGGCAGCGAGTGCGTGCTAATGTGCGCGTGGGTGCGTGTTCGGCCCATGCCGTCTTCCGGTGCCTCCCACGCTGGGCTCCGAAGGGTTGTTGTTGCTGTTGCTGTTGCTGTTGTTGCCGTTGTCGAGTGGGCTTGCTTGGGAGTCGGACGCTGCTGGAGGAAGTGCTGTAGCGCCGATGGAAAAGAACGCGAGTCTTTTCTCCGTTTGCTGCCGTGGAAGTGCCCCGCCCCTTCCCCCCCCCACAATGCAAATCGCAACAATTGACATCTTTGAGCAACCTGCAAACTGATCAATTCACGTTTGTGTGAGGAATGTATCTTTTCGTGGTTTGGGTCACAATGGAAGCGTTCCCAAACAAGCAAACAAATGCTACAGTCCCGCTGTCTACTGTCTTTTTAAAAAAAATAATCATCCTAATTTTGTCTGTCTTACGCAAGTAACCCTCTGTGTCAGGGTTTCTGTTCTTGAGTTGCTTATGTTGACCTGGATGTGGTTGAATGACAAAATGTATTCACTGTGACCTCCTGCCTCATTCTTGCGGGAGTGCACTCCGCTGATTGCAGAAACGGCCTCAACTAGGGAGCGTCAGGATTTATCAGCAGCCAAATCTTGCCGGCAGTTGGGTGCTCTTTGCTGGATGCCGGTTCTTGACGTCGCGCGTGAGCAGATGTCTGCGCTCCATTCACAGCCGTTTTCTTCCGACGGACGAGGCCTCCTTTCTCGCATTTTATAGCCGCCGGTCGGGAACGAAACCTCCAGCCGGCGGAATCCGCCGTGAACGAGCCGGCTCGCTCGCGTGCCACGAGCGAGCGATATCGGGGGCCGACCGTGCCGGGTGGACGATTTCGAAAGCGCTCCCGCAGACGTGACTTTCGTGTGAGGAGGGAAGAAAAACACAACGAGTCTTTCTCTGTCAAGACTACTTATGAGCGGTGACGATGCAAACCGACTCCAACGTGGGAGCATTGACATTCGACTCAAAACAAAGAGAAAAACATGTTTTCTCAGTGTTTCGGCCAAATAGTAAAAGTTGGGGAAATGAGGAGGTACAATGTTCCCTCATTTATCGCGGGGATTACGTTTCTGACCGCCCCAACAATAGACAAAATTCACAAAGTACCGACCGAGTAGTTAGGGTTTTATCTATAGATTTTAATGTTTCGTGCATCCATTTTAACACCAACCATCCATACAGTATATGAATGTGAGGCGCAGGTATTATTTTCGTCCACTAGCGGTCGCCATCCACATCTTCTACACCATAGTCATCAATATTGTGAATGTGCGTATACCTTTAAAAGGCAGGTCTTCTCCGTTGAGCGACGCGGCGGGGAATTTTTGTGGACGGAATATTGGCCGACTATTTCCTGGCTTTAGCGTTAGCCGCTGCGCTGCACTAGCTTTAGCGTTAGCCGCCGCGGTGTTGAGTGACGGCGTCAGTCGAGGCTGCCGCCAAGTGTGCTAATAATGCGCTTTTGATGACTGGATGTCGTTACCGTTTGTTTGCTAAAGCGATTGAACGACTGTTTCCATCCTCCCTCCAGCCAAACCACCTGTTCTGGATTACACTTCATTAGTAGGCCATTTGCAATGAACTAACAATGTTCACCTTACCAGAGACGTGCAGTCTGCACTGAACAATAATCATTCAAAAACCTGTGGATTTCACCTGTTGCGCGGGTGGTCTCGGATCTAACCCTCGCCATTAACCAAGAATGACCAAATTCTTAACCCCCAAAATGACATTTCCATCCAATTTCATGGAGGCATATTCAGAGCTCGTAAGGTCAAAGCAAGTTTAATCCACGATAAATCTTTTTTTGTGACATGTTTTACAATTCACATTAAAACTCTCACCTACACCGACATCGTCAGAAATAGATTACAGCCAAATCTCATCAGCCGTGGTTAGAATTTGTCTTGCTTATCTGGGATATTCGTGGTGAAAGGAAGACATCAGCACTTGTTACGGGCTAAAATGTTCAATAGCACCGTCAACTACAAATGCTCTCATTTACAGGTACACAACCCCAATTCCAATGAAGTTGGGACATTGTGTTAAACATAAATCAATACAATTGCTAGTCATGTTTGACCTATATTTCATTGAATACACTACAAAGACAAGATATTGAATGTTCAAACTGATATATTTTATTGTTTTTAGCAAATAATCATTAACTTGGAATTTTTTGGCTGCAACTCGTTCCAAAAAAGCTGGGACACGATCCTGTTTACCACTGTGTTGCATCACCTTTTCTTTGAACAACATTCGATAAACGTTTGGGAACTGAAGACACTCATTGTTGAAGCTTCAGAGGTGGAATTCTTTCCCATTCTCGCTCGATGCACAGCTTCAGGTGTTCAACAGTCCGGGGTCTCCGTTGTCGTATAATACACTTCATAATGCGCCACCCATTTTCAATGGGAGACGGGTCCGGACTGCAGGCAGGCCAGTCTAGTACCCGCACTCTTTTACGACGAAGCCACGCTGTTGTAACATGTGCACAATGTGGTTTGGCATTGTCTTGCTGAAATAAGCAGGGGCGTCCGTGAAAAAGACGTCGCTTGGATGGCAGCGTATGTTTCTCCAAAACCTGTATGTACCTTTCAGCATGAATGGTGCCATCACAGATGTGTAAGTGACCCATGCCATTGGCCCTAACACAGCCCCATACCATCACAGATGCTAGCTTTTGAACTTGGCGTCCATAACAGTCCGGATGGTTCTTTTCCTCTTTGGCCCGGAGGTCACAACGTCCACAATTTCCAAAAACAATTTGAAATGCGGACTACTCGGACAACTTTTCCTTTCATGGAAAAGGAGTGTAATTTCCGCATGGTCAGAAGTGGAAGTCTGGCTCTGGGCCAGCGCCACCCAGTGAGCTCAGCGGCGTTCGCGGCAGCTTCCTGCAGGGTCGTGCCAGTCGCCCACATAATGGAAGGCTGTTCTCCCGGAAAGTCGCAGGGAGTCCGCCGGTCTGGGGCGCCGAGGGGGAGCGGCCCGGCACGGAAGGGAACCGGCCGATGACGGCGCGGGGGTCGGGCCGGGTGTAAGTGAGAACCGGAAACGCCTTTGGGAGTGTTCCCGCAACGCATCGTTGGCACGCGCTCTCCGCCGGGGGAGCCGGTGAGCGACACGACGCTCGTTCCCGGCGGCGTGACCCCTCGCCGCCTCGGCGGCGCCGGGCGCTCACGTGCCTCCGCGAGGCAGCGTGGGCGCCGGTTCGCTCGCTGGAGACCTTTTCCCTCTCGCACCTCTGAAGGGAAGAGCAAGAGGATCAAGTGGAGTGTCGTTCCTTTAGTCCGCTCTCAGAAAAGCGTGACTAGTTTTCGCAGGATCTTATCGAGATGCTTCTTCCACTCAGAAACTTGGCTCTTTCTTATCAAATCATTTTGGGAGGATTTTGTTGACTTGTGTTCAGTCACAAGAAAAAAAGTCATTTTTAAAGCATATTTCCTTTAAACCTTTGACAAAAGGGTTATGCTCCCCCTAATTATTTTTCAGATTTTTCCACAAAAAGGAGCTAAAGGAGCATGCCAAGGAAGAAATTGCTCAATTTGGGAGCAGATTCATGAATTTGTCTTCAAGTTGTTGGCAATTTTACGACACTGTAGCCTATCATGCGCTGAACAAAAATTCTAATTCTTGGCCCTAATTGACATCCAACTAAACTATATTTGAAAACAATAAAACTAAACATTTGATCCGAATATTTCAATGGTATGTACTTCAATGGGAATCTTGTCTTAGACTTAGAGGTAGCTAATGAAATTACACACAAAAATGATGTGTTTTTGGTAAGTTTATTTTTTGTACTGATGTGACTCTTCCTACATTATCCAAGTACTCCTATGTTTAACTCATGGCCGTCCAAACTTTGTCTTCCGAGGGCCACGTACAGAAAATCGAGGACGCGAGGGCCACTTTGAAATTCATAGAATTGAATTTATCAAACCATCCAACCATCAAGCAATTACGGTTGTCGTCGGGCGGAAACCTCGCATCTCCAAAATGCCGACTGCCACTAAAAAAGGAACAGCGGGCCGCAGTTTGAACGCACCGCCCTGGCGAAAGGCAACGTCATCAACTAATGGTGCGCAACTGTGAACTTGTCACACTTTTGTTGATGTTGTTTTGATGTCGCAACATATCCTGCACTGTTGTGACTATTCCAATATTATTCAAATACGCCCACGATTACCCCAATAGCATCACTTAATGGTACATGAATTTTCGACATTTCTCTTATTATGACGCAGCATCTCTTGCAATGTTGTGATAGTTCCTCCCACTTCTCGCGCAGCTTGTCAGACTTTCTTGAAAAACTATGGTGCTGTCGCCCCCCCCCAAAAAAAAAGCTCGTTGCTCCATACTGACCTCTCTAAACCGACCCAAATATTTACTTCTCTTTTAAATTTTGATTGTTTTACGAATAAAAATGGCATGAAATGTTGTTTGATGCTTCATGGGTGTTCCCATGTTCCTGGTTGAACAACTCATCAAACATGACTCACGCTGAAGAAATGTAACCTTTTCACCCCGTTTATCACCTGTCCTAAAAATGTGAGGGTGGGAACCAATTCACATGCCTACAAAGTGAAAGAATGAGATGTTGATAGAATGTACTTGTTTAAATATCCTAGTAAGTAACCATGTGCACAGACAAATGAGAACTTCAGACGCAACAGCAAACAACAAAACCTTTGTTGTTTGTGTGTAACACCATGCTCACAAGGTTAAAAAACATAAAACCAGTCAATAAATGTGGATACTGTTATACATTATAACTCCACACACGGAGAAGGAGGAGCAAAGAGAGGATTAGTCATCAAAGTCATCACCAAAGTCCGTTTCTGCTCATGTGTTTTACACGTTGTGCATTGATTGCTTTTCACAAAAAAAGTCCCAAAAATAAGTACATCAAAAATAATTTGGATTTATTATTTTTTTTGTACTCATGCGCAATAGATACAAATACAAGACATACTGTTAATGTGCATGTCGAGGTGCCGCTGTATCAAAACGATTTGTCTTCCTTCGGAAATTAATCGGGTTACGCATTTGTTTTGTAAATCCGCTCCGGTCCTCTTTTGCTGTGGTTGAACATTTAAAAAACCTTTTGTCAGATGCGATGGTATGGTCACAGACGGAGATGTCAAAAGTACTCCCATTTTGATACTTGTCCAAAAACAACTCTGGTAAAAGTAAAATTACCGAAGCCACTCCGTTACTTAGGTAAAAGTACATAAGTCACACTTATAAATGGACTTAAGTAAAATAGTAAAAAGTAAATCGATATTTTTCAACCCAATAATAAAATACATATAGTGAGAGTTTAGTATCTCTCCAGATGATTGGCATGCGTTTTCTGTAGACAAAACAAACAAAAATAAAAACACGTAGGCTTAAATGAAAAGACGTGCATTTATTTGTACTATGAAAATAAAGTTATATACAGTACAACATAAATCAAAACAAAAAGCTAGATTTGTTTGAAACATATTTATTTGCCCAGTGCCAAGTGGGAGGAGGCTGACTAAAACGAGTCAAAAATGAGCAAATTACGGCTATTTTCAGTTTGGGATTTTTACGGTTTTGTTTTGGCAATGGGGAAATAAAGGTATTGGAAATATTTGATATTAAGGCTCAAACGTGACATAATTTACTGCCAGCGAGTTAGATTTCAACCAGCTAGCTTTCTAAAAACAAAAACAAACAAAAACTAGCGTGGTTCACCCAAAGCATTGCAGCACTTGTGGAAAAAAAAGAGCCAAAAAATATTCTTTTTCCCAGTTCAGAGTTCCTTTTTTGTGACTGTACAACGTGTGTGCAGCTGGACACAGCACAATGTGGTGGCATCCTGATTTTGGTTTCCGACGGTGCCGTCTACAAACATGGAATGCGCCGACCCTTTGCCCCCACTAGCTTAGCTGCATGGAATGTGCCAACACTTTGCCCCCTACTAGC